>NC_135140.1:11546250-11892500 GCF_051014445.1 Colletes latitarsis
GCCTCTCCGGATTCGTCTTTTCATTTCAAATTGATCCTTTTAGAAATCAAGTTTATTTGCAAAGTTCTTTTCTTAAGCCATTATAATAAAGATAAAATCCAATGTAAAGTTATCGATACTATAATAAATATCTATTTAACATTGAAAGAATCAATTGGTCACCTTTTGAGTGCTAGATAGCTAATTACAAATAAGATTACAGAAAACGGCAAAATCATATTGTATTATTTCACGTTTTAGTCACCCAGTGTAAAACTGATCTGTGAAAGGGTGAATTTATATTTGATATTTGAATTGAGAAAAGAAAGACAATTTAAGAAAGCAGTTAGCGTTTTATTATTGGATGCTGATAAAGTTAGGGAAAACAGCGTACGGTATAGTTTTCTGAAATACCGTTTCGTCACTCAGCTACTTCCTCTTCCATGTATAGGAGGTTCAACTATTTAGGAAAGTCCTGTACTTTAAAAGGACCTTATTAACTACAGAAACATTGCAGAGAAACACGAGGGTCACTATTGAAAATTCCATCAGAAATCAGGAAAGAAAAGAATTCAGATCGTGACCTTAGTGTTCCTCTGATCGTTGGGGAACATTCAAATCAAACATCGCCTATCCTAAGTCTGCAAACAATAAACAACCGGTAAACTCAAAAGGTGGGGGTATGGAAGACCTAAAAGGAATGATAAGAA
Source organism: Colletes latitarsis (assembly GCF_051014445.1). Taxonomy (NCBI): domain Eukaryota; kingdom Metazoa; phylum Arthropoda; class Insecta; order Hymenoptera; family Colletidae; genus Colletes; species Colletes latitarsis. The sequence continues at coordinate 11,546,940 of NC_135140.1, forward strand.
AAGAAGCCACAAAAGAATATCGTCTGTGGGTAGAGCAAGAGTGTAGAAAAGAAAGACAAGACGAGAGAAAATGTGAAAGAAGGAGTGTTGCGTAACCCTGGCATAATCTTCGGGTTCTTACGTCGGTCAAAAGACACTCCTCGCCGTCGTCGACGTTCGGAATCGTGGTTTTTCCTTGAGAGACGAAGTAGTAATCTTGGATGTTGTTCGAGAGGCAGCACATCTCTACATGGAACGAGGTTCAAACAATTCAAAACTTTGATAGAACGATTAAACAAGGTCCACGCTAAAGAAGGCCAGTTAACTACACATATTAATACTTGGGTCGTTTCCGCTGCATCCTGCTACTTCCTTCCTATTGTCAATTCCTTAATAAAATAGGAAACAGGATAGGAAAAGTTCAAGGGTCCTGAAACGTATTGCCAATTTAAATTTCATTCAAATCTGTTCCTCGCTTTTAACGCTATTTTCTACTGCGGTTTTATGCATATCTATTCCGATCGAAACTTGTTTTTTAACTTGAATTTGGATGCAAACAACTCTGTAAATAATTGTTAGAGTAGAAATTTTAAAAAGTGTCTTTAAATGTAGAGTCGAAGATGAATAGTATAATCCTCCGTAGGAATCGATAGTGTTTCTAAGTTGGCAATACGTAGGTCGATCGTAAATATAATTCCTTTTATAGCAAAAGAATAGAAAAAATTACTTGATTGCTTCTCACGATTCTCCTCCGATTTTCAATCGCTGCTTGAAGAAACACGTTATACATATAATAATCATGTTCGCGACGAGTAATCTATAAATTAGAAATTCGATAGGCTTACCCTTCAAACCCTTTACAGAACCGGACATCATTTGGTAGAAGATATGGTACGAACGTTCCAAACTTTGTTGAGAGATGACACGGGCCTTCTCCAGCAGATCTGCGTGCAAACAAATTCGATTCGTTTAAGAAACACAGTCATATTGCTACCATTATTCCAATAAATGTACGAGAATAGTAACTGCGTCGATTCATAAATAAATTGTGATGCAATTGCTTGTTGCCGAATCATGGGCACGATTGACGCAAAAGGAAGTTAGGCCAAATCGAACGCAAATTGAACGAGTGGATTATAAAGATAACTAACACCGTGTCTTTAAAACGGTTAGAGATGACTAAAAATATCATCGGGCAAAATTAAATGGTATCGAATACTACAGAAAACTAAAAGCAATTTCATTCACAGTATCTAAAGGATGCAACTGTATCCTTTCTTTAAATGAAACTCTATTATAATTCTTCAACTATCAGGTTTAGGGCATAAGTAGTTTAATAATTATTTGTCGAGACTAGAAAATTACGTAGAATAGTACAATAAAAATTATAGATTCACTTGAAAAAAGTAATTGAAAACATTCTAAGATGATGACTCTAATCAAAGTTAGGATCCCTGGTAAAAATTCGTTAAATCTACAAGTTAAAATTTCTAAAAGAGGTACTCACAGGTCTCGATATCCGCACCGGCCAGTTTTCCAGAGGGACCAAAGTGAATACGGATGAATTTACCCTATTCGATGGTAGAAAAGGACAAATTAGATCTTTGTCAAATATGATTAGTGCAATTAATTATTAACACATTGCCAACCAGCTCAAATAAGATTCAAAACAGACAAGTTTACACTAGATAATTCGCAAAGATATGCGATATTTAGTTATAATTTAAATAATACATAACGAGTTAACACTTTCCAAGAAATCTAACATTGTAAGAAGTAATGAGCAAGCTTTGAGGATTAGAGTGTGTCTTATCCTCGCTTCCATGTTTAAATAATTAGAACGAAGATAATATGAATGAAAGAGAACTTACGAAACGGGAAGAGTTGTCATTACGGACGGTTTTGGCATTACCGAACGCTTCCAGCACAGGGTTGGTTTGTACAACCTGGTCCTCCAGGGAACCTTTCTTCTCGGCCTTCTCATCGGCTTTCTTGGTCGAGGCACCGACGGTGGCGAAGTACGCAATTACTTTTTTCGTATTCTCAGTCTTACCAGCACCAGACTCACCGGTAATCAACATAGACTGATTCTCACTGTCTGTAAAAGGAAACTCAAACATGAACGCTCGACGATCGGCGACCCTTTCTATCTTTTTTAACATTGCGTTTCTCATTATCAGAGAAACGTTAACCGTAATCGTTGTTTTAAAATACGTACTGGTCAGCATGTTCACGTACGCTCCATCAGAAATGGCGAAAATATGTGGTGGCACTTCGTTACGCCTCTTGCCTCTGTACAATTTCGCGCACCTCGACGTGTACACGGGGAATCTTTTGTAGGGATTTATAGCTACGCAGAACAGGCCAGAGTAAGTCTGCAAATAAGATGGAAAACTCGTTAGGCATACGTTCCCTGGCAGAAATTCACCTGGAAGAGCAAAGGGAACGAAAGTCTCAGTTTCTAATTCGGCTTTCAAAAACAAGTCGAAAAATCCTTTTACACTTGATTCTACTTTCCAAAACAATAACTTTTGCGGGCATCGAAACGTCAAAGCACGATTAGAAACTCTACTTTACGTAAACAACGAATCGGTGATGTCTGATTATTAATTAACAAATAATATATGCTCAACGAAGGCTGAGAGAATCCGACATCACCGACTTCCACTCCATAATATGCACATAAATGTAATTAAAAGAAAATTAAATCACAATATAAATGCGAACGGTGTCTTTTTTCTGCGAAAGCAACTCACGTCTTGAGTCGAGAGCTTTCTTTGATATTTATTCCTGTAATGGGAACGATATCGCAATAGCCACGTCAACGATCGTGGAAACTTGTTGTTCGTAAGTGTTTATGGTTTTCTCGAGTAAATTCCTCGGGACACATTAACTTTCCACGATTTTATGGAGAAATACGGGACACGTCGTGACACGTCTGAGTGTTTTGAACCGACATCCCCTCCATTAACAAAAAATGTTCATGCACTGGGAGAGCCACTCTGTTCGCAATAATCGTTGGTAGTGCGCCGTGTCTCGTCTAGGTACCTTGGAACGATGTTTCGAAATCATGCAATTATTGGAAAAAACGTGGCGGGCACGTCCATGTGCTTTGAATCCAACGTTTCCTGGTTCGACGGTGTCTTCCGTTTGCGGATAATCAAGACAGGGAGACAGTAATTCAAACACATAAAAACATCACGTGGTCGCCACAGAGAACACGTCTCTCCTGGGGGGGAAACAATCTCTTACGTAGATGAGTTTGGCGTAGTAACGTTGTTTTAGATTGTGAAGAACCGAAGCATCGTTGAGGTAGGTCAAATTTGACATGTCCTCGGCTTTCTCATACTTCGGCGGATTCACCTGCTGCAACTGGTCCTTCTTGAAGTCCTTGGTCTATTCTCGCGGGGAAAAGAAAGAAACCGTTCGTGAGTAACTAGTAAAGGAAATTTAACTTACGTAGATTAGTTTGCTGTAGTAGCGTTGCTTCAAGTTGTGCAACACAGACGCTTCGTTTAGAAATGTCAGATCCGCCATGTCCTCAGACTTCTCGAACTTTGGAGGATTCACTTGGGACAGCTGATCCTTCCGGAACTGTTTCGTCTGCGTGAGCATTGCCTTTTAATATCTTTCGTACCCGATCCAACCACATATTCGAACTACGCTTTCGATATTTTTTATTTATTTTTAATTTTCTTTCATGAACTTGTCGTTTTAAAAAACAAGTCGTTTCGACCCCTCCAATAAAAGCAAACAGTCGTCGGCAGTTCTAGTGTGAAATCGCCAGAACGGTCTGGAGAATTAACTTTTCGCGCTCCAAAGTGTTTTGTAAAAAACTCTTGGTATTAAGATTAGTAATATTCACGAAAAGACGAATGCAGTTACATTAATTTTTGATACTCCGTGACAAGATAAAATATAGGAAATTATAATAAAACGATATACAGTATTTTGCAAATTAAATTCACCCTCGAATCATTGTAACGAAAATGTAATCCGACGTGACGTTATTGTTCCGAAACAAACGTGACAAAAATTATTAACAAGAAATAAATTACGAAATTATAATGAAACGGTATGCAGTATTTTGTAGATCAAATTCATCCCTTTGCAAAAAAGCCAATAGTATAAAAAAAAAGGGAATATTTTAAGTAATTAAAAATAACCGTGTTAGTACCAATTATCAATGTAACAAATTTAGTTTTCTCCTCTGTGCATTAAATTGTAATATTTTTTTCACAACAGAAATGAAGTAGCTTTTTTAAAAATTCTATACATTGATTTTTCGCTTTCTATTATTCCTTAATTATTTCTTAAATATTGTTATCAAAATTCTTGTTATTTTTATTCGAAAGAGTGATGTTCCTATAGAAATTTTGTCCACTGTGCCTCCCTCCATCCTGTTTTCGATGCTCTAAAAATATGCTGACCCGTGTTTCGAGAATTGGCGTTTCAATTTATTATTACCGGTGGCGGCGCCGATGCTAACAATAGCATTTCAGCTACGGTCGCCTGGATGACGAGGAAACAGCAGGGTTTGCTGAACCATTATGTAATCCAGGGCGTAGAATCGCGGCATTTTGTGTAAGATTCGCAGCTTCGTATAAAGATCACCGAAATCGAAATACATCCAATTCAAACTTCTGTTCTAGTTAATTCGCGTGGAAAGTGTTTTAGCAATTGGTAAGTTCGCTGCAATAAGGATGTAGCTCCATTTTCTATACATTTTCTATTATATGTATATATATACAGAGTGATACAGAAGAATACCAATTTGTTGGTGGAGGCTTCGTTAAAAAGTTATTAACGTTTAAAGTTCCACCCGTACTGAATTTTTTTCTCGAAAATGCGCAAGATTTTGGGGGTATGTCTATTCACCAAAAATGATTGTAATTGACCCCAGCAACCGAAAATAATTTTTTTAAAACGATTTGAAATTTTTTAATTTTGTCGAAATATTTCAGTTTCTCGAATTTTTTTCTAGAAAGTGGGTAGGATTTCGGGGGTACAACTATTCACCAAAAATGATTGTAATCGACCCTCGCAACTAAAAATATTTTTTTTAGAATGATTTGAAACTTTTCAATTTTCAGGGTAACAGACAGTTATGATCAGACATTATATTTCCAGTAATGAATTTTTTTCTCGAAAATGCGTAGGATTTCGGTAGTATGTGTAATGACCAAAAATGATTGGAATTGACCCCCATAACCGAAAATAATTTTTCCTGAACGATTTGAAATTTTTGAATTTAATTATTAATAACTTTTTAACGAAGTGTCAATCAAGAAATTGATATTGTTATTGTCGTCTTATTTTGGCCTTTAGAATCCCCCATTAAAATTTTTCCCAGGGGTGGCCGAACATCCTGTATATATCCTACTTTATTAATAAAAATAAAATATATTAAATATTAAAAAAGAAGCAACGATTTTCAGCCAGCTTGCAAGAGCTCGTTACCATTAAAAATTTCAACATTAGTCGAAAATAAATTTATAGCGCTTTTGAAAGAGTATTTCGTTGGTTTACACAAATTGCCCGAAAGTGGAGCTCCTTATTGCAGAAGCTTACAACCCTTCGATTAGGAAATATTCCAAGAAATAACTTGGCAAAGTTCTGCAACGCGGTAATCGAACTAAACAAGTTACGCAAGCTGTCGAACTACGGGATCGAGTATTTAACAATACGTTTGCCAGTCGAGTGATAAATATTTTTAGTTTCCAAGTGTCTGTAACGATTTATTTTTGTATCGCGCGGAAAGAGAACGCCAGCCGATCGAACGACAGAATATTAGGCGAGAGCAGACACGCTGAGAGCCACCGAACAGTTTTCCCTTCTCCAAAAATAGAGTTCAAGCGATTCGAAACGTTGAAGCACCGGTATTTCTGCTTTCCTCTTTTTTTACACATAGGAAGCTGCTGCTAGTCTTTAACGCACGATGCCGCAACTCCCGTCCATTTTCGGCGACCGAATAAGAAAGGGAAAACGCCACCTTCTTCTATTGCTTATTTTCACGCCGATTCGCGGGGCAACGCGGGCCTTTCAATTCATAACTTCAACCAGTTCGATAGAAATTAACGATAATACAGATTTTATCAAAACTTACGCGACACAGTTAATTTAGATATAAATGTTAGTTCGCATTGAATTTGTTTCAAATTCACAGTTTTTATAGGGTAAAGGTTTCTGCAAATTGCAAACAAAATAAATAACTTTCATTGAAAACGAGTCATGTATAGTAAAAACAATATCTCGATAAAATCAAAGTCGGATAATTTTAAGAGTTCTATTGTTAGTGTAAATCTACAATAAATTCCTTTTACACAAGTATTATAAAATAATAAAATATATAATTATATTCGGCTCAGAAAAATGAAATAAATAAAATTATTCCTGGAAACAGAATTGTACCATGCATTTTGTCACTTGATTAAATTCTTTTTTTGCGTTCTTTTTCAAAATTGTAGAGTTTCGTTTAAAAAAAAAAATGCAATTGCCTTCTTCAGATCCATTCATGTAACTGCAACCTTTTCTCAAACGAAACTTTATAATTTTGATTGCACTACTCGATGCTACAGAAAGATCAGGTACCTATTGGCTAAACCTAATAGTTCAAAAGTTGTGACACTTTAAAGTGGAATAATTTAGTCAACAATGGGTGTTCCACATTTCTATCTCACACATTGTGATCATTTTAAAAATTACTATTTGAAATAAACTCTATCTAGGTCTGTCTAAAAAGTATTTTGTGGAATTCGAGACCTTAGTTATGGCTAGGAGTTGTTTGCAATTCTCGTTTCCTTGGGAGAAGCCCGGAAACGAGGATTTTCTGTCAGAAGCAACGCATGAGAGGCAGTTAATGGGCGAGGGAAAATGGGAAAATAGGGAAAGGGTAAATTACCTCGCCGCCAGGCAATCCGACGGTGACGACATCACCCTTGGTAGCCTTTATTTCACCAAGGACGTATCCTTCCTTCTCATCTGGTACCCAACACGCTTTCTTCGCGTCGTACGGTTTCGTCTGATCGATTCTCTTCTGCTCGAGGGAGACAAACAGGTAAGGGGTTGGATCGGGATCCTCCCCAACTTGCGGTGTTGGTTTCGGCATCTTCGCTTATTTCTCTTCGACTTGATTAATTCACTCGACTTGCTATCGTAACGTTCTCTTGTTCCCAGGAAGGCCTACGCGCCTTCTACGTCGTCGTTTTCCCACGTAACGAGGGGTGGGAAGGGATTTCCTTATTGCTTCGTTTCTTCACTCTTCTTCTCGTTTCTTGGAGAATTCGGCGGTGGACGGACTACTTCTGGCGGCACGTTCTAATCGGCCCTGCGTCACAAAACACCACCGTTATCTCAGCTAGCTTTCACATTGCTGTTTTTATACTACACAATAGTTTAAGAGCAGGGCTTGAGAAGGTTCCGGAAATAACTGTTTCAAACCAGTAAAGTTCTGGTCGGAAATGTTACCAAAAAATCAGAATAAATCTTCTTAACTGTTTCAAGAACATGTTATCACTATATTACAACAGTTCTCAAACCCTGTTTAAGAATTCTTTTCCACGGTATCGCCTGCTACTTTACTTTCCTCGTCGTCATTTAACATTATCGTATCAAGCATTTTTTTATTACATTCTTAATACGACTTTGGGAATTTTTTTTCTTTTTATTCTTTACTGCCACGCACGATCGATACCATTGCAAAGGTAAACGAAAATCGAACGTTCTAGAATTACGTATTTATTTACAAGTTTTGCTCTCTAAATTAACCTTTTTGAAAGTCAAAATTTTCTGCAAATTTCGATTCTCAATCCATTATAATACTTATTTGATACTGGAGGTATTAATTGGTCGCTAACTCGCTAATTACGAATTAAATCACATTTGTATAGATACAAAAGAAATTTGTTTGTCTTAAAATTGTACGTCTGTTGAAAAATGACCAAAGAAAGCGAATTAAAAATTCATGAAAATGAGTTCTGATATCTAGAAAAAAAAGTCCCAACAGTGATGTAATGTGAATTTCGAGAGACGTATTGTCCCTCTAAGAGAAATACGATTATAATCTTGAAAGAAACAATTTTGTAAGCCAATTCCGACATCCGAATAAACTATTTTTAATGTTAATATTTATGCATAATAGGTATTCCAATTTTTTAAATAAAAACAGACGTAATTCCTTACTAATGTACGAATACTATAATTTATGGAAAATTCCACTCAATATTAAAGATACTACATAACAGATACGATACTTCAATACTTATAAGCCAAAAAAAATTTATTTAACAATATCAAATTTAAAATATTGATCATTTGTGAAATGAAAACAAGTGGAACTTTAATATTAAAGAAAATTCTGTCACGAACTTTTAAAATGGAAATCGAAGTAAAATAATTCGAATTTCAGTCGTGCATAAAATTGAAATACGATTCGTTTATGAAATATTCCAATTTTGTAGAAATCTCTAAAAAGTTGATGAATTCTAAGAAAACACCATAATCGTGAATTCTCAGCTTCTCTTATAATCGCAAACCTATGCAAAATGCGATACAGTAGGCATTTTCTAACGGTGAATGCATTAAATTTCATCTTCCAGGTTTCGTTAATTTTATACGAAACTTTTTATTTGCCACCGTTGAGACGTGGACTTTATTTTTAAGTGATATTAATATTTTTTATAGTTATTTTACGACCCGTGCAAATTTATAAAAAATTTATAATAGCATGTACATTATATAATAATTTTATTTCTTAATATTCCACGAAAAATTATAAGAGTAGTAGAGTAAATAAAAACCTATACGATAAGAGTAGAGAGAAAAGGGAGACTTGTAACACTTGTTTGACGATTAACGTAACACAAGTATGTATTCCTTGTATTTGTCTACTATAATTTTCTGCATCCATGATATTTTTAAACCATTTTTTATCCTAAAATGCCTGAAAGTCGTTCTAAATGAAAAAACCAAGAATTGTCCGAAATCCGAAAATTGATTGCCTCAGTATGAAATAATGAAATAATTAAGAAGGTATTCTACTATAAAATTTGTATTTTTAAGTTCTTTTTAATAATTTTTTGGCAAGGAACTGTAAAATTATTTTTATCAAAATATCTCACAGATATTTATTGATATTTGTAAAGTATCTACAAATTCTTTCAAAGTGGAATACTAATAATTGGCCATTTTACGCATTTGGAATGAAAAATAAAAATAAATTCTTAAACAGGATATAATTATAGCAGGTACTAGAATGAAATAAAAAACTTCATAAGTAAAGAAATGGTAATACTATGAAGTTTAATTACTAATCTTTTAATGTTTCCTATCACTTTCGCAAACTAGAAATATTTGAAAACAATTAATTCTTTCGAAAGTCTATAAATAAATAATACAGTAGAATGTCTGCTTAAAATCTCATAGAAACGGGGATGAAATAAAAAAAAAAAATTAGACGAAATTACGTAATAAACCGGACAATGAAAATAATTCAATCGAAGCAAGAAGACTAAAAATAATAATCGTGATGGCGAGTTGGCATTTCCGTTTTAGGAAAACGGGAAAAATCGGGCTAATTCTGCATAAGTACGTAATAGACTATTCGTTGCGTAGAATCGGGCGGAATTTAAAAAATATCCGAATGGAACGAAGCTACTTAAAAATAAACGTAAAAGAGAAAAGGCCGATCACATTGTTGAAACGAGATACTGTATTTCCAACCGGACCAAAAAAAGAAACATGCTTCCCGAAGCTACACGACGGAACCAAGATGGCGCACACTACACTTTGACGTCCTCCCAACTTATTTGCGGTTCGTATGTACAAAAGTGCTCGAACACTTTGAAAAACTGTCTAAATTCGGCGAAGGAGAGGGAAGATAATCGATGAAGAATATTCACTGAAAAGACTGAAAACACGCCGCTGGGAATTCGAGACCGTATTCTTCTTCGAACGTGGAAGAGGAACGAAAACGCGACACGATTCGAGCTCGTCCTTTCGACGTTTTTTTCTCGAACTTTGAATCTCTGGACGTCACACTCTTCGATTAGGTTGAACGAGGCAGCAGCAAAAAAAAAAAAAATCGAAGGGTGGCCAAGATAATTCAGAAAAAAGAACTGTTGCCTTCAAGGTCTCTCCACGTATCTGGAAACACCTCGATGTCGCACTGAACCCCAATGATCCATCACCAACGACGTCACCGGGTCCTTTGAACCGACGCCCGAATAATTCCACTGGGTTTCGCGTCAGAGACGGAGGAATAAGCCGCGAAGGGGAAAAATAAAAACTTTCGAGGAGAATAGAAGAAAAAAAAAAACACTGTTTCCGTTCACCAAAAGAAGGGCCACTCACAAAAAAATTGTCCCTGAAGACGATGTCGGTTCCTTAGTGATAGAATAAGGACTACACCTCGAAACCAATTGTCAATCACAGCTCGAGGCTCGTGCTCGAAAAATCACTAGGCGAAATCTCAACTTTTATTCACAGGAGATCCGGTTTCCTCCGGGGAGGGGAAATAATTACCGGCGATGAACCACACTTTCGTATTTCTACCTAACGAGTCCCTCCATAGGAAGGGACGGTTTGCAAGACTGGACTTGGTCACTAGGCACAGGCTGCGGACCAAACGAACCTCGGACAAAATCCCCTAGGTTTCCTCGCACGACCACAATTTTTCTCTTATACCTTCTGTTCCGTTCTTTCAAAATTCTTTTCTCCTTTTTCCGTAAAACTCTTCGATCCGTTGTTCGTGCACGTATAATGCACGAGTCTCCCTTTTGTCTCTTCCTCCCGGTCCCCGTATGGCTTTCGAAGTGTCCTGGTGGCTAATGTTGTCGTGCGATATCAAATAGAGCAAAAAGAAAAAAGGCTGACGACCAGAAGAAACACCGACGTGTTGCACTTACGTTAGAGAGCCGTTCTGTCGGGGAAACGAACGGGGGCTCCCAATATAAGCGCGTGCAACGTGATCCTAGAATGTAACGAGCTCGACGATTGGCTGGCAAACTGGGCCAATACGGGACCGTGTTAGTTCATGGGCCAATCTACCTTTTTAGGTGGAGATGATACCAAAAGTGTGACAAGGGGTGGTCACGGAAAGCTACAACCGCCTTGCTCGGTCGAGTGAGATGAAAATAGACGTCGAAGCGAGACAGCCAGCTACCTTCAGTGGGCTCATTTTCTGGTACATCCGTTTTTCTTCTACCTTCTTGTATTCCTTCAACCCTGTTCTGATTGCCTTCGACCGATCCCCTTTATTCTTCACGGTGGTATTCGCTCGTTATGGTAATCCCTACCAAACGGGAACGGTTTAATTCTTCTCGCGCTGGCCGATCGAACGTTGGAAACACCGAGCTTTCGATCTACACCGAAATCAGCGGGCCACGTGGAAGACGCACGTGCTCGATGATAGCAGCTGCAACCATCATCGACGAGCAAACTGCTCCCCGGCTTCTCCGTTGGCTGGGAATCGAGAAAAAAGGGAAAGAACGTGAACTTTGACGAATGTACAGCCTCTACGAGTATACAGGGTGTCCTTGGACGGATGCTACGGGCAACTAGCGATTCTACGTGAGACAATGCATAATAAATAATATTTAACTTCGTCAACTGATCACACACGTGGATATTTTAACATAAATAATATTTTGTTCAATATTCGAGTATAGAATGCAAATAGTATTATCTACGATGCTTTGCCTTTCTACGAGAAACTATTAAATTGCCTTTTCGTGGAATTTTCAATTTTGCACCTCGACCAATTATTAATAATATTGAGTTTTTGCAAACTTGTTGTAACAATGACTCAAACATATTTTGTTATACTTGATCCTAAATTTTTGCAATATTTTTACATAATACATGTTAATTAACGATGATGGAATTAGTTACGCTCCTTTGTAAAATTTCATTTTTAAATCTACCCAGACATTTTCTATTCAAATCTTAGATTTGAGTAAACCATTCGAAAATTTTAAATGCCTTAATGTGTGACCGATTTTTTACACTTTTCATGTTGGAATATGATATCACATTCCGATTCTGGCATATTCCCGATTGTTTTCCACAAGTTTTTTTGTTGAGAATGTCTTTATATTGGCATTGATTCGTTAAACCATCAATACGATATCATTTCAATATAATGAACGGTGTAATACATTACAATCCATTTTAGAACACCACGATGCTTTATTCGATAAAGATTGATCTATTTTACTTCCATTTGACCAAATTATTTTTCCTTCTGGTCGATATTCCTGCTTTTATTGTATATTGTTTACAAATGTGCCTTAATATTCTTTTTCGACTGCTGTTAACGCTTTTCGAGTCGTCCATTTACAAATGGATTCTAATAATTTTATAATAATTTTGCTGCCACTGATGATAAAATAATGATAATAACAGAGAACCAACTTTGGTAATGTATTCAAAATACATTTTCTACTAATTTTAATACAGTTGGAATATTCGCAAGAGTTTATAATACGGAAATAAATTTATATAAACTTTTTTCACCTACTTGGCCTCAATTGCACATAGTATAAGTTTGATCGTAACCTTTCTGGTCACCCCATATAATAGATAGTAACAGAAATTTTGGATATATGTAGAGGGTGAGTCACGAGAACCAGAACCCCCGAACATTTTCGTTATTTATCGTTGTATAAAAAAAGTTCTGAAAACAAAGGTTCGCTGTTTGAAGAGATGTACAAAATGATAGGAAAAAAATTCTTTCAAGGTTCGTATTCTTTTTTTTTTACACAATTTCAAGGTCATCGGTGACTTTTTTAAATGGAATCATGCAGTTTTCACGATCTAGCATACTATGAACTTGAAGTGACCTTAGATTGAGAAATTTCTGTAAAAAGCTTATTCCAATTTAGAGATATTACAGTCGTAGCTGTGCCCTGTTTTGTATTATTATTATTAATACAAGATTACCTCCAAATGTACACTTTCGAACATTAAATATTCGAATCGTTGTATTGAACGAAACGGGCCAAGAATAAAAATGTTAGATTGATTCGCAAACTAGATTTTACTAGGTATGCTCCCTTGTATACAAATTTCAAAAAATTTGCTAATGATTCCAATTTACGAATGAAACGTTAATGAAAAACAATCAAAAAATAAATCTAAAATTTGTCCAACTCTACGATGGTAAAAAAAAAACAGAGTTAAAATTGTTGGGCCCCCAAAAACGAAGTTTAAACTCTTATTTCTTTCTCGTCATTAGAGTGGCACGTTTTCTTTTAACAACTTGTCCATCTTCTTTTTTTAAAGGATCACGTTGATTTTGAGTTAAAAAAAGGATCCTTTTACTACAAGCATTATACGACATTTTAAATATGCCAAATTTTTGGCGGCTAAAACAATATTTTCGCATTCGAGCTTCCATTGAGGAAAAGCAGTCTTAAGTAATCTTAGTTTCATGGCCGTCTTGGTGCCAACCAGAAATTGGTCACGGATGTATCGTAATTGAAACGTTTCACCGTCATTCGCAGTCGATGATTAATTCATGTTAGTATCGTACTCATAGATAATTAATTTAACGAATTTTTCCTCGACTCTGATCAGCAGCAATTAAAGGTAGGAACGTACGAACAGTCAGGAATACCCGCGTTTGCGAGTCTATTAATACACCGCGGCACCGAAATCACTGGTGGTCCCTTGTAGCATCCGTGCTCGTAAGAAACACCAAGTTTCTAGGACAAATTCGATCGGGATCGATAAATACGAAAACATTGCATCGATTCATTTGGCTGTCGAGTCGAGAAATCGTACAAGCTTTGTCGATTTATTGCGTCGGACGTATTTTACATTTGCTGCATTCGCGAGAGCAAAATTTAAAGTCCATTCATTCGGAACGAGATCGAGCACACTATAGGTCGACAGGAAAGAAGCGAGAACGCGATCCTTCGTCTTTGGTGACCGCGAATTCATTTCTAGGACAATACAGCAAACTCTGAATTAAGTCATACTTTGACCGAATAAACGAGCCATTTTTGTACAATTGTTTTGTAGAAAAATCCGTAAAACTTTTTCACAGGGAATCATGCTCACTTTCTCCATTCATCACGAAAATACACATAAATTTTTTTAACAGTATTCGGAAAGATCAAGAATAAAAGAAAAATAATTTGCGAACACTTTGTAGCTGAAAAAAGTACCTAATCTTGCAAAGTAAACACTAAAATTGACCGTTCAACGATTAACGAAGAGGAACTAGTTTAATTAATCTTGCTAACGTATAAATGTATTGGCCACGATAATTTTACATCACATTCGGAGAAGACGAGTCTAAAAATTCTGTGAACGAACGAATATCTACTAAAAGTATATTATTAAAGTGTTGGACCAATTTAATCGATACAAACATTTTTCTTAATAAAACTAAAATATTAGATTAATTTTCAAGCGTGATATCTTTTTGTCTAGCAATGTAGATCTCAGGGATCCGGCCGTGGGTAAAACAGATCGCTCGATTATCTTGGATTCTGATACAAACTATCTATATTAACTATTAAGGGATCTTACGAGTCGTTAGGTAAAAGCGTAGAATTTTAAGTGACAAATAAACATGGCATTTGATAGTTCTCCGACGAAAGTGGGATCATTTTGATCCGTACTGTGCGTGTCATTAGACGATTCATAGATTGTTTAGATTATTGTCATAGAGTTGAAAACTTTGTAAGAAAGTAGCTTCTCTACTTTAGTGCTACTCTCTTTAGAGCTGCAAAGTGGTAATTTTTAATTGAAGTAATAAGCATCGAACTTTGAAATGTAATCAAGTAGCTACTTCGTCTTTTTCTGAAAATCAGACCATCATATAACACGTGTAGAATTTGTGGCGTTGCCTCCCATGCTCGCCACTAGAGGGGCCGCTCTCTCACAAGCGCTCGACCGACCCCTCGGTTGCTATATATACACTCCTTGATCAACTTCCTAAAATTCCAGTCGTCTAAGGCAGGGTCTTAGATGATTAGTCCACTAATCAGCAGCTCCCCTCTCCTTTTTTCTGCCTTCTTACGATTCTCACGAGTTCCGCACCGCAGCAACCCAGCGCCACAAAATCTTTATCAATTGAAACAAGCTTCCAGGTGAGACTATGGCGATTTATATAAATTAAGACTTCACATTATTTGGACAAAAGCAAAACCAAACTTGATGCTATTATTAAACGCGCTTCTAGATGGTAAAGTCGACAAACGGATTGAAATCTGTTGCTCTCGTGTAGCAATAATTATATGGATAATTAATTCACGAGGATTCTTTAGGATATACAGATACTCCGAAGTGGGCCCCTACATATTATGAAATATCCTGCATATCAGGTCTGAAGTTAGCCGTTACATTTTCGAACAAAGAGTTTAATAAATTTGACCAATGATGCAAAAAATTGTTCCGAGTTTAGTCATTATTTTTCGCATTGTACACTATGATATAATGCTAATCTCCTGCCAGAAGTCGGACCAAAGTTCTTTAGATGAATCTAAAGTGAAGTGCACACACCTTCCCAATTTATATACGTATCCGAGATTTGGCATGATTTGAATTGAATTCCTCAGACTGTGGCTGTTACTCAAATGCAATAGTTGGATTTTATTCAAACTGTAGTTCTCGCATTCTTTTGGCGATCAAAAATTTCGAATTGCGAACGATCAATATTATTCTTTCATACAATTTTTCTGTTTATAATATTTGATTAAAATTATATTAACGACGAACGATTCATGTTCATTACTCACCCACTTGTTTCCGTACATTCGAGCAATGCAACTTGTGCATACAAACGAAACTAATGCTTCAAAACTTAGGTGGTTCCTAATATTTAGCGCTATATCTATATATACAGGATGGTCTACCTAAAACTGAAAACCATTTGCGGTATGAACAAATTCTTCGAATAAAATATATGGAATCTAAAGTGAAGAAATTAAATTAATTCTATATTCCTCTTTGCTTTATTTACTCTTTTATATGAGTATTTTATATAAATTGTGTACCAATTTAGGTCCTAAAAATGCTAGTAAAGCCACTAGAATGTAAACAAACATAAAAAGAAAGACAGCTAAAGGATAGACATAAAATCATACAACTTTATTTATGAGACTCAGTCATCAAACGTTGATCTGCATACAACATGTATCCAAAAATAAAAACCTCTGGGGTCTTCTAAGCTCCGATCTGTGGGTTCCACGCTCGGTATTCATGAATAATAACAGAGTCCTTCGTCGAAATCGTTGAACATGCTCGTGTAACTTTGTGCACAATTACTTGGTACTTGGTACATATAACTATTACAAGCAGTATTGTTTTAACCGAGATTGGGAATACTATGGATACGTACAAGTAGCAGAATTCGGAATGCATGAAAATAGACCAGTTACGCAACACGCCTGGTAAATTAAGATTCTGACGCGGGCGGATGCCATACCGATGTTTATTGCGAGGCTGTTGAGACAACGTACGCTCCTAATACGAGACCAATACATACGTAGATAAAAATATCAGCCAATATGACTAAACAAATTAGGAAGTAAGCTACTTCCGATATTCTTATGCATATTAATTATTATTTTTTTCCTACAAACGAGAACTATTAGAAATTGCAGAAAACGATAAATACAGACACAATCCTAATTTCATCATTTTTTACATACAGTGTGAGTTATTAGTATACTTTTAGTTGATCTTTGGACTATGGACCTGTAGTTTCCAAAATTTTTTTCGGAGATATAACCGAAATATATTTTATATATATTTCAATTTTTAATTGAACATTATAACGTACGTCTAACTAAAATCGAAGATCTAAATTATTTTCGTCACTGTTGAAGATGAAGAATTATTAAGAGAGATTGAAATGGTTTCAAGTTGTACATCCTATGGTGATCAATTATTCCAAGGTCATCGACATTTGTTTACACATAAACATATGATTTTTGTAATGTTATAATGTAATCGACATCAAGACGAGCTCAAGGACATGTGACACCATAACCTTGAAAGTGGCCACAAGAAAGAAAAATGATTTCGAATCGAAACAATGTAAAATTAATGAAACAGAAGAAGAAGCTCTTTTTTAGATGTTTAAAGTGCTAATCGTCCAGAAATAACACAAATATATGTGGCGGATGTTAAGAAGATGCGAATATCGTTCATATCGTGTTGCATGGAACGACTTCATGGCGACGATTTTCAAAATTATGTTCATTTTTGTTAATGGACTTCGCGACAGCTTCAAGATGGTTTATTAGTCTATTTCGAAAATGCCACGAAAAGTGCCGTTGGATAGTACATTTATCGTATTCACACTTTAAACGCTTGATAAATTAACTCCGTCATCTTTCTCTGTTGATATTTATCACATTTTCTGAGGCTATTGAGGTATTGCCTTTATATGCAATATTCAGGGTGTTCGATCACCCCTGGGAAAAATTTTATTGGGAAATTTTAGAGGCCGAAATAAGACGACAATCAAGAATATCAATTTCTTGATTGACGCTTCATTAAAATGTTATGAAAAAATTAAAAACAAAAATTTCTAATCATTCTGGAAAAAATATTTTTAGTTGCAGAAGTCAATTACAATCATTTTTGGTCATTACACATACTACCGAAATCCTACGCATTTTCGAGAAAAAAATTCATTACTGAAAATATAATGTCTGATCATAACTGTCTGTTACCCTGAAAATTGAAAAGCTTTAAATCATTCTGGAAAAAATATTTTTAGTTGCGGGGGTCGATTACAATCATTTTTGGTGAATACATATACCCTCAAAATCCAACGCATTTTCGCGAAAAAAATTCATTACTGAAAATATAATCTGAGGCCTGAAATGGTTCCCTGAAATTTCATGCGAATCTTTAAAATGTCATAACTCCTGAACGGTTTGGACGATTTTAATGTTTAAAAAAGCAAACTACGCGTATTTTGATGGAGAATATGTAGAAATCGCAAAAATATTGGAAAAGTTGATCCCTGAACCTAAAAAATGAGAAAAACTACATAAAAATGGTCCAATTTTCAAACAGCCATAACTCCTACAATTGTGAATATATTTCAATGAAACTTTTTTCTGAAGCAGAGCCCATGGGTACCTACAAAAAAGTATTAGACAACTTTTCTGTAGAGCGTCAAACAAAGTTACTAAAATTCAAAAACGAATTTTTAAGAAAAATCGACAGTGCCTAAATTTTCGGCGAAAAAAAAAAATTCCGAATCGTCCTAAAAAAATTATTTCTAGGTTCAGGAGTCAAATACAATAATTTTTGGTGAATACACATACCCTCGAAATCCTACGCATTTTCAAGAAAAAAATTCGAGAATGTGTGACATTTTTCGACAAAATTAAAAAATTTCAAATCGTTCTGGAAAAATTATTTTCGTTTGCGGTGGTCAATTATAATAATTTTTGGTGAATAGACATACCCCCAAAATCCTGCACATTTTCGAGAAAAAAAATTCAGTACGAGCGGAACTTTAAATGTTAATAACTTTTTAACGAAGCCTCCATCAAGAAATTGGTATTCTTAATTTTCGTCTTATTTTAGCCTCTAGAATCCCTCATTAAAATTTTTCCCAGGGGTGGCCGAACACCCTGTATATTACTATTACCTTAAAACCATATTATGATTAAATCAACTGTGGAACAGCGTTTATAGAATATTATACTCTTCTCGTTTCACCATGTTCTCATTAATCCAATTTAACTAATTGTTAAGCAAATACCACTGTGATACAATGCTAAGTGTATTCACGTTCATGCTATTTACAAAGTCCCATAATTGGTATTAAATATCATTGTTTGATAGATTGTACTAAAGCAAATAATAAAATAGAAATAAAATAAAACTCATTTTTATGATTTCCATTATATTTATAATGTAATGCGATAGTCTAAACTTTGGTCTGTTATCGTATCTACATATGTAGATAATGCTAATCTCCTACACCTGTCAGGTAAATTGGCTTGCAGGAGATGTTAATTAGGATGACGGGAGCTCAGCCGGAACCCGAAAGGTAGCCTCGACCAGCCTAAACCCACCTAACTGCCTCTGTTTCTTGCTTCAGTTCGCTTGGGCTCGGTTCGTGGTGCCTGTCTGGCAGTTAGGCTTGCCAAGACTCAGAGTTCCGGGTTTCTCTTTACTAATATATTCAAGGGAGTACCAATCATCTTTCGAAAGATTAACTTACAGACATTTACACTTCCAGATATTATCCAAACTTAAATACAAAAATTCATATCAGATTTCCGGGTTTCTCTTCACTAATATGTTCAAGGGAGTACCAATCATCTTTCGAAAGATTAACTTACAGACAATTACGCTTCCAGATATTATCCAAACTTAAATACAAAAATTCGTATCGTTTATCTAATCTTGCTATCTTCGATGAGTGTCGGCGTAAAAATATGTGACTGTCTGGGCAAGTCTGTGAAAATCTGTGTTATCTTTAAACGACCGGAGTAAACTGGTCGGAAAACGTGTCGCCGTTGCTCCGCTTGCCGTTTTCGAAATCGCTCACATGCTCGTCCGAAAACAATCCTGAATTTCAGCATAAATTCTGCCCTACGAATCACGCAAAATAAAATTATTCCTGATATTATAATTTATTGAATATGATTACAACGAATACCGTGAACATTCGAACGATTCCACAAGTTTGAAAAGGTATAGGATATCTTGGTGGACTATCGATTAGAATGATATATTTAAATATTTTAAAAGCTTACTTAAAGTAGAGTGCCAACAAATTTGTACTTTCCATAGATCTTTTCAGCAGGGCAATGATCCTGAATGAACATTAATCTTAGTCCATACGAGAATAGTTATTACTATAATGTCGCACATCCGTTTAAAACGGCTTCGCAATCACCGAATATAAATCCCATAATGTGCAAATAGAGTTGAAATGGCGAACTCTGGTACATACCACCGAGAATACAAATAATTTTTAAAATCCAAGAATGATCGAAATTAGCAGAGATAATGATCATTTGAACAACTTATGGTGTACGATACTGATGTGGTTTAAGCGTGTAACTAAAATTAAGTTTAATTTTTACACTGTTAGAGAACATTTGTATGCCAAATTTTATTCTCTTTAAGATTCGTACCAAAGAAATTTTGTTTCTTTTTTTAATGGAATATTGTAATTAAAATGAAGAGTTCTCTGTGTACAGATGGGATACCTTTGTGTACATTTTCACGAGTGTTCAGTGTCTCGACCAATAACGCTGGAGTGTTCATAAAAGAAATTACATTCTACTGGAATGGAGAATTGTCCTTTCGATTTCTTGTATCGAAACTCTATGAGACTATTATTACGTCAAAGTCGGTCATGTGAATGCGGACGAACGACGTTGAAGAAGACAAAGAACAGGCAATGCAGCCTTAAACGATAGACTGCGAAGTAAGAGTACGAGAGACCGAATCTAATATTATTTCAGAATTGGCCAGAGATAAACCGGGCCAACGTCGACCGAACGAAGCAAACCGAAGTGTACGAAGCCTTGAGGCTTGAGTCATCTCCCTCGGCTTCAATTTGGCTCACTTGCAATATTACGCACAATAACGTAATATTGTGGAACGTGCGCTTACGTTCTTCAGCATTTTTACACAAACCACCATCAATGAAAATTTTTCACATCCGTGTATAAATCCTTCCCTATGTACTGGTCGAAAAGCAGAAA
Source organism: Colletes latitarsis (assembly GCF_051014445.1). Taxonomy (NCBI): domain Eukaryota; kingdom Metazoa; phylum Arthropoda; class Insecta; order Hymenoptera; family Colletidae; genus Colletes; species Colletes latitarsis. The sequence goes on from NC_135140.1 coordinate 11,567,618, forward strand.
TCAAATCGTTTTTACTTCCTGTAAACAATAAACACGTTTTAAGCTCTTACGGTCACGTTTTGACCACTGAAAAGAAATTTTGTTTCAATACCCGTTAACACAAATATATACAAGTCCATGATCCTTTCTAAACTTCTGTTAAGAGTGTACTCAAGTGGAGAAGTTTGAAAAAAAGGATTTTTTTCTTTTTATAGATACACTTTATACACATCCGCAAAGATATGTTTTCTGTACCTCAAAGGATCTCATTTTTCAGAAATTATACAAATAATTCGCGTTTTTTCGTTCACTTTGGCTTTATATTTTTTCTGATATTCAGTTTTTGTTATCAAACTTCGTCTCAGGAGCAATATTATTACTCCGGTTTCAATATTCTGCTCCTGATCTATGATTCTAACTTAATCTTGTTCTTTTATATTGATTGTATAGCAAGCAGGGCTGTTTAAATCAACTGAATTCAACAACTCTACTTACAATCACTTTACAATCTTATTTACACTATACACATTCTATATACTAGTGTTGTCTCCTTACATATACACAGTAACTTTTCAAGTATAAAAAGGTAAACACATTGTCAGATGTATAAATAATATATTAAAGATACATTAAAAATTACATAAAATATTACAAATATATATTATAGATAAATTACAAAAATATATTACAACTAAGTTACAAACATATCTATCAAGGAAAATAATTGAAATAAGACACTTATTAACATTGTTAACATTTTATTTTCAATTTATTTTTTCATGTAGATTTGTCTCCTTTCAAGTTACACCACCAATTCAAAAAATCCCTGTTGTTCATCCACACCTGAGAAAAATTTTAATGGGGGATTCTAGAGGCCAAAATAAGACAAAAATTAAGAATACCAATTTGTTGATGAAGGCTTCATTAAAAAGTTATTAATGTTTGAAGTTCCGCCCTTACTGAATTTTTTTCTCCAAAATGCGCAAGATTTCAGGGATATGTCTATTCACCAAAAATTATTGTATTTGACCCCAGAACCTAGAAATAATTTTTTTAGAACGATTTGAAATTTTTTAATTTTATCAAAAAATTTCACACTTCTTGAATTTTTTTCTCAAAAGTGCGTAGGATTTCGGGGTATGTGTATTCACCAAAAATGATTGTATTTGACCCCAGAACCTAGAAATAATTTTTTTAGGACGATTCGAAATTTTTTTTTTTCGCCAATAAATTTAGGCACCTACCCCCTGTCGATTTTTCTTAAAAATTTGTTTTTCATTTTTAGTAATTTTGTTTGACGTCCTACAGAAAAGTTGTCTAATACTTTTTTGTATGTACCCATGAGCTCTACTTCAGAAAAAAGTTTCATTCAAATATATTCACTATTGTAAGAGTTATGGCTGTTTGAAAATTGGACCATTTTTATGAGGTTTTTCTCACTTTCCGGGGTGAAAGAGCAACTTTTCGATTATTTTTGCAATTTCTGCATATTCTCCATCAAAATACGCGTAGTTTGCTTTTTTAAACATTAAAATCGTCCAATCCGTTCAGGAGTTATGACATTTTAAAGATTCGCATAAAATTTCAGGGAACCATTTCAGGCCTCAGATTATATTTTCGGTGCGGAATTTTTTTCTCGAAAGTGTGTAGGATATCGAGGGTATGTCTATTCACCAAAAATGATTGTAATCGACCCCTGCAACTAAAAATATTTTTTCCAGAATGATTTGAAACTTTTCAATTTTCAGGGTAACAGACAGTTATGATCAGACATTATATTTTCAGTAATGAATTTTTTTCTCGAAAATGCGTTGAATTTCGAGGGTATATGTATTTACCAAAACTGATTGTAATTGACCCCCGCAACTAAAAATAATTTTTTCAGAACGATTTGAAATTTTTGAATTTAATTGTTAACAACTTTTTAACGAAGCCTAAAATTTTTCCCAGGGATGGCCGAACACCCTGTCTATGGTTGTATTATTCCATTGTGTATTTTTTTACTAAAAATTCACTATAAGAATATATGCTACAAATTACAAAAATCTATAGTACAAATACGATGTTATATAGTAATATTAAAATACTATCTATATATAATAAATAAATTTATATAATTTACAGTTCAACTTCAAATTATTTTCTAAGTTTAATTATTTTTTTTCGATAACGTGATATTAAAAATAACATAATTCGTATTAACAATTACTTCCACAGTGATTTACATCAAAACACCTTTTAGTCAAAATATGCATAGAACTGTAGTAGAAATAGTGTTAAATAGACACACAGAACGTACACGAACCAACATATGCAACACAGTTTAGTTATTCTCCAAAAGAAATAATCATGCAATGATTGGAAGACGTGAATACTTGTCCATACCTTGACCTAGAAAATTCTAATTGAGAAGACGCCATTTATGACGACCCTTATCATCTTCCAATTTCAGTAATTTGCATACAGAAAATACTTGTCGTGCATTTGATAGTTTTCATTTTTTTTGTAGAAAAGCATTTTGCAAACAGAAAATATGTACAAAAGCGTACCAGACGATTAACACTTTAAGAAATAAGTTTACGAGAGCAAGAAGGTAAGGCTCACACTTGCCTTCTCTCTCGATTTCTCGAAATTGCACGAAGCGTAGCTCGTGTGGTATTATGGGTCTGTTATCCCCAGTTCCCCGTTAGACGCTAAGGAAGTTTGTCGTTTCTAATGTCGACGTCGATGCACTCAATTATGCCAAATCTGACCACACTCACCGGAACTGGTTCTCAATTTGCGATATTGCGATTATCGGAGTAAAAATGATATATCGATATATCGTTATCATCTCCATTTGATCCTATCAATATGGCAGTTAACGCAACATGTATGTGTTCACCTTTCATAAACCTATCCAAATGTGTTATTTCGGTTAGATTTAATAAAAATTTTCATATAAACAATGTCATTACGTTTTGTTAAACGATGTTCGGTGCAAATGAGTATGTTTCTTGTTCTAATTTTGCAAAATGTTGAATTTTGTCGGAGTCTGAATGTTCACGTTTCGTTGATGGTAGAAGGGGAAGGATTCCATAGGTAAGTCAGATATTAAAAAGAATCTTCTTTGAACAAATTATACATTGTTTAATTGATCGAGGTGTGTTATATATCATTTGATTCGTCTAATTTAATACATTATTAATATGCATTACATTATTTGCGAAAATTCGTTATTTTTATTTAAACTTGTCGTAAACTTGCAATAAAAAAGTAAGGTTAAGTATATTTTGATAGGTTCATACAGTCAATCGACTATTATTTGTCCTATAAAGTAAGATCATTGCAAAACAGTATTTTTATTTAATTTCACTTGTATAATAATATGACATTGCTCATAATTATATGTTAGCATATGTGTTAATTTTAAGACATCTGTAACTGAGTTAGGTCTGGGTTAGGTTAGAAGCCAAGGGGGAGGCAATATTTTTTGTACTGTTACTGCACATACTATCTGATCTACTCTTGCATAGTATGTGCATAAAAAAATGACTTTTATGCATACATGTTTAACAAATTAACATTTGACTACCTGACATTTATAATTTACACCATGAACACAGTAACGACAGTAACATTTACAATTTATCTACAACTTTTCAGAAACATATACAAAACAATTTATACTTTATATTCTGTATACGTACAATCTCTACTATTGATATTTGATTATTTTTGTTGCATTTGTGATTGTAAATACATGTTGCAGCTTGTATGTTATAAACTTGTTATGAATTGTCAAATTATTATCAATAAATCATTGGAAAAAGTAGCAGCAAAGTCAATTGAATTAATATTTGACAATTTTTGAGCTAAAACAGACTTAATAATGAATTAATAGTATTGCATAAGTATTAAAACAGAAATACTTGTAAGAATATGTATCAATTATTATTTAAAAATTCATAGGTAGAGTAACTCTACTTTGGTAGCATATGCTTTTTAAGTATAAAGAAAGGTCATATAAAAATAGATTTGGAAATTCTTCTTCTACTAAATATGCATATACATATATTCTTTACAATGGTGGTGTTAAAATAAGGTCTTGTTCCTGTTGGTAAAAGCAAGTAAACATTGCAAAAAATTCTGTGTTACATAAAATAGTTAAAGTATTGAACAGGATAAATGAGCATTTGGATAATATGAATTCAATTAATAGAGATTTTTTGTACTTTTTAAATTAAGTATACATTTAGATTTTTTTCACATTTAAGAGAAAACTTGTTTGCAGGTACTTAATATATCAAATAGATTTTGACAATTTTATAAATGGGTGTAACATTGCTCTGCATTTGAATCTACCATCTTCCTTATATACTAATATCAATGAATTGAATGATTTAAAAAGACTAGGTGTTGTAAGTAACAAAATTTATAATCGCTGAATACATTTCTATAATTAAGTTTAAATTTTATATTATTTTCTTCTAAGAATTTTTATCCATGAACATTCTCATTTCTATAATATAAGATATTTTCTACTTGCTACATTTTAGACCACGGCATGTTCTGTGGGGGAAACAGACATAGAATTATTCATGGAAAAAGCAAAATCTCAAAATGTCACTATATGTTCACCTTTAATTGGTGTAAAGTCTATATTAAAGCTTCCTGTACATCAGCGTTACCAGTATCCTAATGAAAATAATATGTACACAACTATAACTTTACCGAAACCAAATTTGCTTTTGGGTTGTAAAGAAAGGATTAGGGAATTCAGAGTTTCAAAGATAGATTTGTGTTCTCCATGCATAGAATTTGTTCCTAAATGGAGAGAGATTCCATATGTTTGGGTAAATAGTACATTTTACTACATTAAGTACCATTATACAAAAATAGTTTGTTCTGTAGTTTTACAGATGAGTATATATTACAATCTTTATACATTTTCTTTACAGGATACAGAAGATGTTGTATGGAAAATACCAGTTGGTAATTTGAATATGTTAACTACAGTAACTTACATAACGCTACTATTAACAATTTTATGTACTATGTTTCTTATGCGAACAATTTGGAAATCTGTACTATGTACACATAAAAAAACAGAATAATACATTTCAAATATACTTTCTAAAAGTACTTTTATAATACGAATTTATATTTTTAGAAGAAATCACATCTATGCTTTTTTTAATAGATAATTCTTGACAATTAAGATAAAATTATTTATACTATACTTTTATAATAAATATTAAATATAATACATTCATATCACTATTTATATACAGGAGTCATGTCTTAAGCACATTTTGTAAAGTCTAATGAGAAAAATAATATCTATAATAATAATAGGTCTGTGTATGCTCTTCTTTTACAACAATTAAGATAAATAAAACGGCGATATACTTTATATTTTCTTCTCTTTTTTTTTTCGTGTCATGGTTGCATTACATATTTTTTTCTATTTCCGCATTTTTATTGACTTTTTCTCTCTGTATATACCCATTCTCCATCGATGATTCTGTTACACAGTTCAAAACTGTATCTTTCTCTTTTTTTACTGGATCATTCCACTTTTGAATTTTACTTGTGCCGAACAAAATAAATATAAGATTCCCGAGGAAATATATTACAGCTGACAAAAAGAATATGTTCCTCCATTGTAAAACGTTGGTCTGAAAAATATAGATAATTAAAAATTAGTAGTCAGTTTCAGCTTTATAGGATAGATGTATAAAAACAAAGAAAATGATCAATAAAATTTCTGTATATGTATAGTATTTGATGGTTGAATTATCTTAAATGTTAGAAAAATGTATACATACCGGGTCATCGACAATAATTCCAGCAGTTAATGGAGCCAAAATGCTGCACACGTTTGCAGCTGTGTTTGTAACTCCCATTAAAGTACCAGCAAAATTAGGACTAAGATCCATGTGATTCACATTGTGTCCACAGTAAACAGCAATATTACAAGCAACAGCAATTACTAAAAGTACTACTGCTATTTCAGGATTTTCTTTATCAACATATCCAAGGCAGATTAGTGCAACTGCTGGAATCCATTGGCCAATCGTGTTGCAAACTTTCCTCGAAGTTTGAATTGTAAAAATATTTCGTTTGATGAGACAATCTGAGATATAGCTGATAGGGAAACTGCAAATCCACGCTGTTAGATACGGTAATGAACTCACTATTCCATTCTAAAAAGAATTTCAGTAAAACGTATAAGATTAATGATTAGATACGGTAACGATTTTCTAAGAAGTTACTAAGATTCAATTATTGTGGAGAGTAAAAAAGTCAGTTAATTACATATGTCTCGATCGGAGAAATAAATTAAAATGGACTACGTAACTAAATCAGTTGGAAATACCGAACAGTATTTTTGTAAAACAAGTACTTGAAGCAATTTATTTTATGAGAAATTTTTTTTCTGAAAGCTTATACAATCAGAAATTACTCTGAAAGATAATTTCAAACGTTATCGAATCAATCTTTCCTTCTCTTTTTTTCTCGGCAAAAATTGAATTTTTTCATTGTATGATTACGGAATTAATATCTTATTTATTCATATAATTTACTTAAAGGTAGTTCTATTTAAATTCTTTTGGGGCGACTGTTTGGAAAAGGGGGTGGAAGTTACCTAAATTTTTTTTAATGGAAAATGGTATTCTTCTGTTGTTTGAATAATTACCATCAAAATCAATAACATTTACTGGAACTATTTTTAATTTCATGCAACTGCAATTTTGATTTATCGACGTAATAAGAAACTGTTGTTTATGTTATGTAGTATTCAATAAGAATGATTTAAAATAAGATTTCACTGAATATGCATCATGTAACTATTAAAGAAACGTATCACCGATGACCTTGACCACTATCGTCCTGAATACATACGATTCATTATCAAAGATAGATATTCGAGTAACGTAAAATTTGCCATTGACGACCCATATAGGGCATAATTAACATTCACGGCCCAAAACACTATCAATACACACGTGAAATAGTAAATTTACTCGAATATTTACTTATTTACGAAACATGAATTTGACAAGTTTCAGATTCCACGTCTCCAAAATCACAGAGCTCATTAATATTATTTGTTAGTAATTTTTGTTGAATTTTATTAATGTACGATACGAATTAGTTCTCTATAAATTTTTTTTTCTATTGTTTTCATGTTCAGAAACTATTGTTATTTCCCATGTTACGAAATATCCAGCATGTACAGTTTATTACTTACTTTTTTTATATCGAATCCCAAGGCTGAACCCATGTACGATGGAATTTTCGTCAAGAGCATCCAAAAGCCCCAATTTTGAGCAGCTTGCGTAATTAGCAATGCCCACATTGGCAAACTAGTTAGCATCGCAAACCATGGAGTCGATAATGTCTACAAAAACAATCGCTTTAATGTCACAATATCAAAACATACTATACATTTCATCTTTGCGTGAATCGTACACGAAGACAAAGACTACAGTAAAATGTTGATTATCCGAACTAACAGGGAGATAAATTCATTCCGAAATCACTGGTCAACGGCAAATATGTATTATTTATCCAAATGATCAATTCTAGTTGTTATGACTCTAATTACAAAAATTAATATTGAATTAAAGTATTAGCAAATATGTCCATCAGAGCAATTCCGGAAAAATTAAAGCGTTTCCGGCTTGTCGTTTCCAATTTTAAGGATTTGAAAGCGGTTTCCGTGCCATAAAATAGAGAATAAATTAAAAAATGATAATATTGTTCGAGTTTGAATTTTTAGAATACTATCCACGTCGCGGATAAGATCAACATTTTCTTTTCTTTAATCCAATATTCTGTATGCAGCAGAAAAGATGACGAATAGAAGATTTGCAGGTGCGATTGGCCGTTTGCTCATTTGTCAAATTGATTAACTCCTCGAAAGGAAAAAAACAATAACTTGATAAAGGAATGTACATATTTACATGTTTGGTTACTGATAAAACTGTGCAGACTGCGTAATATTGTTCTGTTTTCTGTAAATATTCGTATACTTAGATACGTACCTCTTCTGTTTCCGTAATACCGAGGCTAGTTTCAATGTATTCTTTTTCGTCTTGAGGTATGCTCGAGTGTACAGCTGGTGATTCCTTGCCAATGATAAAGAAGAGACTACCACAGATAATAGCAATGCTACCCCAAGAGTAGAAGCAACTGGGCCACCCCAAAGAAGAAGCCGACAGTAAACCGGAACTCAGCAAACAGATCACGTTTCCAATCCAGCCTCCGGCATAAACGAAGGTAGCTGAAAGACACATAGCAAATATAAAATGCTTTTAGTAATTAGTAATGCAAAGTAATACAGACAGATATGTGGTTAGAAACTCGAGAAAGATCGTAGAAGAGTAGAAAAGTCATCATTAATGCTTTCTAGCAGGTCCTGCCTTAGACGACTGGAATATTGGGAAGTAGGTTGAGGATTGTATACATATACAGGGTGTTCGGCCACCCCTGGGAAAAATTTTAATGGGAGATTCTAGAGGCCAAAATAAGACGAAAATTTTCTCATTCAGAAAACTGTGAGGCTGTCGATACGTCACTAACAATGAGCGAAAACTACTATCGCCCGCACGCAGCTGTATACAAGTTGCCTATCTACAGGCGGAAATTTAAACGTTAATAACTTTTTAACGAAGCCTCAATTCTTGATTTTCGTCTTATTTTAGCCTTTAAAATCTCCCATTAAAATTTTCCCCAAGGGTGGCTGAACACCCTGTATAGCAACGAGGGGCCGGTCGAGCGCTTGTGAGAGCGCGACCCCTTTGGTGGCGAGCATGGAAGATGACGCCACAGATAGTATAAGTTACGAAACTAATACTAACGCAAACAGAGAAAAATTAAGAAAGTGTTCGTACATTTATGTTTATAACATTTATAATATATTACAAAACATATAACAAGGAATGGGTCCTAAGACTAGACAAATGAAATTAGAAAATAATTCAACACGACGAATACCATTGCAGAAAAATTGATAATCTTAAATTTGTGTGAGATCATGATAGTTAATCGATTAAATAATTTTTAGTAAATACTTACACATTCTCCCCCTTTCCTCGACGGGTGCCCACTTAGAAAGCAACGTGTGAAGACATGGAAGCACAGTGCCTTGGCATAACCCAGCGATTACTCTTGTCACGCAAACAGCCTCCCAACCACTGTAAGTGGCAGCAACGGGTACCAAAAGCGTGGCCACACCGCAAATAAATACGGCAAGGGAGAAAAGTTTTTGAGCCCCCCACCGCTGCGCTATTATGCTTCCAATAATTTGTGTGCACACGTAACCCCAGAAGAATGAGCTTAGAATGTTGTCTTTGATCTTGTTGTCCCATGGAAATTCCTTTAACAAATAACATCAACGTTTCGGACTATCATTTTAGAATAAAATGTACCTTTAACAGTATTTCTACCAAAAGTATCGGAAGACATTTCAAATTTTAACTTGAAATTAGTTTCTAAGTTTAATCATTGACTTTTTGATATTTTCTATAATGAACTTTAATATTACATTCGATAAACCTAATTAATATTTGTCTGTTAACCTCAACCCTTAGAATTGAACAGAACAAAATGGTGTATAGCGTGGATATCCCCAAAGTTTTAGAATTTTTAGAATTTCCAGTTTTGAGAACGTTGCACGTTAGTTGTGTTTTTTATTAATATGAAATACTGTTCAATTTTATACAGGGTGTTCGGCCACCCTTGGGAAAAATTTTAATGGGACATTCTAGAGGCCAAAATAAGACGACAATCAAGAATATCAATTTCTTGATTGAGGCTTTGTTAAAAAGTTATTAAAAACTTAAATCAACAAATCTTAAATCATTCTGAAAAAATTACATTCAATTGCGGGGGTCAATTACAATCATTTTTAATGAATAGACATACCCCCGAAAGCCTACGCACGTGCGAGAAAAAAATTCTAGAGATGGACAAATTTTTCGACAAAATTAAAAAATTCAAATCGTTCTGGAAAAATTATTTTTGGTTGCGGGTGTCAATTACAATCAGTTTTGGTCAATACACATACCCTCGAAATCCTACGCACTTTCGAGTAAAAAATTCATTACTGAAAATATAATGTGTGACCAGAAATGTTGGCCTGAAATTTTATGCGTATGTTTAAAAAATCATAACTTCTGGATGGATTGAAGGATTTTCACGATTCAAAATTCAAAGAATAAAAAAATACATTGGATGTATGTTTACAGGCGGAACTTTAAACGTTAATAACTTTTTAACGATGTCTCAATCAACAAATTGCAATTTTTGATTTTCGTCTTATTTTGGCCTCTAGAATCACTCTTTGAAATTTTTCCCAGGGCCGAATATCCTGTATAGAGGGTAAAGACCCATATGATATCAATAAATAATAATTATAATGAACAATTCTTATCCTAAAATATAATAATGTTAATGTTAGTACGAGGGTCGCTATCAAATGGTCTCGAGATATATGCATTTGAACGTATGTTTGCGATAAGGGGTTATTTTTAAGTCAGACTGTTTACAGCAGAAAGAGCTAGTTTACCATTTGCCATTAATTTCACATCAAATTGTACATTTACGGATGCTGTACACTTGCATATCCACAGAACACTTCGGTACGAGCAATTATAATTGTTATCGCATATTTAATTCTTACTAACGTGAGTCGTGAGAAAGAAATTTATATGCATGCAGGCACAATTTATGCCTTCGAAAAAACATTTTTCATATTTCACGCCTTTAAAGAAGCTTACGATGAATATTGACTTTTATTTACGACCAATATTTGAAACGATAGTTTCAAACTTTATCTGACTCGTCAAATAAATGAATCACTGTAAATCTCAAGGCTCTATTATAAGTGAAACCACCGACCAGAAAAAATATATATAAATAATTAACTGGGAAATGCATAGATAAAAAAAAAGTCATACTTCGAAGTCAGGATTTGCAGTGGAAGCATTCGTCATTGCTTCCAATGTCACGGATGTGGTGACCCTAATAGCATAGCAGGACATGAAGCTGAAGGCCATCAAAATGACCTGCACGTGTCTACATCCAAACCATGCTGCAAATGACAAAAAGAAATTTTAGTTAGAAATTCAAATGAATTGTTAACAAATAATACTTATGAGTTTTGTTAGTTTAAGTATGGAATGTAAAATTGATGGATTCTCGTAAATCTAGAGTTAATAGCGTTGATTATTGGTAACTGCAAACGCTTATTTCTATGCACCGAACAATGTTTCTCTTTTATATCTTTTCCTGTCGAGATATGCATGCGCCAAAGAAAAGATTAAATGGCGGGATGTAGAAACGAACATGCAATTAAATGCAAAACCAATTGTGTCTAACGATGCAAAAAATTTAATTGATTTCAAACTTTGTTCCTACCGTAACGTAAAATATCGATACTATACCGGTGAATATCGGTAGTACATTTATTCAATCGAAATTCATAAATACTGGTATATTTACCTATATTCATCGGTACTGTTTTTGGATAACGATAAACTTAAGACTGGTCAATATAATCTTTAATAACTTTTCTCACTTTTACTCAAACGGAATACTAAAAATAATACCATTAGAGATTCGAAAATATTGCTATGGTTCTAACATAACAATATCTCTGTTACTTATAAAACGTTAATTGAGAAGTTTAACTGTTATCAGAAAAAATTGTGTCAAAATTAACACAGGCGAATTCGTGAAAAGTATAAAAAGCTTCAACGATTTATTGAAATGATAAATTTAAAGTAAAAGTTTCGTACAAATATAGATCCTAAGATCCTACATAACTACAGCACATGAAAGTTTTATTGCTGTTGTAATAACATTGTAAATTTTCAAATTTATGTGTTTTGTACTCGAATGCAAGTCTTATTATGACTTCAAAAATATTCTATAAATGTTCATGTAACTTACATGTAATATTCATTACAACTTTTGGCTGCACGGGTTGGAGTTTCATAATCCATTGTGTGTATATGTGAAAGAATCACATTTCCTTATGGTACAATTTATTTGCTAACTTATATTACACTTAATTGTTATACAAACTTAAACTTAAATTGAACTTATGTTAGGTAATTAAATAATTGAGAAGACGTAAACTAACGCGCGCGCGTAAGTGTCGTAGCTGATTGACGACTTAATTGTTCCGGTCTAGGCGTTTATGGTAGAGTAGACACGGTTATCCGGTCTCTGGTTTAATCAGTCACATTCTTCCGTGACAAAAACGGTCAACCGACGGAAGAATTATTCACATATTTTATAATCGTTCACTTTTCTCCGATTAAATGTACGTTTTACGGTATTCGTCGTTGTTTAACCCCTTGCGGTTTAATATCGAGCAACGCGCGAGCTGAACGTGAAAGTAACGAGCCATCTAACAATGAAAGAAACTCTTTTTCAATGTATTGTTTATTTGAACGAATCAATACGTGAACGAGCAAATAATGGATAATGAGTGTTTAGACAGGGAATAAATAATTAATTTATTTAGAAAAAAATAAATTAAGTTGCATATTATTTCACCCAAAAAGATAGTAAGGAAGAAAATTGATTCGCGGATAACGATGGTTTCTTTTCTGGTTGAAATGAATCTTGAAAAGAAGTGTATTGTAGAGAAGAAAGTTAAAGCAATCTCCTTTCGTATTTTTTTTAATTAAAGAAATTAATTGGAAACACACACAGCGATGAAGTGACACAGCATAAAAATGCTGAGTTACATACTCGAATTACTGTTCGACACACTCGGAACATTCCTATCTTGGCTAAAATTTCGAGCACCTAAATCATCAGATTGCACGAAATAAAAGTTTAAGTTTATTCGTCGTTCGTAAAAAGTCTGCAACTGTTGTCATCTTTAAACAGATGTGGCAATATATACAAGTCCGTCCAAAAAAGACAATAAAAACAGCTTACGACATTTGTTTGAAATTAAGAATAAACAGACCCATAATGTTTATCGACACGCGCTAACAACAAATTGTGTCTTGAAAGAAAAGCGTTTCTGAACTTTCTGTTGCCAGAGAATTAAATTTGAATTATTCGATAAATTAATTAAAGTATTTTATGTGATTAACAATCTTTAATTTCGAGACAGTTATCCACGTTTGAAATATTTTAGCAAAAAGATTTACAAAAATATCTAACGCGAATAAATTTCACGAATTATCGAGCTTCTAGTATCTATCAAATTAAGAAATAACTTCAGTAATTGTTAACGAGCATAATCACACATACACTGAATTGCAAAGCAATAGAGGCTGTCTTAATCATCTTGACGTTCTAAATTGTACGAGGAAATGTTTAAGCAAGTAATTATTTGATCACAGTGCAATATACACATTGAGATAAATAAAATTCTTCTTGAAAGTCACGTTTTTCGAAGCATCAAAACTCGACAATTTTTTTTTTAATTCGACTTATTGCCTTTAATGGATCTTCGGTGTCGCAATTTAATAATTTAATGGAATAGGGAAAATGTTTATCCTTTTATATAAAACTTAATTTTCTCTAAAATTGATTTACAATGACTTTTAGAATTTTTATAAACGACCTACACGTACCAGAAAAACAAAAATGTATAAGAGGTAATCGTCGTTATCCATACATCAATTTCAATAAAAATCTAATCGAATCTTGAAAGGAAAATACAAAATGTAAAGATAAAATTTCCTTAGATCGATCGTCTTAATGAACACACAATGTGTACACAGCCATTGAACAAAGTTTTTCAAAGTAAATTTTTTAAATTAAGTAAAAAAAAAAATTTACCAACAAGCTAGACCATTGCTTTTCATTCTGCGACAACCTAAGTTGGTCTAGTTTTGTTTCCAAGGTAGAAAAAGGTTGCATAAAATCTTGCAGAGCGAAATGTAATGGTTTGGATCGTTTCGCAAGATAATAGCGACGAGTAAACAATTCTAAGGACAAAATAAATTGTAATTACTTATTATTTTTCTATATTTCCTTTGCTTTTAATGGAATCGACCCTGACAACTGGATTGCGTAAGTTGGGCCAAACAATTCGTGTTGTAACTTACGATTTCTAATAATTACATCTCGAAAAATAGAAGCCAGCTACGATAATATTTTATATTGGGTCAGTGGGTAATATTCGTTTCCTTTTTAAACAATTACTGGAACTGTTGGTACATGTTTGCCCGGTATTGTGCTCGGGAAATGATTGAAAATCAAACGGTGCCGTTCGATCGATTTCAACGAGTTTGCAAGCACTGATTAGGCCCTCTTGTTTATGTATACCTTTGCCTCATTCTGATAACCGGCTGCATTCTATATTTCTTGCATTCCGCGTTACAGGAATGCAGAGAATGCGGACGAGCAATTTGTTTGTTTCGCATCTCTAGGACATCGCGAGAAATCTGACATTGAGGATCTGTTCGCGTCATGTCTTGGAATTTAAAGCGATTCGTCACGTAGGTATGCTACACACTGTGCATGAAAATACATACATTATCTTAAAGAACGTTGCTGGGAATCGTATAACCTGTTTTTAATTGTTCTCGCGATTTAAAAAGTACAAACCCAAACGGAAACTCGTGAAAAATTTCTGCGGTTTCATAGAAAGGATTTTTTTAAACGCGAAAAGAAAGGATAAATATGAAAGGGGCACGGCAGTGTTAAATTCTTTCAATTAAAATAAATATTCATGTCGATACATTAATGATAAATGATGATTGTGAGTGGAATTAACGGGTTCTGTAAATCTAGTATCAATACAAATATTAAAGAGTATCTTAATAGGTTGAAAAAAGATTACGCAGGTGGGAGAACTCGAAACACGTGAGAAGCACGATTCTAAATGACGACAAGCGCGGCTAATCTGTGCACAAGTCGTGACAAATAACGACTTATCTATAATCGTTGTCATTAAATCAAAATCAGATTGCCTTCTGTCGAATATCTCGTCGAATTATCGCGTTATTGGACGGGTACATTTTTATTACAGTTCTCTGGTACAGTAAACACAGAATCGGGCACAGAAGGCCAGTTGGAAACGATGTAAAACCGTGAACGCAAAAATAGATCAAAGTTGTTTGCGATAAACGTTCGGTTTCTTTTCTCGATGATAATAAATCTATCAGTTGTTTGATATTGTTCGTTCGCCGTGGTATTTAGGACTTGTGTTCTCGAAATCAATCCACTGGACGGCGAACACTGATAGAAATAGTGTTAATAGTCGTTATAAGACATTAAAACTTAAACAGCGAGCGTGAAGGGGGGGGGAGGGGGGTCTTTAGCTAAATTGTCGAAATATTTGTTTTGCAAATTGCGAAATAATGTTCTGTACCTTGGGGTTTGTTGGTCGGTATTTTCATTCGTTCCGAGATGGAAATGATCGAGACTCTCTTCACGGCGTGCGTCATGTTGATAAAATGAATTCACTGTTGCACACGACCACTGTTCGGTAGGGTCGAGTTCCGAGGTAAATCGCGAAAAAGACACTACAATCCATCAATCGGTCGATCGTGGTTTTATAGTCCATCGCCGAAAAGGGATTCTCCCACTCTTCTTTTTCATACTTGCACGCTCGCCGAGCGAATGTACAACGTCCTATTATCACTTTTCTTCTCTTATCTAAGTGAAAAAACATAATAGACATGTGTTGTTATACAGTCCAATAATGAAAATTGAACTATCGTAAACGGAAAGTTACTAGTATTATTTCGTTTAATATCACAAGTATTACATTTAATATTACATATAAAAATATTATTCGATATTGGTATAAATTATCAATTTCAGTCTCATGAATTGCATCAGCTGATATGCTACTATCTACAAAATTATAAGTTTTAGTATCAGGAGTAATAAAAAGAAAGTAAATACAAATTTACTTCTGAATATTATTATGGGAAACGATGTACGACAAACTATACCTTAATATTCCTTTGTTTTTAAAAAAAGGGCCGATCTCTGTTTATCCCTATCTTACATCGAACATCGTCGATCATGAGGAACTGAATATAAAATGCGTAGATACCGTTTAATAGAATTTTAGTTGTAGATTGCGAAGCAATCCGTAATTATATTGATCGAATTTTAGGTATACGTCGTATTTATTTTGCGTCTTATAACGATAAATTTCTACTTTTCTTGCAGAGTCTCGCGATAGTTGATATTTGCACCGATAAGATACTACTTGAGAATCACGATCAATAGGAAACACGAGCTACAAATGTTATTATTATTAAATTACCTAGATTTCTAATTACTTTGTGCTAGATATAGCCCTAAGCCTTTCATTACTTTTTAACACTATTTCTATCGCGGTTTTACAATCGATGAAATTTCTATTAAAATACTACTCTCTATTTTTACTATATTTCTGTTGTAGATCATAGGCGCAAGACCAAGGATGAGCAACTCGCGGAAGACCTAAGAGCCAACTGTGACCTAAGCAGAGAGCGATGGTCTGAAGCAAGTAAAAGAAAGTGACGTAGTAACACATGTAGCGTATATTTACACTTTCGATACAATTTCAACAATTTAAAAAAATATACTTTAATTAGAAAAAGAAAAATATTATTTTGAATTTAAATTAATATATTCGATTCCTCTAAAAGCCGTAGGGCCTTCAAATCCAATACATATCAACAGTATTTAAATTTAATCATGAAGTGTGTATCTAAGATTAGAAAAAGAATTTTTAACCCCACAGAGGCTCCACGAAAGAGAGAAAGGGATACATTTAAAGTCAATTATCAATTTTAACGAACTTTGAGTTTAACATTTTTTTATATCCTCCTTGTGTGCGTAAACTTTGTTACTGGTTAAAGCTTTTTCTTGAGCTTTACAGTTATAAGAAATTAATATACTAAAACTATAACTCGGATATTAAAAGACGTATCAATCTGCAATTTTTTATATCCTTTAAGAATTACAAGACTAATATTTCGTCCGCTTTTCAAGACATTGCTTCTCAAGGTACATGGTTGAACAAATTATTAATTAAAAAATATTCTAAACGAGTTTTAAATGTCGTCCATTGCAGTCGATACAACTGCTTAGACAATTAATTAACGTGAATGATACACGTTGAAGTGTTACAGTGTCGTTAATGGCTTACGATAATCTTCATTTTTTAGATGTCACCAAACAAATTTATGAAGCAGCGGTGTCAAGTCTGGAGAACGAGATGACCATGAAATTTGTCCTCCACGACCAATCGTGCTTGCTGTACATGATGTGTAGGGCAGCAGCATGTTAATATTACATTATTCCACAGATTTGGTAAGATACATTTATTAACAAACATGACAAAGTTCCAGTATAATTGATCTATTTTAACATTATTATACCAATACCTATTTTGGATAAATTTCATATGGGCTAAACGGACAGTTGTTGTCTACGCTGATAAAGTATCTAGATATTCATACTACAATTTTAATAGATTGATAGAGAGACCTCTTCGTTTAAATGAACAGTGCTACTACAACATATTATTAATAATTTTACCCAATATTTAAAGACACAATTTTAAATACGCAGCCATTAGTTCGACATTATCCACGAAGACAAACTGTTCATCGTGGATAACACCGATTACCAGGTCTCACCACGAGGAGGTTGCTACGAGTGAAAACCCGAAAGGAGATAGATGGAATCCAAGTTCCATCGATCTTCCATTCACATTGTTAGATTATTAAACTAAGGAGATGGAAGGAATCAACGTTCCTTCGATCTCCTCGTTTAGTTCTGCCACGCAATTATTTCGTCAAAGAAAACGAGAAAACATTGGGAAATAGGCGACGCGACGCGATCGAATAAATATGATTGTTCAGGAATAAATTCGTGACTCCAAGTTTGGGTTCCCCATTTGTTCTACGCACTCCACCGAGAGCTAAAGAATAGAGAATGTCCAGCAGAGTAGTGCACGACGGAATTGCCGTGCACATCAGCTGGAGTACCTGTTTTCCCTCAGATCATACTATCCAGAGGAAGACGGCTGATCAGTAGAACCTGTTACATGTCCGATCACTTGCTTGTATCAAACAAGCAGTGGTGACCGGAGGGAAGAACGAGAAAATGAATATAAAAAAAGAAGCTACTTATTCGATAATTGCTTAGCACTTAAATCTGAAGATCCTGAAGGTCCCAGGAATACTGAAGAATTTATCAGCAGTGGCTTTACTTATACCCCTTTGTAAGATAATGGGGGAACACAAAGTTAAAGTTAAATTTATGGAAGAACTATTTCGGTTAGTTCTATTTCTTGGTCATTCCTGGAGTTTCACTGGACTGCTGACCGTGATGTCAACCTCATTGTTGACTATGGATGACCATAAGCTAACCATTGTTGACCATCAAATAACTAATGGCTAATTAAAACCGTCAAGAAATCGAAGATTAAAGCTTTCTTACAAGGATCCCTTTATAATTGTATATAACTAATATTTTTAGATTCTTCACGTCAAATACTATACATTGATAAAAAAAAAAGGTACTGAATTTTTGGTTCCTTAAAACAAAGTGTAACCTATTGAACTACAGAAATTTTGAATTAATCGTCTTTATTTTTTAAACTTGTATACACGTACGCGTCTAAAGAGAGGCAGCATTAAAAAGAGATTAATTTTCTTGTAAATAATTATACAAAAACCTTGCATACAGTCATGACGATATCTTTTGCTACGATTTGCGCACTCGCTGTGCTCATTTTTATTTTTCAAGCATTGAAATGAAATCCTCGTAATTATAACTCTATCACAAACAATAGTATTAACAGGATTATATAAAAGTTGTAACATTATTATTATATATAACGGCACACGTATTATACAGGCTTTTCCAGTTTTTTTTACACTTTGTTTCTGTTTGTTTATAAGTAACGTTTTATACAACTTCGATATAACTTAAAGCTACCAGCAGGAAATTACGATAAATGGTATTACTAATTTTAATCAATTTGCCTTTAGTAAATCTTTAAAAAAATGAAAAATATCCCAAGTACTAATGCAGGTTTCTGATATTTACATAAATAGTAAAAAATGGTACAAATTGAAGTCACAGTTTGACACGTGTAAGGAAATTATTCTGACTTTACAGTTCAAAATTAATCTCTTCTATGGTAAAAATTATACCATTTGTACTTGTAAAATAGAATAAAATGTAGTAATATCAAGTTTCTTTTCCTTAAATGACACATTGTGTCCACTATTATCGTAACAACAACGTTATTATAAGTTATTGTACTAATTTATGACAATATTAATCATCAATTTGTCACATTTCGAATGTTATAGTTCATGACATGTGTTACCAACAAATAGACGCTACTATAAATAAAAATCATTTCTGAAAAAAAATAGTTGAAGAAAACTAGTAAAAAACACCTTAGCTCGTAGATCTTCTTAAAATTAATTGATCGAAATCGACAGTCACGCGTGTAGTTTTACCCGTTCTTGTTCGTCTATTTATCTGCTTCTCATTTTGCCAACATAAAGCTCTTTCCACATATTCTGCTTGAATTCTTAACATTAAAATATATTCTACTTTCGCAAGAAATAGCATATTCGCGTCGAATGTATTTACACTGTCGTAGATTCT
This sequence comes from Colletes latitarsis, assembly GCF_051014445.1. Classification (NCBI taxonomy): domain Eukaryota; kingdom Metazoa; phylum Arthropoda; class Insecta; order Hymenoptera; family Colletidae; genus Colletes; species Colletes latitarsis. The sequence goes on from NC_135140.1 coordinate 11,587,196, forward strand.
TTCCTACTGTACTTCCGATTTTTTACAACACTGTAATTGTTCCACGGTTGAACTTCACCTTGACCAAAGATGATAAAAATTAAATTTCCCACAAAGTAGACTATAGCAGACAAATAAAATACGTAACTCCATTGCTTCACATTCGACTAAAAAAAAAAGAAAGAAAACGTATATTATTATCAACTTAACAAGTAAGTTTAATTTTAACAATTAAACGTACCTCATTAGGAACGATCATACCGCAAACAAGCGGTGCAATTATTGCAATTACAGACGCAATGCAATTTGTAATAGACATCATTGTGCCGGCAAAGTTCGGACTTAGATCAATGTGATTGATCTGAAATCCACAAAGAGATCCAGCGTTTAATCCTACGGCTACTACGAGAATGGTCACAGCCGCCGGAGCATTGTGAACTGGCATAGCTGCAAGACCGACCAAAGCTATAGCTGGTCCCCAGTGAGCGATAGTGTTGCACACTTTCCTGGCTACTCCCCTAGAAACACCTTTCTTCAAAGCATAATCACACAACCAGCTCACTGGAAAACTTAAGATCCACATCGTCAGATAAGGAAGAGCCGCTATTAGGCCATTCTGTAAAACAGAAATTCGTAAGAATCCTCAAAGAGTATGCAAAGAAAATAGCTGAAACTTCATTAATGTATTAATAATAATAAATGAAAAAATGTTTAAATATCTTTAGGATTTGAAAAGGTACCGAAAATAATTGCTGCAAAATATTCGCAAACTAGAGTTAAGCGAAACTTATATTGTAAGAGAAGCAATTATTTTCTCTGGAATTTTTCTAACTTACCTTTTCGATGTCGAACCCTAAAACGGCGTTCATGTAAATTGGCATTTCGGTGATAAGAGTCCAGTATCCCCAATTTTGACCACAATGGACGATTATAAGGGCCCACATCGGCACCGAAGTAAAAATCGCTTTCCATGGTGTTCTTTGCGTCTGTTGATAGATATAATGATAATACTTTTATAACAAAATTGGCTAACTAATAACAAAAATACAGGGTGCTCGGCCACTCCTAGAAAAAATTTTAATGAAAGATTTTAGAGGCCAAAATAAGACGACAATCAAGAATATCAATTTCTTGATTGACGCTTCGTTAAAAAGTTATTAAAAAATTAAATTAAAAAATTTCAAATCATTCTGAAAAAATTATTTTTAGTTGCAGAAGTCAATTACAATCATTTTTGGTCAATAGACATACCCTCGAAATCCTACGCACTTTCGAGTAAGAAATTCATTACTGAAAATATAATGTCTGATCATAACTATCTATTACCCTAAAAATTGAAAAGTTTCAAATCTTTCTGGAAAAAATATTTTTAGTTGCGGGGGTCGATTACAATCAGTTTTGGTCAATACACGTATCCTCGAAAACCTACGCACTTTCGAGAAAAAAATTCTTTACCGAAAATATAATTTCTGACCAGAAATGCTACCTCGAAATTTCATGTGAATCTTTAAAATGTCATAACTCCTGAACGGATTGGACGATTTTAATGTTTAAAAAAGCAAACTACGCGTATTTTAATAAAGAATATGTAGAAATTGCAAAAATGTTCGAAAAGTTCTTCCTTAACCCCGTAAACTAAGAAAAACCACATAAAAGTGGTCCAATTTTCAAACAGCCATAACTCTTACAATAGTGAATATATTTGAATGAAACTTTTTTCTGAAGTAGAACTCATGGGTACCTACAAAAAAGTATTAGTCAACTTTTCTGTAGGGCGTCAAACAAAATTACTAAAAATGAAAAACAAATTTTTAAGAAAAATCGACAGGGGGTAGGTGCCTAAATTTTTCGGCGAAAAAAAAAATTTCGAATCGTCCTAAAAAAATTATTTCTAGGTTCTGGGGTCAAATACAATCATTTTTGGTGAATACACATACCCCCGAAATCCTACGCATTTTTGAGAAAAAAATTCGAGAATGTGTGAAATTTTTCGAAAAAATTAAAAAATCTCAAATCGTTCTGGAAAAATTATTTTCGGTTACGGGGGTGAATTACAATAATTTTTGGTGAATAGACCTACCCCCGAAATCCTACTCACTTTCGAGAAAAAAATTCAGTACGGACGGAACCTTAAATATTAATAACATTTTAACGAAGCCTTCATCAACAAATTGGTATTCTTGATTTTCGTCTTATTTTGGCCCCTAGAATCTCCCATTAAAATTTTTTCCCAGGGGTGGCTGAACACCCTGTATATTTGTTATTAGTTAATCAGTTTTGTTATAATTTGGTATAAATAAACTTGGTACATGTGTTCATTTATAATAAAAAAATTACAAAACTTTAAATGCATTATCACACTTCCAACACACTAGACGAAACAAAACTGACGAAATATCAACGGAAGAAACATCCGAATGTTTGGTTCTATAGTTATGAAATAGTAACAAATCAGTTTTCTGTAATTCATTTTTTTAGAATAAATATAATTCACGGTTTCTAAAGAAACATAAATTGTTAACGTGAACAAGAATATATATGAAATTGAAAATTTTAGGGTAGTTTTATAATTATAACACGCAGTGTATTAGTTTGTCTTTGTTTTTTTAATAATCGAAATATTAGGTACGTGCAAAAGTTTTGATGGATTTTCGATAAACATCTCTATCAGCACGTTTCGTTTAAAATAATAGATAATCTATTAAAATTCTTTGTATGGAAGGCAATGAACTATTGTCAATTGTTATTTAGAACTAAATGGTGCTTTGAATTGACAATTTTGTTTGAAAATTAATATCGAAGATGGACAGTGATAAAGTAGAGAAATCAACATTAAAAATACTGTGAAAAAGAAACTTTTACCTGAAGAATAAACCCCGCTCTCAATAATTATATTTTGGTAAATTCAATGAAGGAAAATCCACGAAATTTTACGGACAAGATTGCTAATATTAATGAAACATAATTGATTAAATTAATTATGCTCTATAAAATAACGCCATTTCTTCGGTTATACTAAAACTTTTCCAGGGACCAAAGCACTACTATTAATTGACTGTAAACTAAAAACATAATAATATTATTTCAGAGAGAAAATTTTTACCTTTTCGCGATCTAGCATTTCCTTTTCCTCGGCACTCATTAAGTTATGCTCTATGTATACTCTTTCCTTCTCCGTTATTCGCGGATGTTGGGACGGACTATCGAAACCATAAATATAGAATAAGATGCTCCAAAATACAGCTAGAACGCCGAAAACATAAAATACGGATGGCCAACCAGAACTCGATGCCGCTAAAAATCCAGAAATTGGAAAGCAAATCACAGTACCGAACTGTGCTCCAGCATAAGCAAATGCTCCTACAACAAACAAGCAATCGAATTTGACAGATCATTGTCGCAAACAGTATGAAACGTAATTTGAAATTAACCCCTTGACGCTCATATTTTTCGGGTTAACCAAGAATGATCAGTTCTCTTTATTGGATTTGTTTCTAAAAATGCGGTTTTTGTTACTTACAATGTTGTATCCAACGTATAATTTGAAAGAAAACAAATATTATCATCCCTTAAACCATTAGATTAAACAAATATCGTTTTTCAAAGCAGTCAGACTCGGGCATGAACGTTAAGGGGTTAACCGATTAACTCCACAAAAGGAAACGAAAAGAAATTAATGAAATAACACACATTCTTAAGGTTTCCTTTAGTATTTAAATGTTTCTTTATAAATGTATAGTATTGAGCACAATTATTTAGAAAATTTATTTCAAATATAAAAAGTTATGTATCAATTGAGTGCTTTGTCACTAAATTTTAAAAAGTTCAAAAAGTGGAGTCAAATTATTTTTTCCTAGTGAAATAGTCTGAAATAGATAATCTTGCGAACTGTACTCAATAAAAATTCGAGAAAGGTCTATAAAAGACTAGCACCATAATTAATATGAATATTCTTCGAAAATTGAGTCCTATCTGGTGCTTGTTAATGTCGTATTTGATTTTAGGTCGCATGTAGTTACTATAAGCACATTTATTGTGTGTTTGTAAGGACAAAATAATGCGTGATACAATGTGGGAAATTCCACAATCGGTCATGTGTTGAGTATATTGTATTCGCCACTGTAAATTATGAGTGGGTGAACACAAGCGAGAGTCATAATCTATATTACGATGTCTATTAAGATATCGCAATAATAATTCTTCGTTGTCAAACTTAATCTAATCGCTAAAAATTGCGTTGATTGCAAATTCCTTTGTTACGCGTTATCCCTGCAATATCTTTTATAGAATTTTTTTCTTACAGAAACCAAGTCACAAACTTTTAGAAACTTTGTCTATTAAGGAGATGTCAAAATGATTTTATGGTGAACAAATAAGTTGAAAATGTAGGATAAAATTGGGTATACGAGGCTTTGTCTCATTCGTACTTCAAAAATTTTCAGATTAAATTATCTCAAAAACGAAAGCTCGAACAAAGAAATTTTATTCTATGTTTTTGATTTGTTTCTTCAGGTTGAAGAAAGTCCCCCTTGTAAGTTTACTGAAGTACCTGCACATACAAGCATACTCAAAGATATCAACATATAAAAATATTCAGTTTCTTCAAAAAAATATACAATGTGTTATCATTCTGTCGATGAGTATGCTCGATGCAAAAATATATCGACGCATTCCACTCACACTCGAATGACACGATAAACAATACTCTTATAAATCGACATTTGTGCTCTTCCTAATTGAAAAACTGTCTTCTTACTACAAGATTGTACTCACTAAATTTGAGTTTGGAGTACATTTATTCTTATCACAAAATCTTATTTTATCTTTTCGAAAAGATATCATGAAACGATTCCCTTGTTTTATAAATTAAGAAAATCTTTTTGGAATTTCACAAAAAAGTCTATAATAGTCTTAAAATATTGAATAAGATATAGTCATAATATAGCTAGGGTTAACTATTAATTCTACTTGTAGATTTCATTATTTTCTATTTTCTAAATAATTATTTATTTACATGCGACAGACCGTGCATAAGGCAGTTGACCCATTAATCGATCAGTTTCATAAATAGTAAAATTTTAGTTTGAAAATTTGCTTTAGGAGAAAAACAAATCAATACTGATTACCATATACAGTGTCGTAAACGTGTTAAACACTTGCAAAATAATACAAAACATGTGTTAATCGACAAATGCTCCCGACCTCTTATTATTAAAAATTAGTTTTCAAGTGTAGATGTATGTTTTAAAATCTTTTATGATATTAAAGGTAATATTAAAGGTAGTATTTTAGTATCAAAAGTAGTCTTCCGTTAAAAGAATCGACATCCGTCAGTAAGTGATCGACCATCAGGTCAACTACCCTTAAGAGCCGGTCATTTGAAAATTTTGACTTACGACTGAGTCCAGATTGGTGCAACATGCTACGTAGTGTGCTTGTTAAGATGGGTGTACATTTTTAATAAAAATCCAAGAGTGCAGACGGAAGTCTGTAACACGTAACAAAATAATATTTAACTGTATTCGTTGCATCAGCCTGGCCGCAGATGCGTAATTAGCCGTGTCGTAGGGCAGAGTAATTATCAGAAGATTACTATTTTAAAGGATTCTCACCGAGTCGTGCTCTCTCGGAAGGTGGTGCCCATTTTGAAAGGAGGGTATGTATACAGGGCAAAAGGCAACTCTGAAAGGCGCCCATGCCCACCCTACAGAAACAGACCGTGATCAGGTTGCCATAATACGCAGCAGTCGGTATTAGAATATTCAAAACACCGCAAACCAGCATTCCACAACTGAGCAGCTTTTGAGCACTCCATGTTTTTGCCAAGTAACCACTCGGTATTTGCATTACTGTGTAACCCCAAAAGAACGCACTCAGAATCTGCGACTTCTCATTTTGGTCCCAATCAAACACCTAATCGCAACAATAACAATCGTTATAGATACTCTGCGAATTTCATGACTCATACAGTTAAGGACAAAATTAAGTGGACAGATGATGAAAATGAATATCAATGAAATTTAATTACTATAGCATCATAATTACAGGTTTAACCTTTATGTAACATTTATCTTTCTAGTATACAAGTTGTTCGGCCATCTCTGGGAAAAATTTTAATGGGAGATTCTAGAGGCCAAAATAAGACGACAATCAAGAATATCAATTTCTTGATTGACGCTTCGTTAAAAAGTTATTAAGAAATTAAATTAAAAAATTTCAAATCATTCTGAAAAAATTATTTTTAGTTGTAGAGGACAATTACAATTATTTTTGGTCAATAGACATACCCTCGAAATCTTACGCAGTTTCGAGTAAAAAATTCATTACTGAAAATATAATGTCTGATCATAACTGTCTGTTACCCTGAAAATTGAAAAGTTTCAAATCTTTCTGGAAAAAATATTTTTAGTTGCGGGGGTCGATTACAATCAGTTTTGGTCAATACACGTACCCTTGAAATCCTACGCACTTTCGAGAAAAAAATTCTTTACCGAAAATATAATTTCTGACCAGAAATGCTACCTCGAAATTTCATGCGAATCTTTAAAATGTCATAACTCCTGAACGGATTGGACGATTTTAATGTTTAAAAAAGCAAACTACGCGTATTTTAATGAAGAATATGTAGAAATTGCAAAAATGTTCGAAAAGTTCTTCCTGAACCCCGTAAACTAAGTAAAACCACATAAAAGTGGTCCAATTTTCAAACAGCCATAACTTCTACAATTGTGAATATATTTTAATGAAACTTTTTTCTGAAGTAGAGCTCATGGGTACCTACCAAAAAGTATTAGACAACTTTTCTGTAGGGCGTCAAACAAAATTATTAAAAATGAAAAACGAATTTTTAAGAAAAATTGACAGGGGGGTGCCTAAATTTTTCGGCAAAAAAAAAAATTTTCAAATCGTTCTTAAAAAAATATTTTTGACTGCAGGGGTCAATTACAATATTTTTTAGTCAATACACATACCCCCGAAATCCTACGCATTTTTGAAAAAAAAATTCCGGATGGTGGACAAATTTTTTCATTGCCCTCTTACTTCTGTCTCTCAGTGATTGTTTGATTTTTTGTTTAAACCTAATTTGAGCTTACACCGATTGTTAATATTTATTTGATTAAATTTCATTGATATCCTTTTTCATCATCTGTCCACTTATGTTTATCCATGACTGTATGTCGATCAATTTTTCTTCATCCACAGTACCAGACAAAAAATTGCAACTTTAAATAAAGCATCTATAGATATAAGAAACATTATTTGCTTGGATATTAATATTAAAAAATTGTTAAGGGCAAAATAGAAACAAAAGAGATGATTTATTTTGTATGAAAAATATTAAGCCAGTAAAGTAAATAAGTGTCTTATATTTTTGTAAGAACTGTTTCATACAGCAGCTCAAACAAAATCGGTAGATTATACTTCGAGATTTGTTTCTTAGTGCGAGTGTTCATTTAACGGTAGCATTTTTACACACAAAACGTATTTCTCTAATTGGCTTGTAAAAAAGCGATACAAAAGATATTACAAAATCAATAAAGCAAATATGCATTCATTTTACTTGGCGATAAAATTGAAGTATTTATCGAACGACAAGATTAATTTTATCTTTACAATACAAGCGACTGTAATATCTTTTGGCTGTAAAATCAATCTCAGTAATTTGTTTGATTGCCCTACAATAGAGGATAAATTCTTTTACGAAAACATTGAAAAATCGATAGAACATTTTCACTAAACTTTTTGTATATTTAAAGTCTCATCAAGGAAAAATAATTTCTTTTAGCCATTTCACCAAAGTCGTGAATCGTCCCCTACAATTTTTCAATATTGATATTAAAACAAACAATATGTATTGTATCTATAAACGTTTTGTTTGAAGTTACAAATTTACAAAAATTTACCTTATGGTCATGGCTGCTAGAATTTTGCGTCATTGCGACTATAGCTTCGGACATGCTCACTCGAAGACAATATCCGATGATCATTCCCATGAAGCATAGAAAAACCTGCAAATGTCTGATTCCAAGTAGCTCTGAAATAATAGAATTTTCTGTTTAACAAAAATACATTCGCTATATAAATAAAATAATTAATAATATCGTTTTTAATTCTTTTTATCAGCTTCATTTCAAAACGATCGTTCAAATTAAGGGTGGAATTCTGTCGATTTCTTTGTTTTTCATCAATTTCATTCCAATCTTTAGCAATATTTCTCACGAGACCTTCTATGATTTTAAACACGTTTATCCTGAAAAAGTTACATCCTCGTGGAATTTCACTTATTACATATCTATTTTGGTTTAAAATAGTTAAGGTTCCTAAAAAATAGCCTTAGGAAAATTAGGGGCTTCTCTGTGTTCCCAAAATGAAAATAAAAAATATAAATAAGGTTTTCTAACATTTATCGTGTTGCCTTTATTTCAACAGTCCATGAACTTTATTGCAAAATACACAAGACCACGCAAGGTAAAAAGTGAAAGAAGCAATCCGAGTGCGACAAATGCACATATTTGATAACATTTATTGGGGTGTAAAATAGATTATGGCATCCTAATAGGTGAGCCCTGGTTCGGTGATCGATTGAAAACGTGATAGTAATAAATAATGTTTATAAAAACATGTGTCCTAGCCTTGCTCTCGATTCTTTGATAAATGAACGATAACGCAAAGAACAACTACCGAGTAGTTGTATAAATTATTATCGTATCGCATTCTACACTGTATACTAGGTGGAACAAATATAACGACTCTTTTTACACGGTGAAAGCGTACCGTGTAAAAAAAGTGATGCAAATACTGATTAACGGAAATATATAAAATATGTTTTAAAGGATGCAAATTTATAAATTCTTGTTATACAGTGTCGGGCTAGTTGAGTAACTTGTCTACTTTTGGCGATAGAAAGAAATGTATGTTTATCAAGGTCATATTTTCCAAACTCGAAATCATTTTAGAGCTGTCACGTATCTTAAAACACGTCGATGACCTGGAGAAAACTGTCTTTCTCATTGTCTGTTTTAAATACCAAAAATATTTAAGACGTTCTGCAAATCTTTATAATCACTCTGGCAATTTCCATTGCCAATAAGTCATTAGGTGACCGCGCAGCTATGTACGTATTCCCACATTTATAAGAATTTGATATGTATGTAAATCGTGTCATCCTCGTGCTATCACTCGTCGGTTATTTTACAAAAATGAAAACAAAACGTTTTTACAAATTCACGGTACTAGTATTGCACAATTACATAAGTATGTTTATCAACATATTGGTATACCATGTGTTCGTATAAATAGATAAACTTTCTGCATTCGTGATATATGATCGTGTATATTGAATATAGACGCATGTATCTTCGAGTTATCGGGGATCTCGTAGATTTAGATATACTATGTTACCCTGGACTGTAAGATACTGTATTCGAAAGCGACGCAAGTTAACATTATCTCTCGCATTTTTTTATGGATTTATGTATCCGTTTACGCGTCATTTAACTGTCTGATTTTAACAATACAGCCGACTGAAATACATCGCTCGTAAAAACAAAAAATTATCGTGTAAACAAATCCATAGTAAAAAAGCAATTTTCTATTAAAATTACTGTATAATGCTTCCTAATGGGTATATTTCTAATAAAAAATTTTACTAATAGAATATAAAGATATCATTTATCTAGGGAATTGAAACGATTACTTAAATAAAACAATATAACGAGAAATGAAAAGAATACTTTGCACTTTGTTAGTAACTAAAAGTTCACAATTTAACAGAAATCAATAAGTCGCAATAATTCCTTTATACTATTTTAAACAAAGATAATGTGTTTATTTAATTTTTTTATATAGAATTCATTTGAAGGTATAAAAGAAAAAATTATTTTGTACGTTCGACGAAACGTGCGTAAAGATATAAAAGATATTTTTAAGTTTCAAAATTGCACAATGTCTGACGAAAAATGAACACAATTTTATGGCATTTTAAAGTCAACACATCCCAACAATATTGTAATGGAAATTTCATAGAACGTACTATTCCAATAGGGATCAAAGGGTTAAACATAAAGTTTCACTTAAATCCATTCAGCCGTTTAGACACTTGTCAACAAACTAAATGTATTATTTAAATTTTAATCGTTTCAGGCAATTTTTTAGTTATTGACCAAAGTTAGTTATTGATCGTTGAAAATTTCTGTTCATAATTTACGTGATTATTTTATTTATTTAATTGGATTGCTCGCTTCTCGAGCAGTAATGCTTGACGCATTAAAAACGCGATCTATCGTCGCCGATCGTATAAAAAAAAAATTCCGCCATGACATTTTTCCATCTGCAAAGATGTCCTCGACGTTCCTTCAAATTACAATGTGAAATATACGCCTGACCCTATTTTTACACGGTGAAAGAGTATCGTGTAAAAAACAATCGAGCAACTATACACTGATTTATTATTTTATAGGACTCCTATCGATATTGTCTAAAATTTACAAGCACATATCTAAAGTTCGTTCATTGTAAACAATTTAAAAAAAAAAATGAAAGATGATCATGTGATCACTATGGGAAATCGACGAGTTAAACAAATTTATTTTAACGATCGAAACATGTTCGTGGCGTGCGTTGAGCACGCTTTTTCATAGAAAAAAAGTTCCTTTTTTTCGAAATTCGTTCCGCGTTGTAGGAATCTTATAAATTGGAGGGGGCACGATTTAGAAAAAGAGATTGTAAAAGAAATAAAGAGCAATAATAAAGCCGTACGATGTTGCGCAAATACGTATTTATCTATAGCGTTATACGAAATCGCGTTACCCGACACTCCAATCTCACGCAAATAAGAATACAAGCTAAAGAAACAGAAAGAGAGAGACGAATAAAAGTGATACGAGCTAGAGAGAGAGAGAGAGAGAGAGAGAGAGAGAGAGAGAGAGAGCGCATAGACGATGCCAGTGGTTGCTTGTGTGTATCTACCGCGCTATACGAAACCACGTTATACAAGGTCTATTGCAATTTTTTTGACCGTGTTGTACGAGTACCGCGCTGTGCACTCATTTAGCATAATCAAAAGTGAACAAATTTTATTCACGAATAAGGAATAAAAATTTTCAAATCGCCCGTAAACTAACTTTTATCTACGTTTGTAAATTAAGTCATAGATTTATTAAATCGACACCCAGGCGAACGAAACCATAGACAAAAGCTAGTTCACGGATAAATTTTTCTATTCGTTATTCAAAATTGTTCGAAGCTAATAAAAATCCAACGATTTTATTTCACTCCCTGGAAATTAGCCAAACAAAACATTATCGTACGTTTAAACCAATTAATGGCGTCGAAAATTTGTATTATGTGTTGTCGATAGCACGCGATAGTGTTTCGATATCGTTATCACCAAAACACTATTTAGTCGCTGCTTCTGCGTTCTGATGAGAAATATTTTGAGAAAATTGGTAAATATTGCTTATATCGTCTTATCGTTCCTTCGTTTTAAATGGTCATTCAAATATTGCAAATATCACAAAGACCGCGGCTCATTTTCGCAATTTAACTACGTTTTTGGAATACAAAATACTTCCTATCTACTTCTCGTGTTGTTATCATTTTCACAATAAACACGTGCCTAACACTGGTATGAGTAATTTCAGTTATCAGAATTAACTAATTTAAAAAAAGTTTCCGGGTACTTATCCAGTTCTAGTCTTTACACTTCGCAAGTTTTATAGTTTGCAGACCAATTTTCACACACATTGTCCAATATTTTTAGTAAGATTTGGAAGTCGGAGAATAGTTCTTCGCATATGGGTTTCAAGACATTGTTTGTATCATCGTTTACGATTAACCAGAGACTTCGTTGCAACGAAGTATCGTTGCCGCGCCATTGATTTTTCTTCTTCGATGAGCAGCTACCACTTTTATATTTTTGAATAAAGCAATTATCACGAATGAAAACGAGACTAAATTCTATATTATTAAAAGAATTTTTAGAAATCGCTCGATATAAATCATTTTAACGTATACGTACCTATTTAATAGAATGATTTCTAATTCGTACCGTACCGATCACGTTCAAATTTTCACGTTTCATTTCCCCAGTGATCGATATAATTCGATCATATTTTTTATCGAATTATGCAAAATTATACTTGCTTTCAAGCTGTTCGCGAACACAAATTTAGTCCTGAATGCTACATCGCGTACCGTATATAAAAAAAAAACATTATATAACAATTTTGTCGCTTTTCCTTATAATTTAATTGCGTGCACGAGACGTTACGGATACATATACATGTGCGAACTTGAAAGAGAACAGTATAAAACGTATTGCTCTTTAGATGCTTATATTTACTAGAGTTTTTAAATTACATGCAATTGAATCTCATTATCGAGCTTCGAAACTCGCTCTTCGCTTCGCGACGCTCTTTAAACCGGATGGGAAATATGTACAATTAATTGTCTAAATTGACTCGATACGAACGTCGAACCTCAGTTACCGATCTGTCGAAAAAGTTAATGAAATACCTGAGAGCCTCGTCGACTTCCTTTCGAAGGCATCTTCCACATCCTCCTCCTTGTTCGCGGCCGTCATTTCTAACGCTGTCAAACACAGACTGTTCAAATTCTAATCTCTTACTCGATATTACCTATATCATACACGCGCCCCACCGACATCGACACCGTCTTCTCCTTTCCTTCTACGTCCGTATCTCACTCCTTCCCAATTAGGTTCCTACTATACAACAACACGCATCGTGATTTAATTGTTAGAATTAACGCGACCCAACGAAAACTTTTGTCGATTCTTTTTTCTCCCCCAACTGAATCTTGTATGTATAAAGATGAAGAACGATTTAATCATATTGTCTATTAAAATTTTCAATGAGTGACATATAGACTAAAGCTGCATAACGCAAGTACTTCCCATGGGGACTTTGTACGACTAAGATTTATCAATTAGATTTCACGCGATGATTGATAACGATTACAGAATACATCTCGATACAAACAATAGATAGATCTTCAAAAATTGGAAATATGGATTGAAGTTAAAAAGAGTGTTAAGGATTTATGAGAGATCATGCAGTATTTCATACAACTAAAAAAAAATTTTAAGCAGTATTATATTTTGACATATATCTACAATTTATATAAAAATATTGTTTTTTTTTTTTTACATTTTTGCAAACAATATCTAAACTATCTGTATATTATTTTTTAACGAGCGCATTTTTTATGACTTTTAATATAAAATTACAGATTTAATTGCTTGCGGATTTGTTAAAAATAATGTTAAACGAGTAATTGGAATACAAAATAATGTCAACGCTTCGCAAGTGACTGTGAAATAAAGTACTTTGCTCATAGCAATATTTATAATATTCAAACCACTTTTATAATATTCAGTCACTTGGTCATAGTTTCGTAAATCTAATCCTTTATTTTCGCGAATAAAGTAAATAATATACAGAAAAAATACTCGTACTATTTGAATGCACTTTATAACTTAAAATTAATTGTATATTAATTGTGCTTATATATAACGTTATATGTTACGGTCTGATATGAAAAATAACTTTAAGATAAATTAACTATGACAAATATTAAACTAAGTATTCGCTTCTATGTTTGATATTCGACGTTTTTTCCTCGTAGGTTGTTTATCAATATTCTCCTCGCCTGAGTCTATTATATTATTCTTCTCAGAACGTTTATTTTGTACAGATGACTTCGTCGGTGTTGGGCACAGGTGTAAGTCGATCAAACTAAAAAAAAAAATAATAATTTAATTTTCAAGCATTACCGTATCTGTTTCATTGGTTTAAACAAAAGTTCTTTTTGTCACGTGATTCGTTAAACTATGTATAAGTTAATCCTAACAAGAAATCAAAAACGTTGGACGAAACTTGTGATTGTAAAATCATTCTGATGAAATATAAAAAAAAAAAACTACTTTGAAGACTAGAATTATTAACAAATTTAAGAAATGTTGTTCAACTTACGGAAGTAATGTATTTTCATTTGTTTCTTGGTTCTTGTCTGCTATTTGTACATTGTCCATAGTCTGTGTTACACACCTATCCTCGTTTCGACTTTGTATACAGAATTTTTGTAGCTGAGACGGATAAATATTTTTCGAAGTCATCTGCGTTGACTGAGAAATACCAGGGTTTCCAATGTACTTCCTTAAGTCGACGATAGCGCTCTTCGTACAATTGTACGTTTTATATATTCCGACAAGGTAATCAGCAAGCTCAAACATATTCGATCTCAAGGATATAATTATAAATTGTGCATTTTTTGTCCTTTCTTTGATGTAATTACCAATGATCGAAACATTTTTGAAATCCAGAGCGGCGTCTATTTCGTCCATGAAGTACAGAGGAGTTGGTTTGTAATGGTGTAACGCAAATATAAGAGCCAAAGAACTTAACGTTTTTTCACCGCCGCTGAGATTGCAAATGTTTTTCCAAGATTTCTTAGGCGGCCTTACGCTAAAAGCAATTCCTTCGCTGAAAGGATCCAAAGAATCAACTAACTCCAGCTCGGCGTCACCTCCCAACGTAATCATTTGATACATTTCCTTCAGCTTGTCGGTAATCACGGTAAAACCTGCAAGAAACTCCTGAATTCTACGACATCTTGCTGTCTCGTAAATATCTCGTATTCTGTTACGCTCATTCGTTATTTCTTCCAAATCCGCGGCACGTTTCAAGCACAATGCATTTTTCTCTCTATATTCAGCGATAAGCTGCATGCTAGGAATTTCTGAGGGCAATTTTTTCTGCGCCTTCTCTAAATTAATTGAAATAGTTTTCTTATCCAATTCCAGAAGTTCTTCTTCCGTTAATTCTTTCAATTCTTCTGGATTTTCGTCAGGTATTGGTTGAAGCTTTAACTGTGCTATTTTTTTGGTGTAATCTAGAATTTGTTGCTTCAATCCCTTAATCGTGCAATTAGACTTTACCAATTTCTGGTCAAGATCGATTTTAATTGCTTTTATTTTATTCTCTCGGTCTCGCAGAGCGTTTAATTCTTCTTTAAGAGCCGGCAAAATTTCGTCTCTTTCCGAAAGATCGTCCGAAAGTTTATTGACTTCGTTCAAAAGTTCCTTCGCCTCTTCTTCGCACTTTTGCTTTTCTTTTTGTATATCCCGAAGTCTTTGTTCGCCATCATGCACGTCATTTTCGAGCCTGTCTATGTTTTTCTCTATCTTCAACACGTTCCTCTCGGCCGTTTTGATCGCAACTTGCAATTTACAAATCTCGGCTTTAATTGTATCGATCGATTTGCACAAATTAGATATCTTCTTCTGCTGATCTTTTACACGATTTCCCGACATTGCCTCTATCTCCACATTGATACGTGCAACATTCTTCTCGATAGATTCAGAATTTTCCTTCACTTTTTCCAGCGATTTTTCCGCGGCGTTCTTCCTCGCCGTTAATTCTTTAACCTTTTTCGGGTCGGATACCGAATTCGCGACTTTCTTTTCTTGAATCTTCAATTGCATTCGCAACGATGATTCTTGTTCCTGTGACGTCTTCACTTGGTTATGCAACTTGTCCCTTTCAACTTCCATACCTTTTAAATTCGTATTCAGCGTAAAAATCTGACTTTCTAAAGACTGATATTTAACCCTAAGTTGATTGCACTCTTCATACGTTTTATCTAAATCTGACTGCAAACGTTCAATGTCTACAACGGACAATTCGTTCGTCACTACCTTTTGTCCCATTCTATCCCTCATTACCGACCTTCCTCCGCCGCTCATTGTACCTGACAATTCGATTAATTCACCTTTCAACGTAACTACCCTAAAGCGTTTATTACCGTACGCGATACGCGTTGCTTGCTGTAAATTATCTGCCGCTAACGTATTGTGTAATCCATAATAGAATGCCGGCAATACTCTTTCGTCCTCGACGCGTATAAGATCGAAAAGCCTCGGAACATTCTCGGGAGTTTGTATTTTTTGTGCACATCGTGATAACAAATGTTGCTGTTTTTCTAATGGTATAAACGTTGCACGCCCTATATCGTTCTGCCGTAGAAATGTTATACATGCTTGCGCAGTCGCTACGGTATCAACTACAATATTGTCCAAAGGACCACAAGCTGTTGAAATTGCAATGTTGTATTTTCCATCTATTGCACCAAGGTCACCCTGTATGTAAAAAACACAAATAAATGCAATACAAAATATAAAGTCCACATATTAGGGCAGAGCCGTTCCTGTGTTCTTGGTCACCCTTATTAATATAATATTATTTAATTAAAAGAATACACAATGTAATTCCTTATTTACTTACCAGTCTCCCGTATATACCAGTAATTCTTCCTTCCCTTTTCTCCCGCATTAAGCTATCTAGAATTTTGTTTCTTGATTTATTTGCTCTCATAGCAGATTGTTGTTCCTCGAATGAAATTCTCATCTTCTTCAATTTCGAAGTCATTTCAATCTCTCTACTTTTTACTGTTTCGAATTCCTGTTGAACCTTTGCTAAGTTCTGCTGGTTATTTGAGATTTTTATTTCTATGCTTTCTAGCTGTTGTTTTTTCTCCTTTAGATTATTCACCGTCGAATTCAAAGAATTCTTGAACATTTCCAGTGTTTCTTTCTCCCTACATTCTACGGACGTATATAATTCCAGTTCAGACTGGGCAATATTGAAAGTTGCCTGCGCTTCATCGACATCTTTCCTTAAAGACATTAATTCTTTTTCAAATTTAGAACGTTCTTTCAATAGCGGCTCGACCTTTTCACGTACCCCATCCACCAATGTTTCTAATTCTTCTTTTAGTTTTGCTTGATTTTTTATATATGTTTCAAGTTGCTGCTCGCATTCTTCGATATCACGCATGTTTTTTCCAGGTACTTGGCGTAATTCTTCTATTTTAGCTTTTTCCTGAAAACAACATTCGATCACTAAATATCGAAATTAAAACATAATCGTATAAAATTTGTTATTAAAAATAATAAAATAAATTTTACTGTTTTCAATGTTGCAATGTTGGCTTTTCGTCGTTTGTTTGTTGCCACTAATTCTGCATGAAGGGATTCATCCTGTTTTCGAACTTTATCAAATTTTGCTAAAAGTTCATCCTTTTGTTGTTGTAAACTATCCCACTTTTTATTTTTTTCTGCAATTATATTGTTTTTCTGCTTTTCTTCATTCTGAATTTCTTTCAATTTATTCATAAGATCCGATAAATCTTTATCCATTTCGGTCTTTTTACTTTCGAACTCTGATACTTCTTTCATAGTTTCAAATCTATTGAAATAAAAGTTTTTTATCAGATTCAAATATTATATAGTTTGAGGGATAAACATCTGGTTTAATAATAAAGTACCTATTACAATGATAAAGCTGATGTTGTATTTTTGTTATTGTGTTTTCTAGTCGTAAATATTGTACTGCTTCTTGCATGGGTTCCTCTAAAGCAGCTTTTTCTTTTTCAACAATTCTATAACGATTTAATTTCTCGACTCTATAGTTCGTTAAATCTTCTACTTTCTCTGATAATTTTTGTAATGGTTCTTTATAACGTACTGTTCCAATTATATCTTCTAAAAATTCGAGCATTCCAAAGTCGTGTTCATTTTGTGCCTTAGGTTTCATCATTGCGATTTGTTCGACTTCCCCCTAATATAATAATTTTATGTAAAGTAACATGAAATTATAACAGAAATAAAATTACATTATAAAACATCATGGTGAATACTTGTAAAATTAAAAAACGATTGTGAGTTAAATCCACGCCGTACGATTTCAAAGTCCTGGAAATCTCTTTGAACAATGTTTTCTTTTTATTAAATTGATAGTACGATGAATTATCTTTAAATGCTGTGCGAGATATAATAAATTCACTGTTTGGGACAACATCGTAGTCTGCCCCAGGCTAAAACAGAGTTATTACATTAAAAAATTCATTAAAAATTTTATTCGAATACTGACGTAATATGTGTAACATACTTTATCAATTATTTGTTGGAAATGCACAGACACTGTACAACTATTTATATTCTGATGTTTATCAGAATTGTGTATTAACACTGATAATGTTTTCGATCGAATCTTACTAGCTCTGTATCCAAATACAAATAGCATGGAATCGATAATGTTACTTTTACCGCTACCATTTGGACCAATAATAGCAGAAAAACACTGCAAAAAGCAAGAAGGTTGTATTATTAATTTACCAAAAATACTTATTAGAATTTTCAATATTTACCTTATGAAATGGACCAATGACTTGCGTACCACAGTAACTTTTAAAATTTACATTAACGATCTTTGTAATCATAAGCCTAGGACCATTAATGTCAACTTTATTGATAGACTTGGGAGGTGGAGGTATATATATATCATTATCAACTTTTAATCCACCTTCTTCATCCGTGTCCATTGCTGCATCGTCTTCATCAATCCTCTCCTCCATCCTCTCCGTGGGAACATTCTGACGAGTTTCCATTTCTTCAACCATTTTAATAATCAATGTATTGTATATTCTTCGTTAACATTACAAAACCTACATAAAATTAATGGAACATAATATTCAACAACCAGAGGTTAGAAACACAAATATTTCGCGTGAAACTACATTTTGTTAATTTATAATAATATTCTTTGCACAGTTTATAGAAATCATTAAACCAAGCTAAATAAAATAAAATGCTATATTGTACAACGAAAAATAATAAAAGACAATAATCTATATTTTTTCCCGCCACATTCTCTATAACTTACATGTTGTCATAAAAACGATAAACATACTTCGTGCACACAATCTCGATTTATGCGAAGATGGATTTTACCATTATTTTAGTATTAAAAATATTTAATAACATTATAGTTTCAAAACACTTTACTTATTATGCCTCAAAAAGAGGGGAGAAGATGACGCCATGTTAAATTTAAATTTGAAATAATTGTAACGTACGAAAAATCACCAATTATGATGCGCTGACATTTGTTTCGACAAAATTTGAATATAAAACGTGAACAACTTGTAACAATATTTATAAACAAAGTACCGTCGTTAAAAGTGAAACGTCACTATAATGTAAGTCGAATATAAAGGATTGAGAATGTAATCTTAGTTATAGAATGTTAATTGCAAATGATAACCTATTCGTAGAAACTTCGAATGCATGGCACTCGACGCTACAAAATTAAATTGAAAACAAAATTCTATTCGTCTGAAAGGCAAATAATCGTCAAAAGGATTTTGATTATCATCTTTATTAGTCAGAATTTTACACATCGTATTTGGGCTACAAAAGTGACGAAAACTGTCAGCAAACTTATGAATAAATTGTTTACTAAACTCGCAATATCAAAAAAAAATAAGCTCTAGAAAACATTTATCAAAAGTTATTCTCTAAATTTTCTAAATTTATTAGTAATTTAAAATGTGTTGTTCTTCTAGGTTGTAATATATTTTTTTAAATGTTAAGAACTACATAAGTGCTATATGATAGACTAATTTATGAACTTGGATTTATAAAATTTTTACGAGTAGAGAAGTCTAGGTATATGTTACTAGTTTATGGTAATATATAATATATTTATTGTTGTTCCTGTTGTTATTACTGTATTTAGGTGACTGGTACAATTTATACATTTTGTAATTATCGTTATGGTAATATTTGCTTATGGTCCCCGATAAATAAATCAATAAACAGATTTACACAAATCTTTATGGGAAAAGTTGGGGTGCTACTAGCAGTACTACTTCCCTGGTGCACCCGGGGCTCCGTCTGGCATCTCTGCATGGAAACAAAATTGTACGCTGTTAGGTTGTTAAACACTTTTGACTAAAATCACTAGATATACATATATGTTACGTCCCTAGTTCGCGGTTTAGGGAAAAAGGAGGTGGGTTGGTGCCTGTGAAATCGATTATTAGCCTCGTGCATAGATGCTAGATTCAGCACCCGGTGCGATACTCACACATGGCAGATCACGCGTACGTGAGCTCGTGGAGTTTCGGAAAGTCGACAAAGGCAAACTGACACATGCCCTCTTTCTCGATTATTCCGAAGTTGCCCAAAGTAAGTTCGGACGTCTCGTGGGAGTCGAAAGAGAAAGGCTCACACTTTCCTTCTCGCTCTAATATCCAACTAATATCCGACCTCCCGTCAACAGGTCTCCACTGGCCTCTGCTGACCGCTGCTGACCACTCCTGGAATTTCTGACAACGTATAACGATTACGACTGGCTACTGTTAGTCTCTCCCAGCCTCTGCTGACTGCTGCTGACCACCGCTTATATTTCTGACAACGTATAACGATTACTACTGACTTCTGCCTACCTCCGCTGGACTCTGCTGACCGCTACTGACCACTCCTGTTACTTCTGACAACGTATAACGATTATTACTGACTTCTGCCTGCCTCCGCTGGACTCTGCTGACCGCTGCTGGTCTCTACATCCCTCTACTGGTGGCTAACTTGGTTGGCAGGTAATGTCATAAAACTGTTTCATCCAGTTATACACCTTTTTACCTTCTTTAAGTACGAGGTACAAGGTACGACTACATGTACATTTGAATTTTCCTACAGGCCTCCGCTGGCATTTGCTGACCGCTACTGACCATTCCTGATACTTCTGACAACGTATAATGATTACAACTTGCTACTGCCTGCCCCTGCTGGACTCTGCTTGCCACTGCTAGCCTCTGCTGACCACAACTGACCACCCCTGATGCTTCCGACAACGTATAACGATTACTACTTGTTACTGCTTGCCCCTGCTGGACTCTACTTGCCTCTGCATGCCTCTGCTGGCCTCCGTTGGCCTCTGCTGACCGCTGCTGACCACTGCTGACCACCGCTTATATTTCTGGCACCGTACAACGATTACTACTGGCTACTGCCAGCCTCTGCTGACCTATGCCAGCATCTCCCGACCTAAGCTGGCCTCTGCCAACATCTCCCGACGTCAGCTGACCATCGCTGACCACTGCTGACCGTTGCTGGCAACTTGTGACATGATGTAATATAATATAATATGTTTATATGTATTAAAGTTTTGTATAATGTAAATCTATGACAATAAATGATATAATTTTAAAGTATTCTATGTGTTCTCATCATTTTTTACCGTCCTTTTCCTCTCCAAATCATTCTCTTACCTATAAGATGCGTACCACCTTCTTCGCAAGTTCACCAGCATTTTAGAAATGTTCCGGGAACTTTGGAAATCCGAATTTGACCTTGACCTTGGCCCAGTTTCGAAAGTGGGTCAAGGCCATTCGAATCTTAGAAAAATTCCGGGCAGTTTGAGAATCTGGATTTGGCCTTGACCCAATTTCGAAAGTGGGTCAAGGCCATTCGAATCTTAGAAAAATTCCGGGCGCTTTGGAAATCCGGATGGCCTTGACCCAATTTCGAAAGTAGGTCAAGGCCATCGAATCTCAGAAAAATTTCGGGCACTTTGAGAATCCGGCTTTGGCCTTGACCCAATTTCGAAAGTAGGTCAAGGCCATTCGAAATTTTAGAAATCTTCGGGCCAACTTGGAAATCCGGATGGCCTTGACCCAATTTCGAAAGTAGGTCAAGGCCATCGAATCTTAGAAAAATTCCGGGCGCTTTGGGAATCAGGATTTGGCCTTGACCCAGTTTCGAAAATGGGTCAAGGTCACCGGCATTTCAGAAAACGCTCCGGGCACTTTGGAATTCCAGTTTTAAGTAGAGAAACGGTTTCTTATAACTAAGGGAATAATGGGGAGAGGAAAAGAAAGGTAAAAGTGACGAGAACACATAGAATTCTTTGCAATTATATTATTTATTGTCATAGATTTACATTATACAAAGCTTTAATACATATACATCATGTCAGGAGTTGTCAACAAAGGTCAGCAGTGGTCAACAGGGGCCAGCAGAGGTGTGCAGAGGCAAGCAGAGACCAGCATACGTTTTACGTTGCCAGAAATATAAGCGGTGGTCAGCAGAGGCCAGCAGAGATCACCAGGGGCGAATAGTAGCAAGTAGTAAGCGTTATATGTTGTCAGAAGCATCAGAGGTGGTCAGCAGCGGTCAGCAGAGACGAGCAGAGGCATGCAGTGGCAAGCAGAGATCAGCAGGGGCGAACAATAGCATGTAGTAATTGTTATACGATGTCGGAAGCATCAGGGGTGGTCAGCAGTGTTCAGCAGAGGCCAGCAAAGGCATGCACTGGCAAGCAGAAACCTGCAAAGGCAAGCAGAGACTTGTAGGGGCATGCAGTAGTAAGTATTAATCGTTACACATTATCAGAAATACCTGCAGTGATCAGTAGCGTTCGGCAGAGGCCAGGAAAGTTCAGCAGAGACAAGCACACGCTGACAGAGATCAGCAAAGACCAACAGAGGTTAGCAGAAGTCAGTAGTAATCGTTATAGGTTGTCAGAAATATCAGCGATGGTCAGCAGAGTCCAGCAGTGGCAAGCAGAGATCAGCAGGGGCGAACAGTAGCATGTAGTAATTGTTATATGATGTCAGAAGCATCAGGGGTGGTCAGCAGCGGTCAGCAGAGACTAGCAGAGGCATGCAGTGGCAAGCAGAGATCAGCCGGGGCGAGCAATAGCATGTAGTAATTGTTATACGATGTCGGAAGCATCAGGGGTGGTCAGCAGTGTTCAGCAGAGGCCAGCAAAGGCATGCACTGGCAAGCAGAAACCTGCAAAGGCAAGCAGAGACTTGTAGGGGCATGCAGTAGTAAGTATTAATCGTTACACATTATCAGAAATACCTGCAGTGGTCAGTAGCGTTCGGCAAAGGCCAGAAAAGTTCAGCAGAGACAAGCACACGCTGACAGAGATCAGCAAAGACCAACAGAGGTTAGCAGAAGTCAGTAGTAATCGTTATAGGTTGTCAGAAATATAAACAATGGTCAGCAGAGTCCAGCAGAGGCAAGCAGTAATCAGGAGCAGTCAGTAACACTCGCTGTATGGTGTCAAAAGTTGTCGGGAGTTCTGTACTTTTGTCAGTACTGGTCATCAGAGGTCATCAGAGGCAAATAGAAACCAGGAGTAATTTGCAGAGTTCAGTAATGAACTCTAGAAAAGGCAAGTAAAAATACCTGGGCAGTCGAGATTCCGAATCGTATGCCGTTGATGGGAGGTCGGATTTCAGTTGTTAAGAACGAGAAGGCAAATGTGAGACTTTCTCTCCCGACTCCCACGAGGCGGACCGAAATTACTTTGGGCAGCTTCGGAATAATCGAGAAAGAAGGCATGCGTCATTTTGCCTTTGTCAGGTTTCCGAAACTCCACGAGCTCACGTACGCGTGATCTTCCATGCGTGAGTAGGGCACCGGGTGCTGAATCTGGCATCTCTGCATATATGTTACGTCCCTAGTTCGCGGTTTAGGGAGAAAGGAGATGAGTTGGTGCCTGTGAAATCGATTATTAGCCTCGTGCCGACAATCTGCGATCAAATGCCCGGTTTTCCCGCAACGGAGACAAGTTCGCTCGTTTGCTCCTATCCTAAGTATTCTGGGCCGATCCCGGGGGGTGTTCGCGGTTTTCGAGATACGCGTAAAACCGACTAGGCTTTCTATTCTGGAGGCTGACCTGATGACCGTTTTTAGATCCTGCAAATCATCCTTGGATAGTATCCCCGCGATAATATCGTTTTGCAGGCCCTTCAGGAAATCACGAACCGCGCTTTCCGTGAGCAACGCCTTGATCCCGACGAATTGCTCCGGATCGAAACTTTCGCGCGCCGCCTGGATCCCACGATCTAAAATCCCATGTACCCGATAGCCGAATTCTTCGATCGTTTCGTGATCGCGACGCTGTACGTCCCGCAATTCATTTTGCATGTCGTCAAGATTAAATCTCCGGGGATACGCGGATTTTATTAGATTAGCTAATGCTTCTTCAGTCCAGGGGGGATCATCGTTTTGAATTCTCCTACAGGCCTCTGCTTTCCATTACTGATCACTGCTGACCTTCGTTGACAACTACTGACATGATATATGTGTATTAAAGCTTTGTATAATGTAAATCTATGGCAATAAATAATATAATTTCAAAGAATTCTATGTGTTCTCATCATTTTTACCTTTCTTTTCCTCTCCCCATTATTCTCTTAGCTATAAGATACATGCCATCTCTTCGCAAAACCGCCAGCATTTTGGAAATGTCCCGGGCACTTTGGAAATCCGGATGGCAAAACGCCCAAGTTTGTCGTGGAATAGTTCATTATTTTCAACGCTAGATGGCGCTTATTTTTCAACCTCAAACCCTCTGGTGCTAAAACGCCTAAGTTTGTCGTGGAATAGTTCGTTACCATCAACGCTAGATGGCGCTTATTTACCGACCTCAAACCCTCTGGTGCTAAAACGCCCAAGTTTGTCGTGGAATAGTGCATTACCATCAACGCTAGATGGCGCTTATTTACCGACCTCATGCCCTCTGGTGCTAAAAAGCCCAAGCTTGTCGCGAAGTCCATCTAGCGTGGACGATTTGAACTATTCCACGACAAACTTGGGCGTTTTAGCACCAGAGGGCTTGAGGTCGGTAAATAAGCGCCATGTAGCGTTGATGGTAACGAACTATTTCACGACAAACTTGGACGTTTTGCCGTCTGGATTTCCAAAGTGCCCGGAACATTTCCAAAATGCTGATGGTCTTGCGAAGAGGTGGCACTGTTTCTTATAGCTTAGGGAATAATGGGGAGAGGAAAAGAAATGTAAAAATGATGAGAACACATAGAATTCTTTGAAATTATAGACGAGGTATATACGAGGTATATACATATGCTGTTACAGAACAAATATGGAGTTCTTATAAAAAAACGTTGTAAGCAATTCATCGAATTTATGAAGAAGAATTGTTATAGCAACGTTTAAACGATTTTAATCCAAATAATAACGAAAGCTTAAATAAATTACTTTAGAAAATAACTTCAAAAATGGCATATAACTGCACTATGGCAGTTGAAAGAGTTTATATTACTTTCAGTATTTTTATGAGTACATTTGTAGGTTCGAAAGCTGTACAGAGAACGATCATCGTATATTCAAAGCTCAACGCTTTGGAAAGTGTTTTAATTTTACCAGTTTGTATATCCCTCCAAATGTATATTCTTCCTTAACAGTATTGATCAAACATATTAGGTATAAATAAGACAAGAGGCACATCTTGTATTGTTGGAATAATA
Source organism: Colletes latitarsis (assembly GCF_051014445.1). Lineage (NCBI taxonomy): Eukaryota > Metazoa > Arthropoda > Insecta > Hymenoptera > Colletidae > Colletes > Colletes latitarsis. The sequence goes on from NC_135140.1 coordinate 11,612,321, forward strand.
TTACAATACTATAAATAACAAATGATTTTGAGTATTATATAATAAAAAACTAAGTTATTAATTAAGTATTTTTGAAAATTTGTATTGTGATAAGAAGTAAAATGATAAGAAAACGAAAAACCAAGGGCAATAAACTTGCCAAAATGAACGAAGAAGAACGTGCACGTTATATGCAATCTCGTGCTGAATCCGAATTAGAAGCAAGAAGACGTAAACAGCAATTAATTGCAACTTTTACTAAAGTACTGAGCAATTTATTAAGAATAAATTAATGTTTTATTAGAATGTTTTTAACAATAAATTGTTACAGAATAAATTGAAACGCGAAGAAGTTTTTTCTAGATTAAATATTGCCAAGATTAATGAGAAATGGAGATTTGTTTTACGACAAATAAAGTCTAGGGAAATTTATGATAATGTAAAAAACCTTTGCGAATCTTTCGATAGAGTGGTAAGGTTAAAGAATAGAATAATATGTCGATTACACGACAATTTGAAAATAGCATACGAAGATCATAGGAAACTACAAGAAGTTCATATTATTTTAATCAACGATATAATCGGTATTTTTTAAATAAAACTATACGCAATAATTAATTTTTGTATTGCTATTCATAAATATACGAATACAATTAATTTTTTTAATGTAATACAGCAAAATACAAAGAGAAATTAGCAACATTACGCGATACCTACAAGTTAAACGACATCAAGTCAAATAACTTAATCGAATTAAACTTTTTACAAAATTGTATGAACAAGAACTACAAAGAAATTCAAAACAATATAAATAAGAGGAATAATAATTTAAGCAATGAACAGTCTATTACAAAGACACAGAATGCTATTAACATTCATAATGTTTTATTTATGGTAATAAAATTAACTTAGAACGTGGTAGTAAGTTTTCAAACAATGTTTAAAAAGTAAATTTATTAAATATTAGGAGAACAATGTGGCATCGAATCTAGTGTATCAATCGTTTGTAAATATGGATAACATTTGGGTGCAGTTAAATAAAGTACTGACTGAATATGAAAGAATGACTAAGGATAAAAAAAAGCAATACGAGTATTTAAGGGAACAAGAAAATATTCATCAACAGCACGTTCTACAGTATCCAGAAGTACATTTACAATTACAAAATGTTGTTGAAAGTTTGAAACGCGATATAGAAATATTATCGTTTAAGAGGAAAGAGCAAATTGCAAAACATAAAGCGAAAGATACAGATATAAAGAAGAAGATACAAAATATTAAACAACAATTTACTACAATTCAAGTAGTAGATTATTCTCGATTAAAAAAATTGATCGTACTTAGCAACGATGTTTTATTGGTAAAGTAAACATTTTATCGTATCATAGTTTTCTTTGTATAAAAAAGTATTCTTTTTTCATTTGTAGAAACTGCGAAAAAGTATGAAAACGGGTTCCATAATCCTTGAAATAATTGCAATGTGTTCTGCTTTGGAGCCATTCCTGTTTAATCTGAACAAATATTCTATGCAAGATACAGTATATATCGAATCTTTTCACACTAGTATAAGGTATAGTACAAAAATGTTTTAATAGTATTTTAAAATAAATAAAATATTTCAGACTTCTAGCTCGTTTAATAAAATTGATATATTTTGGGAACAGTATAATCATATGACAGCAAACAACATTTTGTTGGAAAAGAAATGTAAAAATCTGTGTTCAAGGAATGAGAGATTAAGATACAAGTTACAAACATATCTTATAACAGTCTCTGGGGTACCAGCAATGTTTTCACTTGCTTCGAATTCAATTTAAACAGTTCATACATTAAAATTACTTTTCGTGACTACGAATAGTTACCAAATGGTGTTCCCATTCGAAAATATAAATGCATTTGTGTGTCGTTCAATATTATATAGAATTATCGATGAATAAAAATTCCTCCGCCTAATTCTAAATATTTATATGGTCTGGCACGAGTACGACCTTTTACAGGATGGAAAAATATTTTTTCTTTCGGTATCATACCTTCTGTTTCCAAATAAATATCAAAACATGCTCTTAGTCGTTGTAGTTGTGCAGACAACGTTGGCGGCTTTATCCACATGACGTTCACTTCTCTTTCAATATCTCTCAATATATCTACGGACGCTGGTACCATAGGACTTACGCTAATGTTAAATACTGGTGCAATTTTTGGATAGTCTGGCTTAATAGCTATTCTTGCAATTAATTCATCTATAACAGATATTGTACATTAAACGATGCAATAAACATTTATATATATTAAATAGTTTAAAAATATCTTACTGTTCCCTCGTCGAAGCGTAGCCTCATAAAATATGTCCAGCGAAGACACTATTCCTTGCTGTTGGAAGGCAGGGTTAGTGCAAGTGGAATAACTGTTCCACGATATTGTTGTAAATTTCTGTAAAATTGTACTAAGTTTTTGGGGCAGAGCATCAATCGCACTAGTAAAAATTAGCAAATTTCCAGACTCTAATTGCTGGATTTCTGTGCACAACTCCAACCTTGCCTTTACGCGTCTTTTAATTTCCCTTAGCACGCTGTCAACGCTATCTTGTGTTACTTCGGAACTTGTGTGCTATAATTTATATAATTAGATACATTAAAAGTACTTTGAAATAATTTAATATGAGATATATTTTAAGATACTGCATCAAAAGTTTCGTACTTTTTGTTCACGAATATCAGATGAAATAAAATGCAAACCAGCCATTCTTTGCGCCCATTTATACGGGATCCCCAATCCGAGCGTCGAAAACTGACCCAAATTATGTCGGCTTAATTGATAGTAATTAGCAGGATTTGGACTCTCCAATCCTAAATCCCGCGGATACAACTCTCGTAAAATTGATTCTGATACGAGCATGTCTCTGTTAACAAAAATTTCAAGATTTTTAGAAAGTGACAAATATTTATATAGTTATCAGATGAAAATATTTTATACCCAGTGCTAATTCCTCCAACACCTTCAGTTTTTAATCTTGATTCTACAGTAACCACTTTCAGAAACATTATATAAAAAAACTGTAACGTTAATTTCGTTTCGTCTGAAAATATTAGAGTTTTTAAATATTTAATCTTTATAACCACTAATTATTCTCGATACTAACTTTTCAGTTTAATAACTATCTTCACGTTTAAGGGATGTCTCTGCAATAACTTTGATTTCTTTTCTTCCTGTCTAGCTTCTCTAGATAATCTATGATGCCTCTTTTTATGTACAGGTGTTTCTTCTATGACATTTTCGGATAAAAATTCAGGATCTGAATCAGATTCTTGTAATCCGTCTTGGTTATTTGCACGTTTTGCTTCTTCCTCGTCACCTTCCACTTTTACTATTATAGTGTTATCTATATAGGAAAGGTTATAGGTGAATATATTCTTAAATTTCATTGGACTTGTCATATTAATTATTATCTTTAGAAAACAATTTTCACCAGACTTTGACTCCTTATCTTTGCTATAAAGATAGTAAGACTCTTAGAAAGTTACTCTGTACAAAAAACGTCGAAAATTTGTTTACACTCTTTTATGTAAAGATAGTATAATTCTAACAAAATAAAGCATACCATATGCATCTCTATATGCAGATGCTTTTGCATAAAGAACATACAATGGCGATGCAAGTAACGTTGCTTTATGATGTTCTTGTCTAATCTTGTCCAATGGTAAACCAAGACTTTCTTGAAGCGGTTTGCTTGCCTAGAAAACGAATATTTAGTTTAATTTTAATTATTTAAAATAGTATTATATTATAAAAGTATAAACAATTACTTCTAATATCGAATGAAGCTGTGGTGCAAGATTATCTAATCGAGATTGTTTAGACTCGATGCTCGAGGCTACTGCTTTTTTACTTTCTGTCAATTCATCGCACAAAGCAGCCAGTTGTTTTCTCTGCGTTAATTCCCATTCTAAACGTGCTAATCTTAGTTGATGAGGATTATGTTTTGTTATTTCCTAAAAATATTTACTTATAATACGACGAAGATAGGTATTACATTTCATCTTAACTAGTTTTAATATTTTTCATACTGGTCTACATATATTTTCAGGTGCGTGCTTATGAAATTCTTCTTCCGATACAAGTTGTATCAATTCATCTTTAGACCTACGAATGATTATATTATTTCAGCACATGGGAAATGAATTGTATAAAATATTCAGAATAGGGGACAATTACTTAAATTGAAGACATTTAATAACTTCTTTCTTTAAGTGCATCACTTCATATAATAAATTTTGTAAATGTAAATGCCTACTATCGACACTGCTCTTGGAGGATATAAGAGAGTCTCTGGCAAATTTTGTTCGAAACTTTTCCATTCTATTTAATTTCTTAAGTTCGATAAATGCTAATGACGTTTGAATTTGAAGTTCGCGTATCTCATCTTGGGCCTGAAAATATACAATTCTACAATTTACTTTAACTTTAATGTAGTATAGATTTTGTTGATCAAAATACAAACATTCGTATCTCCATTGATTTTCAATTTTGCTATTTTATTCATAGCTTTACGTATACTGTCGCAGGTCGACAGAAAACTTTCAGAATCATTTTCCGGCAATCTTTCTATAGCTTCCTTCTCTTCGTAACTGATTATAACCTAGATATTAAAAAAAAATTTGATTTACTATCGAAAAGAACTGTTTTAAATAAACGTTTATACCTTATACATATCTCCTTCTTTAAGCGATATTCCAGAATTTCCACTAATCGATTTTCTTCTTTTTTTCGAATTATCAGAATCATTTTCTTTACCCATTTTCTTTCTGTTAACACTTAGGCAACGTAGACGTCTCGCTTGTACTTATCTAATATTGTTTCTACGATTATGTTTTCGAAACCCAATAGGTATATTATTATCGCTACCGTAAATATTAAAACTTATCTTAAAAGACTGTTATTTGTTATTTTTTTACATGCACATCGGTATTGATAAATAATGTGTACACAATATGATGGTAGTAAAATAGGTTATATTCAGTTCAGCTAGAAATTCAAGAATATCAATCAATGTATTATTTGTTACATCCTAATAATATTTTAATTTACATATAAGTTGTCTTTATTTTTCAAAAAAATACATTTTTATGAGGGAATAACAAAAAACAAAAGAACATGACCCCGACGTGATTTGAACACGCAACCTTCTGATCTGGAGTCAGACGCGCTACCGTTGCGCCACGGAGTCTTCTTGTTAAAGTTTCTTTGTTACTGGTATTTCTGTTTCACATTACAGTAATATTTAGAAATCAATACATATAATGTATCATTTAACATTCTAATGAACCTACATTTCAAACGCTTTATAATTATTTTAAATTCTATGTTATATTACCATTAAGTAATCTTCTATTACAGAGTATTTATGCATATTTCTATGAAATCTATGGATTTACAGAAGTAATAGATACTAATTCCAAAAGAATAAAGATAAATATGTAAACGGTTAAAGAATAGAACGTATAAGTTCATATTTTGTAGTATTTCATGTTAATTAATGAGGTCCAAAGATGAGTTATTATGGAACACCTCTAACAAGAACTACAAAGACAAAAGTAAAAAATTTACAACGTGGAATGAAATATGTGCATCTTTATTACAAAATTTTCTGCCGTTTCTTGGCCAATTGTAGCAAAAGTAGCAACGTTTGTGTGATTGGAGTTGTAACGACGTTGAAATCGATGTCCAGTGCAAGTTGCAAGTTGCAACGCATATCGATGCTCGCGTGCCGGTGTGCGGTGCCAGTGTGCCAGTACAGTGCCGGTTCTGTTATTTTTAAATGTGTGGCGCCCTCATCCGTATTACAGCGAGAGCGAGACGGCGACCCGATCGCGACGGGATTTCACGGGATTTGTGTAAATTACAACTTGTAATGTCTTGTTTTGTTATACAGTAGTGGTGTTGTACATGATCATCTCCACTCTCCTGGTCATTATGCACTCTATCATTACGTGCAATCCCATAAGTTTAATCTATAAATGATTTAAAAAAAAGTGTTCGAATTGTTGAGTGAAACAATTATTTAATGAACATAGAACTTTTTTGTTTAATCAGATAGAAATATATATATTTAACAATTTACTTTTCTTGAAATTATGGAAAATTTTAAATAAATATTAATGCATTCCTACATAATGAATTCTTTGTTATTGATACGGTCGTACAGTTCTAGTACCTCCAATGCAATTAAAAAAAGTGCAAAGTCGATTAGAAATGAATTTTTGAATTATTTTGAAAAAGATTTGGGACATACTTTTATTCGATCAAGTCCTGTTACACCACTTAACGATCAAACAATTGCATTTGTTAATGCTGGCATGAACCAAGTATGCATAGATTTTATAATTTTATATAATATCTATCATTGAGTAATGTTTACTTTTCATAAATAATTTTAATGTATTTATAACAAATATTACTGATTAAATTTTTTTGTTTCTGTTTAGTTTAAAGGAATATTCTTAGATTATTATGATCCACCTACAATGAAAGTTGTAAATTCACAAAAGTGTATTAGAATTAGTGGAAAACACAATGATCTAAATATAGTTGGAAATGATACTTATCATCATACATTTTTTGAAATGTTAGGGAATTGGTCTTTTGGAGATTATTTTAAGGTAACTACCTTAAGTCTTTTTAAAATATTTTTATACACTTTTGAATATAAATTTTACAAACATAGAGTATTAAATATAAATTCAATATTATAGAGAGAAGCTTGTTGTTATGCTTGGGATTTATTAACAAAACATTATGGAATTAAAGAAGATTGTTTGTATGTAACATACTTTGGTGGGAATGAAGAGTTAGGATTAAAACCAGATTTAGAATGTAAAGATATTTGGTTAAGTATTGGCGTTTCAAAAGATAAAGTTCTACCATTTGGGATGCAAGATAATTTTTGGGAAATGGGTATTTCCGGGCCATGTGGTCCTTGTACAGAAATACATGTAGATCATACAAAACAAATAGCAAATCAATCTATGCGGGTTAACAAGGGTTATACAGATCTGACAGAACTATGGAACATAGTTTTTATACAATACGAACGGTATGCAATAAATAGTAAATAACACAAAAAGAAACTTTTTTTAATTATGTGAACTAATATTTTTGTAATACGATGCAAAAAGTAATTTGCCCACAAATAAACCTGTAAACTTCTATTGTGTATGGGCCTTGTATGATTAACTTCATGCATTAATTATTAAACTTATATAATTTTGAATATTAATTTTTCTATTTTTTATATTAGGTTAACAGATAGTACTATAGTACCATTGTCGAAACAGTACGTTGATACAGGCATGGGATTTGAAAGATTAGTTTCTCTATTACAGGAAAAGAAATCAAATTATGATACAGATATTTTCCAACCACTTTTTAAAACTATTCAAAAATTTGCAAAAACACCAGAATATAAAGGACAATTTCATAATGATGAAAGTAAACTTGACAGTGGATACAGAATATTAGCAGATCATAGTAGAATGATCACTGTAGCATTAGCAGATGGAATGATACCAGAGGAAAGGTACAAGGGCATTGACCTACGTATTCGATATAGTAACTGCCGTGAATTATTATAGTTAATAACATTTTCAGTAATAAGCTTAGAAAAATAATAAGAAAAGCAATTGATATAGGTGAGAAAACATTTAAAAAGCGAGGAATACTTTCAGAACTTTCATATGCTGTAGCAGACAGTTTGGGCGATGTTTATCCAGAGTTACAAAGTAATCTTAAAAAGGTAATATAAAATGTGCTAACAAAAGATTTTATAATTTATTTTGTAATACAATTGTAACTAGGTTCAGAAGATAATAGAATTTGAAGAAGATTTATTTAAAAAATTACAAAATACTTCTGGTAAAGATTGGAAAAAAATGGTTGAGATACGTCCTGAACTGGTAGCAGTCACTGACTGGATGTCTTTTGGCTTATTAAATGGATATAAGTACCTGCAGCATACACTTAAAGATTTGTAAGTACCAGCAAACAAAATTATGGACATGCTAACACAAATTTAGAAAATACGTATTTCTTAAAAACCTTTTGGTATTACAGAAAAGATACCAAAGTGCTATCAGGAGATGTTGCTTTTAATTTGTACGATTCATATGGTTTAAGTGTGGAAACAATAAAAGAACTTGCAAACATTGAATCTTTACATTTTGATGAAAAAGCTTTCCAAGATAAGTTACAAAATCTTAGGTATCGATCAAAAATTGGACTAGAAAAAAGTAGTGAAGCAGTTGCAAAAGAAATCATAGAATTACTTGAAAAAAATCAAATACCTAAAACTGATGACACTTTTAAATATGAGTATGTTTTCAATGGGAATAATTGCCAATTTCCTACGATTGCGAGTACAATTGTGGGGTTGATTGTAAATGGTAAAAGTTGATGCTTAACTTGTGCATATTTAATGCCAATTAAGTTTTAATTGATAAAAAATGTATATTGTTAATTTATTTTAGGTAATTTGATATTAAATAGAGGGAACGAAATTACAAATGAAAAAGCATGTTCAAACATTCAGAAGAAAATTGTTGATTCTAATACGAAATCAGATCAAGAAGATGAAATTGGAATTATATTAGATAAAACATTATGTTATTCCACGGAGGGCGGCCAAACATCAGATAGCGGTATTATTTGTATAAAAGATCTTATTTTCAACATAATTAATGTGAGAAAGATTAATGATTATGTTATACACTTTGGAAAATTTGCACAAAGTAATTCAAAGTATGTATTCATTAAAATTTTTAAATAATTGCATATAATTTAGTAATGGACAAAAAAAGTATATGATTGTACAAATTTTGTATTTAGATATTCAAATGAAAAATTAAAAGTTGGTGACAGCTGTGTTGTATCTATTAATCCAGAACTTCGAATTGGAATAATGCAACATCATACTGGGGCACATTTGTTAAATGCATCATTAAAGCAAATTATGCAAGTAGTTTATTCACGAAATTCTCATATTTCTTCACATGCTTTGAAACTTCAGTTTAACTCTTTTAAGGAGAAACTTACATTTGAACAACTGAAAAAAATTGAGAATAATATCAATAGTGTTATACAGGCCGATGTTCCTGTTACAACAAAAATCGTGAATTCGTTAGAGTTATTATCCGAAGATTTTATAACATTAATACCAGGAGAAATTTACCCTTATACAGGAATTCGAGTTGTGGAAATTCACTCTAATAACTTGAAATCAAAGTAGGTAGTGAAAAAATAACTGTATATAAAAGATTACTTCTCTTTGTATTTATTTTTATTTTTAGCAATAGCTGATATTTCAAATTTTGTTTAGAGAAGCATGTTGTGGTACACATGTACCTAATACAGGATTATTGAAACACTTTTGTTTGCTAAATTATTTTTCAAAAGGATCAGCAAATTTGAATATTAAAGCGGCTGTAGGATCGTTTGCTACATCTGCTAAATTGGAAGGTGAAAATGTACAACGAAAAATATTAAATCTGGAACAAAAATTGAAAACTGAAAAGCTTGCATATGACATTTTCAAATCAATAAGTCAAGAAATTAAAAATGATATAACTAATGATGATAGAAAAACACCAATACCGTATCTTATTAAAGAAGAATGTTTAATGAAACTAAACGATTTAAATAAAAATGCTTGGGTGCAAGCAAAAGAAATAGAAAAGTAAGTATTGTACTTTATTTATGGTGACATCAAAATACTTAGAGTTTATAAATCTACTTTTGTATATTGCAAAACAGCTAATTCTTTTATGGCATTAAACAGTAATTCTTAAACGAATCAGCATGCAAATTAACTTTTTAAATGATATTCTGATATAAAAAAAAAATTAAATAATTTCTCTAATATTGCGTGACAAATTTATTGAGAAATTTTTCTTCTCGCCTACAAATTAATTAATATTAATATTAATATATATATACATATTATTTCAAAGGTCTACTTTAACTATGGATATAAAAGGTATAACTAATACAACCAATACCTTTATCGTTCATTGTTTATATCAAAATCCCATGTATTTATCCCTTCATGAAATTGTATCTTTTTATTCAAATATACCAACACTGATTATGTTATATCACAATGGAACAGTGAGAGCACGATGTTACGTACCTCAGGTATACGATAAATATAGACGAATTATTCTTCTAAATTTCAGTGATAAATTCTTCAAATTTAATATTCAATTATTCTTTACAGGAAATTGCGTCTGAAATGTTTAATGCACAAGTATGGATGAAAGTACTTCTTGATATTTTTAATACAGATTACGGTCCGATTAAAGGTTTTAATCCACTTTTAATTGCTAGTATGACGACTACAAGTATTTCAGATACCTTACAAGAATCCGTAATACACAAAGCAGTTGAGCAAGCTAAAGCTTTTGCATCTATACATATAAAGAAAATATAAATTCTATATTTCATTATATTGTAAATATTTATTAATTTAAAAATAAATTTTGTAAAAGTAAGTTGTAATGATGTTTGATTAGGTTTCTTGTATTCATTGATTTTTTTTTTCATCTTATTGTACAAATTAATATAGATTGAATACAATTTGCAAATAATAATTTCTTAAAATATCATTTCGTTTATTTACTATTATAAAATAATGATATAGTCTCGTTTCAATTATAACAATTAAATACAATTTAGTTAATTCTGTAACTTTGTATTTTCTACATTGTTCTTGTAGAATAGTCTTAGAGCATCCCACTGTGCTGTATGCAGCAATATATGGGGTCTTTTTTTCTTCATATATGCTACTGTTTCCTCTGGAGTCCATTGATTCTTCTATAAAATATATTATTTTTAATCATATTAACGACTACATGAAAATTCATTAAAAAATGTGATCTATATGTATTCCATTCTCTAACCATCATTAAATAACATCCAACTAATGTTGCACTACGTGTTCTTCCTGCTTTGCAATGTACATAAACACTACCAGTTTGGTAGTTGTTTTTATCAGGAAAATTAGAATTATTTAATTCATTTGGTGTTCTACAAAACTTATTAATAAAGTTTACACCACACTGTAATTTTTCTTGTGAAGGGGATTGAAAAATATCAGTTGTTGATAGTTGCAAAAATTCTACATTATTCATTTTCCATTCCTAAAAAAATATACACGATATATTAAGTAATGTTTTTTTTTTTTTTAAATAAAGACATATACTAAATAATTGCTTTATTTCATACCCTTTCAGTATTTGAAAATAATCGTAATTCATAGTCTTCATTCATTGAAATAACACCTTTGATATTTTCTTCAATTATTAACTAAAATTTTAAACAGTTTTTAGATAATTAATATATACTTCGCCATGTATATTATGATTATATTTTGCCAAATATAAGTTATAAAATATATTAAATGCAATATATGTTTAAATATCGTTACTATTAATTAAGATACAAACGGCAATAAATTTATAAATACATATTTACAACGCATAAGTACATACCTGTTTGGTCATACTTCGAAACGGCAAAGCACCTAACACTACAACCTCGTCAATTCTATTGTACCAATTTCTCGACGAAACTTTTTCCATTAATACATTATAAAGTAGCGTAGGATAAAATGTCAATCTGGCAAACATCGCTTCTACAATTATAGTTCGTAAATAAATCTTACCAATTTTTTAACAATTTCTTTGGTATAAATTATACATAATATTTAAACTTTGGTATAAAGTTCAATTTTATTTCGTAATCATTTCATATACAGGGTGTCTTGTTTGAGTTCAGCAGAATATCTCGGAAGGAGTTGTAGTTATTAAAAAAATGTTCGTACAAAAGTTGTTTTGTAGGGCGGGCTATATCATGTAGTACTAATTGTTTTTTTGTGGAGTAGCGGAGTCTAATTTTCTTAAATGTAATACTATATTTTTTTCTTTAGGAAGTAACAGCAGGTACTGAGACAAATCCAAAGAGGTGCTATACGATATTATTTTTAATTCAATAAAGGTAATTTGTTGGCTTGTGTCCTGCATCAGTCGACGACCAACAGCCAGCAGCGGCTGCTGAGCAGCGTTGGTTGCGTACGTATCAAGTTACAGCAATTATGATATCATAAACAGGAATTAAGGATTATTGCTAAACTGATTTGTCGAACATATAAGAATTAATGAAAGAAGCGCGTGAAAAATTATTTAATACGGACGAATTTGATGCTACATAACAGCGGCTGACTGGCTATCGGCCCCCGACCGATCCAGAACGTAAATATAAGATGACGATTTACCTTTACCGAACTTAGAATAATATCGTATAACAACTCTTTGGATTTGTTTCAGTGCCTACTGTTACTTTTCGAAGAAAAAAATATGGCATAGATTTCCTCCACTTCACCCATAAGAAAACAATTAATACTACATGATGTAGCTCGTTTTACCAAACATTTTTTTAATAACTACAACTCCTTCTGAGATATCCTGCTGTACTCACTTAAACAAGACACACTGTATATCTTCAAAAAAATGTTTCAAATTTGATTTGCTAAAGTATTCGAAGAAGTAAATGAATCTACTACTGTGGAAAGTAGTAATGCTAAGTAAAAGTAACAGTACTTATGATACACAAGGTGTTCTAAAATTCCTTGACTTTGAGCATATACAGAGTGTTCGGTCACCCCTGGGAAAAATTTTAATGGAAGATTCTAGAGGCCAAAATAAGACGAAAATCAAGAATACCAATTTGTTGATGGAGGCTTCGTTAATAAGTTATTAACGTTTAAAATTCCGCCCGTACTGAATTTTTTTTTCGAAAATGCGCAGGATTTCGAGGGTGTCTATTCACCAAAAATGATTGTAATTGACCCCCGCAACCAAAAATAATATTTTCTAAATGATTTGAAATTTTTGAATTTAATTTTTTAATAACTTTTTAACGAATCCTCAGTCAAGAAATTGATATTCTTGATTTTCATCATTTAAAGGTGTCGATTAATTAAAATTTCAAAGTTTATCTGTTTTCTTAGCGAATATAATAAAGAAATATTTTTTTCAGTCAATAAAGTCTTTTTAATGTAATCTTGAAAGTTATTTGTTTTTATCGTACGATTGTTAAAATGGCATTCTTCTACGTACGCATATTTCAAGAAACACGTAAAAATGAACGGAAATAGTTTAAACATCTGTTTTAACAGAATAAACATTTTTCTTATAACTCAAAAGTTGTAGATTTCTAAATCTTTTAAACTAACATCTTTCGCTTATTTTAATTAGAACTTACGAATAGCTACAGGACCATTAATTCTAAACCACCATGTATATTGTGGGACCATAATGGAGATTTATAATGTTCGACTTTCATAATGTATACAATAATTTTAATGTGACAATAATATTTGCAACATTTATAATCTTTTTAAATCTGAAAAATGTTATTTAAAGTAAATAAAAATAAAACCAAAATATTTTCAGTAAATTTGATTGTAAATCATTTTATATGATACATACACGCGCGCGCATATTTGCATGCATCTTTAAGATTTAGGATCTAACAATCAACAAGTAATTTATGATTGTTAAGTCAAGGTAATCAGTTTATATTTATTTTTAGAAATATTTCTGTATTGTTCTTAAAATTTTAATTATTATTTAATACTTGTTGAAAAATGTCTATATATATCAGTCCATATTAATTGTACTTTAACATTTATAATGCTTTTTGGAACATATAAGCTATATCCCTTCCTGCTTATGAACACAATAAACATATTAATTACGTGTAATTCTTCTATGAATCAATATAATCAATATTAAAATTTGTTTTTTAGATTTAATATGATTTCCTATTTTTGTACATATATATATATACATTAAACATATTACAGAAAAATAATTACATGATACTAAATATATTCTTCTAATTTACACATACTTGCATAATAATATAGAAATTTATATTAAAATATTACAGTTCTCAAATTTACAATGTTGTTTAACATAAACAACATATAAATGAAAGTATATTCATCTAATTATAATAAAATGTTAAATACTTTTATGTTTATATAGAATCTTTCTTTTGTGAAATTTGTTCTGTTGGTGATTTTAATATATCTACATCTAAACAATAGTGACCTAATTCCCCTTTCCTAAATATGCTAACAAAATACTCTGCTGCATATCTTAAATCTGGTTTCATAATAATACTTCCATCATAATTTTTCCTTTTTATAACTTTCTGCTGTTTTGCTGCAATATATGTAAGAATGTATAATATATTGTCATTTGGCTCTGTTAAGCCAAGTTTTTCCACATATTTAAATCGTTTATTTTTATTCAACCAAAACAATAGATAATCTGCAAGTATTTCTGGCCCTACTAAATGATCCTGCATACAACCAACTAATGCTAATTTTAGACCAGTGTACGTATCTGGTATAACAGGAGCTAAAATTCCAGGTGTATCCAATACATAAATGTCCGGACTTTCTGATATTTTTATACGCGTTGATACAGATCGTGTAATACCAGCAACTCCGCCAACAGCTGCTGCTTTACTTCTACGAAGGTTGTTACTTCTTAAACGATTAATTAGCGAAGACTTCCCTACATTCGGAACACCAATAATCATTATGGCAAATGAACTTTCTTGTGCTCTGTTGTAACGATTTGATTGTTTAATTAACGTTTTTGCTAAAGGCAATAGTTGTTTAGCACCAGCACACATTTCATTTTTAAAGTTAGTAAATAATACATTATGTATTCCTCTTCTGTCTAATTCTGCTATTATAGACTTTTTAAACTTCATATCAGTTAAATCCATTTTGTTTAATACAAAAATATGAGGCTTAATTCCAATTAAAGTATTATTAAAATTAGCAAAATGTCCAGAAATTGGAATTCTTGCATCATGAACTTCAATTATACAATCTACGTTTTTCAATCCTTGCTGCATTTGTTTCAACCCCTTACTCATATGTCCAGGGAACCATCTCAATATATCTTTTTCCACTACTGGAAATATATCACGAAATTTAGGTATAACATTACCTCCTGAATTTGTCATTTTGAAGCGTTTTATAACCTTTACTGACATCGTTTGTTTTGAGATATTTTCTGTAATAACAGTTTTCATATGAATTATTTCAAATCAAACGGTGAATACGTATTTTATTAAAATTTGTATAATGTTGCAAAAAATATTTTTATTTTTAAGCTAATAATTCATTATATTGTTTATACCTGCATAAAAATAATAGTAAAGGTGACTTTTAATTGATCCTAAATGCTGGTTTTTACATAACACGAAATAACGACACTAAACAACCAACTTTAATACCAGACTGGTACTTACTACCAGTTACCAGCCATGCCGAACGACAGTGACACCTCTATCCCGCCCCCGGAGGAGGATTAAACTAAGTAAATCTAGGGAAATTCTTTTTTACCAATGCCGACGGAATCTCGACCGTCTCGACGTAATACAGGTATATCACAGAGGTATATAGAGATCAGTGGTTCAAGGTCTCCAAAATTAGGATATCGACATCAAAAATTTCGACAAAAGTGTTGTCCCTGTATGTTACTCTATGACTGTATGTAATTGGAGTTTAGTGACTAGTGACTTTCCTTTCAAATATCCTAAATCTATTTAACCCACTGTACCCTAGGATGTATTAAATTTGCGCGAGAACACGGCATATGCATATATGGCGCTAGATTTCCAGTTAACGGAATAACATTGAAATCGAGAGATTAAATTAAAAATAACAACTAAAACAACTGGAAGTAAAACAGTTGAAACAAAATCATATTTAAAACGAATTTAAACAGGTAAATGTTATAAATATAATATGAAGAAATTAAAAAAAAAAATTCAAGTTTGTTGATAAAGATAATTAAACATCATTGTTGTTAATTATAAGTTTTTAAAGTTTCAACGTATTACTAAAATAAATTACTAATTAAAATAATAAAATTTTCTTATTAAAGGTATCATAATGCAAAGGTCCTCTAGATTAAAACGTGAACTTAAACAACTAGAATGTAATCCTACAGAAGGAATTTGTTGTTATACAAAGACAAATAATTTTGCAAGTCTTGTCGCAACAATTGTTGGACCAGGTGGGAGCCCATACAATGGTGGCATTTTTGAACTAGAAATTGATGTACCTGAGAAGTATCCATTTGAACCTCCACGGATTACTTTTAAAACACCTGTTTATCATCCAAACATTGATAATAAAGGCCGTATTTGTATGGATTTATTAAACATGCCACCTAAAGGTAGTTGGAAGCCTACTATTGGTTTGAAAAATCTTTTGGATGCTATACAACATCTACTAGGAAATCCAAATCCTGATGATCCTCTAATGATAGATATAGCTCAAGAATATAAATTTAACAGACAAAAGTTTGAACAACAAGTAAAAAAGTATGTCGAAGAAACTAAAAATAAACTTTCTTAATCAATTGTAAATATTTTGTTATATCTTTAAAATATATAAATATATTGATAATATACATATTTCAGATATAAGGTATAATTTAAATTTGTTTATTTCAAAAACATTCTATGTAATGATGAATGAATCTGTGTAATTTAAAAAAAGATATGTCATGGTATAAATATTTTTCTTCTAAAGACGAAAAAGTGTTGAGATAATTTAAATATTTATTGTATGAATGATTAAAATTTACTTTCAGTATAATAGCTCTTATAGAATAATTACAATGCGATTGAATTACCTACAAGTATATATTCAGTTCTACATAGAGAGCGAGATGAAAAGGTTCACATTTGTCTTCTCTTTCGATTCCCTTGAGGTAGTGTGAAGTGCATCCACACTCACTTCGGGCAGCTTCGAAAAATCGAGAAAGGGAACAAGTGTTAGTGTCAGTTTGTTTTTCTCGATACTCCAAAACTTTACGAGCGCGCGTACACGTGATCTGACGTAGTGTGTGAAAGTGGAAAGAGGACTACTCTTAGAGTAGTTCCCACCGAGTCTGGTAATACTGCGTAGCGAGCCATCATCGGATCCCCACCAGTGCACCTGGTGTGCGATCTGGTAACACTGGTTTACACTGGTCTAATCTTTTGTACCGCGTCACCCAATAAGGAACGTATACAATCATGTACAGAGTTGTCCGTGTTAAAATCATTAAATATTAAATGTAATTAGGATCAAGCATATACTATTAAATTTGAGAAAACTTTGTACGAAAAAGTAAACGTTCTTTTCTACTCCCGCGCCATCTTGAATTTCTGGGTAATTGACTCGTAATAGAACAGTGGCAGTATACAAATATGAAAACGGAAAGTAGAGTAAGGCAAAATGCTGGTGAGAAAACTGTTGTAAAATATATTTTTCTGACAGTAAACTTTGATTTTTTGAAGTGATATTGTGCTTGTTATTTTCTATTGAAACAAATTTTAAAATTTAATCGATTGTTAAGTGAACATTAAAAATGGAAATAATAAATCTAACGAACGTTGTCATCTTCGTTATTAATCAAATTTAAAATTTACATACTCATAAATAAATAATATTTATTTCCTATTTCAAATTCTAACCTATTTCAATTGAAAACATTATCTAAAGCAAACGAAACGTCTTACATTTTTTTAATTTCAATACTATCAAATGTTTACTAATACTTTAACAAACATTTAAACATATTTTCAGATTCCTTGAAACAAACATCAACTAAGCAAGCTATTCTAACAGTTGCAGTGATCTTTATTACTTCATTGTCAGCAATGTTTTATGTGTATACTAGTTTTCCAGAACTTGCAGAGTAAGAAAAAATGAACACATTCCATTAATAGAAATACATAAATTTGCTATTTATTCTTTCAGAAATGAAAGACAACACTTGAAGTTACCATTACATATTGAAGATGCTAAAAACCTGGGTAAACTGTTAAGTCGATATAAAGACCTCTATTATTTCCAAGTACTAGCTGGATTATTTATTACATATATTTTGTATCCTTAAATATTTCGTTTAATATCTTTAACCCTTTTGCTGTGGATAGTGTACATATAGATACGTTATCAAATACTAGCGTTATACCCAAGATTTATATTTTTAAGTCTATAAAGATTTAAGGAGACAAAGTAATTTAAAGAAATTGGGCATGTTCGTCGCATAAGGAGCATATTTTTGATTAAAATATACCACAGTGAAAGAGTTAATATGAAATGCTATAGATTTAGTTTTTGTTAAAATTGGAATAATTCAAAATTTATTAGAATGCATTTAGTAGTTGAATATTAAGTTATATAAATAATCTAAAATTCCTTAACATGAATTCAGCTTACAAACTTTTGCTATTCCAGGTTCCATTTTCCTTTCAATCCTGTCTGGCTTTCTTTTTCCATTTCCTTTAGCTTTATTTCTAGTATGTACCAGCAGTGCAGTAGGAGCATCACTTTGTTACTTTCTGTCGTCGCTTCTGGGGCGTAAACTACTTTTTAGATACTTCCCAGAAAAAGCACAAGAATGGATGCAAACAGTAAAAAAACACAAACACCACCTTTTTAATTATATGTTGTTTCTTCGGATAACTCCACTACTACCAAATTGGTTCATCAATCTAGCTAGTCCCGTAATCGGAGTACCTCTTGCACCTTTTGCTATAGGCACATTTTTTGGAGTTGCTCCTCCATCTTTTGTTGCAATACAAGCAGGTCAGACGCTGCAAAATTTAACTTCTTCTAGTGACGCATGGTCCTGGAACAGTATTCTAATTTTGTGCGTGTTTGCAGTGCTATCATTAGTACCTGTTTTATTTAAGCAAAAACTACAACAAAAGTTAGATTAAATTTTAGGGAAAAATTGAATAAAATTTTATTTATTCAAAAAATGCACTTATTTGTGTTAAGTGTTTAGGAAGCTAAAGATATAACAAAAATATTTAAGATTAATTTAGTTGCAATTCAATCGTTAATGTTGAATCGATTTCAATATAATAAAAATTGTTATTAATCAAACAGTAAAAAAAATTCCTTGAGTCAAAATGAAGGATTTTTTAAAAGCACACTTACTTAAAAATTAATAAAAAAGAACGTTAAAAATTTTAATTCTGTAGATTTTTTTAATCTTTTCAGATTTATTTTAATCAATTCTTCATATAAACTTTCTTATATTTCTATTGTAATAATTTATTGAGTTTATCAACAAAACTTTAGATTTATAAAATCTTGACAAACTGAATTTTAATTGCTGTTATATATATTTTAACGCGCAATTAGCTTCTATTTTCAAAAAAAATAATAATTTAAATAACATTGCAAAGTAATTTAGCAAAACGAAGTCATGTAATTTATGGAAACATTAGTTGTATTTATAGCTGAAAGGCTGATTGGTCGCCAGTACCACCAATTGTACCACACTGAAACAAAAATGTAATTTAAATAATGAATTGTCTTATGAATATTAAATAGCACGCAATTAATTATAGCAAAAAATAATTTAAATTAAATATAAATAAAATGTTTGTTAAAAATATACAACATCAAGAATAAAGATAGATTGACATCATAAATTAGAAATTAATTTACTTATTTAGCCCTTTAACGTACGATTTGTTTTTTAGTCTTTTGATAACAAAAAATGATCAATTTTCATTATTATGAAATTATAATTTAAGGATAATACAATAAGTTTCATTTTCAATGACATAGAAAGTATGATTATTATAATAAAAAGGTAAGATTAAGATGAAATGTAAGGATAAGTTTTTACTTTTATAAATTAATAAAAAATGAGTCATACAAAATATATTCATGCATGTTACCAGTATGTACATTCAGGGGCTAATTAACTATAAATTAAGGTACATACAAGTTTTTCCAGTGGATAGTAATACTGTGAAGGGTTTACAGGATTCAGTACATTCTGGACTTGATATCATTTTGATCAATCTGGCACCAGTCGTACATCTTATCACTACATTACTGCACTCGGGATTTGGCTGTCATTTAATAAAGTACAATTTATTAATTATAAAAATAGTTTAAAGCTTAAGATTTATATAATTTTAATAGTTATAAACTAAAATAACTATAATGAATCATAAGTTACATGATAAATATTTCAAATTCCATTAGTAACAAAGAAACTCTATTTGTTAAAGAATATTGTTGATAATCTGAGTAACTAGTACAATAATATTGATTCCATGTATCTAACAAAAAGAATTCTCTGAATGTATCACTGATTTTATAATTAGGGTTTTGTGCAGTGTTAGAGCTACAAATACTGGTATTATTAATACATATGTCGTTTTTGAGAGTAGAAAGTTATTAGTTTACAAGACTAATGTTAAAGTTTTTGTGTGCTTTGTTTTTTGAAGAACCTGTGTTCTTCCAATACAAAACTTGCTGAAATTTCTTCCCAAGTGATTTTTCAGTTTTTTTTTTAAATTTTTATTACATATTTTTAAGTATGTAGTGCCTAGATTCAAAATAACTTAATAGCTACTATACATTCTCATCAAATTATTTACTCTTTAGAAGGTGAAAAATGCCAAAACATTAAATGTTTCTTATATTATTAACCAACTACACCTATAACTGCATATGTATCATTAGCTCCAGTATTTCAAAACTCATGATTTTGTATATCTTTATTAAAAAGTTAGCATTGTGCCTGAGGATTTTCTTTGTAAATACCAAATAATATTTCTTAACTTATGAAAATATCTAAGAAGTAATCTCTTACCAGAGAATAAGGTGGAGAGTTTTGTTCATCAAAAAAAATAAATTTTTCCATACTTTGTTCCCACCAAATTGGAGTACTTTCAGGCTTTGGAAATAATTTTCTCAAAATTCTACCTGCTGTCATGCGATTAATTCTCCACATAATGTGATTATCTAAATTCTTCGAAGGATTTAAATCCATTTTACTTTCCATTATACTGTGAATATTTCTGAAACAATGTGTTTGGGATTCAAAAAAATAATATATTTGTTTTATTTTAAATAATTTTCTCGTTTCAATTTTTGTGTACTACCTGTAGGTCAAGTTATTAGAGAATACTTTCCTAGCATCTTTTTCAAATACTTTTAAATTTTGCCAAAATAATTGTCGTACATTTTCCATACGAATTTCTGATAAATTTTCTGTTTTTGTATATGGAATTCCAGGATTAAAGGATCTAGATATATGATGACCAGTTAAATCAGGTACAAAGTGTACAACACTACAGGGCCAACAATCAATATCATTTACATAGAAATATGGATTTTCCAATATACACCATTCATCATAAAATTCTATAAAAATATGAATATAAAAATAAACATGAAAATTAGAATTTTTCTCTTATAAATTATAAAGACTCATATAGTGTGCTTTCTTTGATACTAAGAATCTACAAATTCTGAATGAGATATAATAATTTTTGCTCTTATTGTCAAAGGATACTTTAGAACTTAGTTATACTTCATTAAATAAAAATAGAAAATTATTAATATTAAACTAAAGAGAAATAAAAAAATATTCGAAAAAACACACAGTTCATAATGTAGTGTATAAAATTATATTTTAATATTAATCTCTTGGAATTCAATACTATTTTGTAGTGAATGTTTTAATTAAATGTAGAATAATCTTTGAAAAATATCTCTTAAAATATTTACATAACTTAATAATTAATATTCCTCAACGTTAACACGTTCGCGGATAGTGCAAATTTTAATGAGTTACAAAAAATAAACAGGTGATTTATTCTTTAACCATTGCATTAAAGTGCATAATACTTTGAAAAAATAAAAACTATATAGAATTGAATGCATAATAATATGGCTTATAAATATGAATGTTAATGGCATTCGTGTCATTATATAGCATTCACGTCCGCGAACGTGTTAATAATTTTTATTAACATTTTATACTATATTTATAGACAGTTTTGTGTTTTGAAAGAAAGTTAAAACAAACTATGTTCTAATTAAATTACAAAATATTATATTAAATTATTTATCAAACAATCTATGCATTCTATGTAAATTCATGGTTATTAAAATTTATTATTAATATCATTATTTTAAAATAATTTATAATTTGATCGTACCAGATAAAGAAGGGTAATATTGAATTATTGGCATGGCTATTTTTCTAAGCAATTTCAAAGATGGATAAATAGAATTTTGCAAATTTCTCATTATCATAACTGCTAAGAATCTCGAATCAAAAGATACAAAACATATGATAGTCACGAACGAAATTAAAATCATGATTTTTAAACAAGATACACATTTTTTTTCTTTTTTTTTAAGAATACGAAAGGAGCTTTGTAAAGTTGCATCAATTTCAGACTCTGAAATATCATTTTCACGTGCATACTGGCGAATCTCTTCTAGTTTGATTTTATACAATTCTAAATTAACCATTTTTCAAAAACAAAATAAGATTGATAAGAATTCAGTTTTCAATTGTAACTTTATTTACAGCCATATAGAATATGTGTACGTGTATATGCAAAAACAGATTATATGTTTCAAAATATTTATATAAATTTCTGACTATTGTAGTAATAATAAATGACAAATCCACAAACTGCTGACAGTTCGACAATTAGGGTTCCTAAGCAGCTCAATTGTATATTTACTGCGTTAAGTTGGTCGAACTTCAACCGTGAAGTCACTGATCTCTATATTACATACATGATAGGTATCTATGTGGACATAGGCATCAGTGACACTCATACAAGCTTATTATGACGGAGAAGGGGTAGTCAATGTTAGTGACTTCCTACAATTTTCCCCCAAGTTAAACGAGATTATTGTAGCCTATTGTACATGCAGATTTATTAAAAAGAATTGCATTTGTGTATTTGACACAGCTGGGAGTGTGTTTACCTACAGCTGAATTATAGAGTACTCATAAAACAAACATGGCGTTGTGTTATACGAGGTAGTGAAATGTTGTTTAATTCCTTATTTGATTTAATTCCATTTAAAATAATATAGATTATAAGAATGAATTTCTTTTAGGCTGCTGTGTCGACGCAACATCAATTTTAACAATTTCCGGAGTTTATACACTTGCAGGTGACATGTTACATAATACATAACCTCTTCATTTGATTCGAATGTCACTTAAATTTGAACAAATTTCAGAGTTTATAAATTATATTTATGTACGAATTACGCGTGTAGTTCACTTTTCAAATATTGACAATTCAAAATTTAATATTAAAATAATCTAATTTTAAAGGATCTCGGTAAACGTTATTTTAGCTTTCACAGTTTCATGTGACATTAAAATGTAGAAGTAACAGTTATTGAAATAAATTACGTAGCTCACTTAATGTTGCTGTTTCTAAACCACTGTGTATGGGAAGCACGGTTTGTGAAACTCATGATGAGAAGAATGCACGCCTCAAGCGACCTATGTCACCACATTTGTCTATATATCAAGTTCAGTTAACATCGTTTTTGTCAATAACGCATCGTACAACAGGACTGATATTATCAAGTTATGCGATGTTACTTGGTTTAGGTAAGATTATGTTATCTCTGTTCAAAATGAAAACATAGAAAGCCATTCATTGTTAAATGAACAACTTCCAATTATAGGAACTTTGTTTATTCCTGGAGGTATTCCTTGCCTTATTGAAATGACTCAAAATTTAGGTTTGTCTACTCCGCTCCTTTTCCTAGGAAAAACTATGTTAGCTTTTCCTGCTACGTATCATACTTTTAATGGATTTCGACACTTGGTAAAATATCGTTTATACATTCTTAATAATTTATTATCTTTTAGATAACTTTTATTTTTTAAAACGCAAAGGAATAAATCTTTATTTTTAAATTCGCAGGCTTGGGATATGGGTATGTTCCTTACAATCAAAGAAGTGTATAGCACTGGTTATGCAGTACTTGCATTATCAGCAGTTTCTGCTATTCTCTTGGCTGCATTGTAAGTCTAAATAATTACATTACTATGTTGTGATATAATTTTCATTCAAAATTAATTGTATTACCAAGTTGGTAAGTTGCATCTTATATTTTGTGAATCATATTAAACTTAGAATAAAATAATTTGTTAGACAGAATCATCGATTAATTTATAATTGATAAGTGTAGCATAATTAAAAAGTGTATATGATAATTTATTTCAAAAATTTATTTATGTTTGGGTAGTTATAATTTGAATAATCAATAAATACATCACTCAAAACCTTCAAGAGATGACTGAATAAATTTTGTATAAATTAACATAAAGCGAGCGATAAATGCTTCTAAATGAAAAATTGGTTTTGACCCTCTATGCATCTTATGTTCATATTCGGCTGCAACCGTTGCGATTTCAATTTTTAATTGCAAGTCACAATTTTTTATGCATTCTTGTAAAAGACCCTTAAATATTAAATCGCATGGTATGGCATGCGTCAACAACTCATAAAGTCTGTTGCGTATTTTGAGAAGCTCTTTCGGACTTTGTTCGCTAACCATCATATTAGCCGTGTTTCGAATATACACTTGCCAGTCCGGTTCCGTAATTTTTTGATTTTCAGTAAATGGATACCTGAAAATGAAATTAATATATAAAAAATTGTTTCATTTGCGCGAATTCTTGTAGTTACAGCTACACTTACTGTTCGACTTTGCAAGCTTCAAGCATTAATATCGCTCGCCTAAGATTCCTACCACTTGTTTCGGCTAATCTAACAGCTAATTCATCGGGTAAAGTTAAACCTTCGCGTTTACAAATTGAGTGCAAGATACTTTTTATGTCTGATATTGACGGAGCTGGTACTCTAATTCCTAAACATCGTGACTTTATTGCTGGCAAAACCCGCGACGTTGAATTTGCACAAAGTATTAGCCTACAGGTAGCAACATATTTTTCCATTGTTCTTCTAAGGGCATGTTGAGCATCTTTTGTAAGTTCATCCACATTGGTTAGCAGTACCACTAGTGTAAAGTATTACTGTTATTGAATGAAAATTTAAAAAATTCAGACAACCAATTGTAATTTCATATTTACCTTTGAATTCTCTTTGCCCACTCGAGTCTATTTGATGAGTTTGTGCTGTTGTTTTTATCAAATCCATCACAACAACTCTATCATATATTCCCACATCACTAAGATTTACTTCTATATGATAGTTGCTGCTTATTGTTGTTATTTCTAACTTTTTTTTGGCTGGTGTCTAAACAGTATAAATAAATAAATTTTATACTTAAAGATAATTATATTTGCTAAACCGGTAACAAATATAAAATACCTCAAAATTCATAGTTTCCATTCTTAGTCTTTCAGCTCCACTTCCATATAACTCTCGTATAATACACATTATACGAGTTTTTTTCCCTGCACCAGGTGGCCCATAAACTAATAAATGTGGAAAATCTCCCTTTTTCACCTGCAATATAACGTTCAATTAATTTAATAAAAATAAACGTTCCTAACCTTTCTTTTAATTCATATATGTTTTAACAGATGTAATTACCATATTTTTTAAATATTCTGCCTGTTCTGTGTGATAATCCAATTTTCCGAGCATTGTCGGGCGATATTTATCTACCCAAAGACTCATCTTAAAATATTTTGTAAAATATTTCAAAAATTCTTACTAAAATCTCACGTATTTGCCGATTCACAAATATAATTACTAAATTAGTTATTTGCATATGCAATAGTCGTAAGTTAAACGTTAATAACACTTCATTTCTACTGTCATAAAAAAGGTAAATATATCTAACGATTTTTGAAATATACGAAACTGTGGACAACTCTGTAAGGATGTTTCCCACAGTTTGATTACCCTGCCCTTCATGTTTTTATTATTCTCTTTACGAGTATCTTTAGCTTATAAATTAAAAGACTAAAGTTAGATGAGTACGAGAACCCGAAAATTTTGAGATTCCCGAAAGAATCGGATTATCGGATTTCTCGAAAATTTCAAGAACTCGACTATTGTTTCTCGAACTATAGCAGTGTCCACATAATTGACCGAGGCCGGCTACGAGCTTGGTCACTTATGGGGGCATGGTTAGTTCTCAAAATTCAACGGAAAGAAGGAAACCATACAGGGTGTTCGGCCAACCCTGGGAAAAATTTTAATGGAAGATTCTAGAGGCCAAAATAAGACGAAAATCAAGAATATCAATTTGTTGATGGAGGCTCCGTTAAGAAGTTATTAACGTTTAAAGTTCCACTTGTACTGAATTTTTTTCTTGAAAGGCACCTAACTCCGATCGATTGTTCTTAAAAATTCGTTTTTGATTTTTAATAATTTTGTTTGACGCCCTACAGGAAAGTTGTCTAATATACGCATGAAATTTTCGAGCAACATTTCTGGCCAGAAATTATATTTTCGGTAAAGAATTTTTTTCTCGAAAGTGCGTAGGATTTCGGGGGTATGTCTATTGACCAAAAATAGTTGTAATTGACTCCCGCAAATGAAAATAATTTTTCCGTGAATGATTTGAAATTTTTGAATTTAATTGTTAATAACTTTTTAACGAAGCCTTCATCAACAAATTGGTATTCTTGATTTTCGTCTTATTTTGGCCTCTAGAATCTCCCATTAAAATTTTTCCCAGGGGTGGCCGAACACCCTGTATATACAATGTATCGATAACGACCGGCATCAAGTTACGCTCGACACGCTCGATGTTCGAAGCCGCTTGGCTTCTAAGAATTAATGGGGATAACCCTGGTCATTTATGTGGACACTACTGCACTCGTTAGTGCTGTATAGCAGCCTATAGAATATGCAAATATACAGTCACACATTTGTTTATATGACACTCTTAAAAAAAATTCGTGATAGATAGTATTCTTTCAATTTCTAAATCGAATATAAATGATTAGTGGGTTCTCAACATTTTCAGAAATCCCGACTTTTTTGAGAGTCTCGAAAACACGAAAAATTTCGTGTTCTCGCACACCTCTAACTGGAATACAGATATAACTTTATCTTAGCTTTTATTTGTATATTTCATTATACAATAATTGCTTGCTTTTTCATCAAAAGCTAACACACTTTGGTAGATACAATAAATCATTGTACGAAATAGATCAGTATTATCCATAACGAAATGATTACATCCTAAAAAGTACGTAAGTTTTGTATAAAAATGAAATTACACGTAAAATAATCTAAATTAATAATGATAATGGCAATGCGTGAAAATGGTTCTAATGATGCACTATCATTATTCTATCGTATAAATCGAAACAGATTTATCTTATTTAATGAACGTAATTAGATTTTTTACACGGAAATTCAATTTTTTTAAACGAATTGCACCGAACACGATTTCATAATGAAATTTAAGGAAACAACTTTTTAAATATTTGGAAATACAAACAATATAAACAAGATCAGCGTCAGAATTACTAGTAATTTGCAAATTGTAACGTAAACGCTTCTTTTAATTCAAATTATATGAATTAAATATAAATGGAACTAACATTTTTTAATCTAAAATAGTATGTATTATATATATTATTTTACAAATTAATTCTCGTTCAAACGAATCTAGTACTCTTGCTTTTAAACTAGCAAAACTTTTATAGAGATAGTTTGTATAGAAAGCTATGTTCAGATAATTGTGTATTTTTTTTTTTCTATTAATTTCATACTACAGTTTGTTCCTTTTTTATTGAAGCATCCATCGCAAGAGGCGCCCTGATGCAGTGCATGATTTGCATACACATAATGCTGACCTTGAATGTAAACTAGAACGTTTGAATAATGTGTTTCAGACTTCGTTATCACATACTTTCAACGAATATGTATGTAGATATGTACGGTCCACCAGGTTGATTCATTTTTCTGCTTCAAGAGAAAGTCACTAGTGTCTACTTTTCTTTAGAAGTCTTCGCTTGCTCTTCTCCTTCATGAAACGCTAGCAATTTTCTCCTAAAGTGGAAAACGAATAACATAGCTGATCATACATAAATGATACATATAGTAAACGTACATACTACATTTGTATTTCAACTATATGTATAGTGCACCAGTATGTAAATGTTTTTAATTCACAGAATCATTTTGATTATAGAAAATATATAATATTATATTATGAATTGTTCCATGAAGCTTGCAACAATTTATAAGTACATTTTTAAAACAAGTTAAACAATGCGAGTGCACCACACGATTTATAATTTTAGTACTTTGAATAAATGTATTGTCCGATATCTATCATCCTTTATATACACATGATGATGTTTAAAATGACTAATGTTAACACTTATAGCTATGCTTGTTGAAAATTATATGGCCAGTGGACGAAACAAACAGCTATAAATTCACGAACGATACGAAAGGAAAATATTTATTTTACTTACGTCGTCCCTACTAAGGGCTATGTCACACGGATGTTAGCATCGACAGCGCCATCGACGATTGGATGTCAACTATATTTCAATCGCTTTCAAATAGTCATAAAAATCTTTTGTGGTTGTCTTGCCAAAATCGGTAACCGATATCGACGCCAATGCCCGTGTGACTGACCCTAAATGCACATATAGCGCGTATGTCTCTAGATAAAATATTTAGCTGTGTTATATTAAGAATGAAAGATATTATGTTCGACATATTGATAATACATCGACGTAATATATGTTTATACCCAAACACCGTGTGGATTTTTGCTCGTAGGTACTGCAGTCTCTAATTGTCGTGGGGAGCCTATCATTTTACGCGTACTTCCAGGCTTGTGAGCACCTAAGTTATAAATATATGTAAACAAAATTAGCGAATTAATTCAATGTTCTAATTTATATTTTCAGTTACACTTAATTACCTTCTAGTAACGATTTGACTTGTTCGTCTTGACAAGCAACAGCTAGACTTTGTAAATTAGCTTCTTTCATATCAGCTACTAGTCGTTCGACTTGTAATTTTTTCTCAACAATCGCCGATTCCAAACTTACTACCTCAAGTTTGAGCGATTCCGCACATTGCGAAGCTAATTCAGCTGAACGTTTAGCTTGTTCTACTTCGTTTTGAAGATGCTCAACTTCGCTAATGATTTTACGTTCCATTATTTGTCTTTCATCTGTTTCACGACTTATATTGTGTTGCTCTATAGCAAGCTCTTCCATAACTAATCTATAGTGTAAAGAAATAAAAGTCAATACTGTATCATACATTTAATTAAATGAAAATCAAATTATAATAATACCTTTACCTGATTTTATTCTTACACTGAAGTAACTCTGTTTCACAATTAGCGAGTTTTGATCTTAACAAAGTGATTTCCGACTTTAAAGTTTTTTCTTGTTGTCTAACTATTTCACTTTCTTCTTCTACATGTGCCAATTCTTTCAGCTATAAAGACAATCAGTATAGTAATCGTAAAAGGGTATTTTAACTGCGTTTTAAATACGTGCCTGTTCCTCGATAAGACGACCTGTAGTTTCCATACGACTTACTTCCTGAGAAATGAAATCCATCTGATGCATTTGTTCCCTGTTCTTAGTTTCCCAATATAATATTTCAGCATCAAACTGAAAACCAGTAATTAAATAGATTTTACCAAAGTTTCTATCTATGATGAAGATAACCGTTCATACTTTAGTAAGATCTGCTTGCTGTGCATTAATAGTATCACGTTGCTTATTGACTAGTCTGATAAGTTCAACGTATCGTTGAGTATATGCAACAGTAACCATGTTCTGAGTCTGACCAGATAACTGATTTACAGACTGAGTTTGCCCTTTTGTATCCTGGAATTCCTAAATATACAAAACTAATTAAGTATTTGAACACATATAACTGTATATATTTGTAAAAAGAATCTTTTCTGTAGAACCTGAATGAGATTTCTTTTTAGCTTGACAGAATTACTAGAAGATGGTTGATCTTCTTTATGAACATGAGGACTTCCACTATTTGTACTAGATTGAAATTGAGATCTTCCAGGACTATTTAAATTAGGTGGTGGAGGATCCCTGTAGGGGGGTAAAGTTCGTAAAGGTGGCGAAGCTGGACCTGGAGGATCCCTATACGGGGGTACTTCACGTATTTTTTTTTGCGATAAATGTGTGTTACTTTCACTGTTCGTACAAGTAGGAGACTGAGTTGGTTTTTGTATATTTTTTTTTATATTCGATTCCTTATTTTTTAAATGAGGTGTAGGTTGAACTATGGCAACATTTTCCATTTGAATCTACAATGCGAGTATAAACTATGATAAACTATTATAAAAAATTCTTAAAAGCGTGTAATGTAACCTAGAAGCTATTTACTTCTGTATTATTTTCCATAACATTCCCATGTAATCCTCCAAATGTTAAAGATTGTCTAATGTGACGATTCCTATCAAGACATCCTTGTAAATCATCAAATTCAGAGTTTGAAACTGTCGTGGAACTCTTGGTATCATCTTGTCCACTATTGAGCATTGTGGCATGCTCGGAGGCAGAGCTTACCAAACCATTTGATCTTGAACCATGGGTTGAACGGGTTCCTAATGAACTAGGAGTTTTATTATTTTCTGGCGAAGAGCGTCTTAATATCAGCTGTACTTCCGAAGAGTATTCTCCCCATTTGACTAAAATCTTATCAAACAAATTGAAATAATATTATTAATATTTAAATACTTGGCGATCATTTCCTAAATAACTTATATCAATACCTTCAGAGGATTTTCATACGGAGGTAAAAGACGCTCATTTGTACGCCATCTTTCTACTAAAGTAAATCTACCCGTTTGTCCAGTAGCATGGGCAAGAGCATATACTACATCCTAAAAATTAATTTAACATTGATATTATATATTTGTTATTATAAAAAGTGCCATTAGCAAACAATTTTCACCAAACGTTGACCAAATTAATTCAAACTGTAGATTCATAAAATTATGTTGATTATCTGATTTAGTTTTGCTTTAAAATATTTATATAAAAAATGCCAACCTGACATGTAGTGGTTTCTGTAACACCACATACAATACGTTGTATACCCTCTACCCATACTTTTAGCTCCATAACGTCACCAATTTGTAATCACAAGATTAAACCTTTGCATTGCAAAATGATGATACTGAAAAGTTACAGATCATTTATTAAACTTAAATTTTATACGAAAGAAACCATTGATTATTACGTGAATTTACCCAACAATTGTTTACAAGTTTCGTTAGATAGCGATCCTTTTGGAAGCTTGAATAATATTACAGTAAAATCAGATTCCTTTAACCTGTAATATGTAGTCATTAAAATGACAGATTTAAGTCCATGATAACACAGAAGACAGGCAAATGCTTTTCTCTAACTTTCCGTGATAACAGTGTTATATACGCTGCTTTGTGAAAAAGTTGTGCTCCCTTAATCAGTAACCAATCGTTATGCATCTTCACAGAGTGAAATTTTAATGCACATCTTTTCACAGATATGCATGTACATTTTACAAACTTAAAATTCAGCAGTTTATTTTAGTTTTGTTAAATAATATGAAATTAATAGGAAGCATTTAGAAATTGAAAGATTGCCAGATTTTAATTTTATCTTACTACGTAAGAGGGAGCTGAAAACGTTAACGCAGAAATGCATTAAACCTGCCGCATTACGATCTACTAAATACAAGAATTCGGCTCGTTGTTCGTTTAACATGTGTACTACTTACGCGTGGTGAAAATCGTATATTTATTTTAAATACTGCTTTTGTATATATTGAATAAAAAGAAATAAAGAAATAGCAATAGAGAAATCAAAATGCCAAAAGTGCGCGCACAGAAACAAACCCGCATTCATAAAGAGGTTGTGAAGCAGGGTATGAGGCATTTACAATATTTTTATAGTCGTGTCAAATAAGTTTACAATAAAGCTAACCGCCATTTGAATTAAAAATACCTAATATATTTCATTTTAACGATAACGAATTAGATGTAAAAAAAATATATTTTATTTACTATTCATCGTATGTATAGAATTATTTAACTCCGTTTTGCAATGGAATATCATGTAGAAAGATTAATAAAATAAAATTATTCTCTTACATATAGTTTAACTATATTGATTTGTTCGTATTAGGTATTTTGTTTAACACTAATATTGGACAACACATTTTGAAAAATCCACTTATAATTCAAAATATGGTTGAGAAAGCTGCTGTCAGATCAACAGACGTTGTATTAGAAATAGGTCCTGGTACTGGTAACATGACAATAAAATTATTAGACAAAGCCAAAAAAGTAATAGCATGCGAGGTAGACACAAGAATGGTGGCTGAATTACAGAAACGTATGCAAGGTACACCGTACCAGTCGAAATTGCAAATTATAATAGGGGATGTTTTGAAGACAGAATTACCATTCTTTAATTTGTGCGTTGCCAATATACCTTATCAAATATCATCACCCTTAATATTTAAATTACTTTTACACAGACCGTTGTTCAGGTAATTTACAATGGAATTGATAAAAAAATAAAAAATATTTTTAAAAGAATTGTGCTAATTTCTAACATACAGGAGACACAAGAGGAAACGGGATTGATCGGCACATTATTTTCTACAGATGTGCTGTGCTCATGTTTCAAAGAGAATTTGCAGAGCGTTTAGTAGCAAAACCGGGTGATAAATTATACTGTCGTTTAAGTATAAATACTCAGTTGTTAGCGAGAGTAGATTTACTCATGAAAGTAGGAAAAAATAACTTTAGACCTCCTCCAAAAGTGGAGTCGAATGTAGTTAGGATAGAACCACATAACCCACCACCTCCTATTAATTATCAAGAGTGGGATGGTTTGACACGAATTGCGTTTGTTAGGAAAAATAAAACACTTTCCGCAGCATTTAAGCAAACCTCAGTGTTAACAATGTTAGAGAAAAACTATAAACTTCATTGTAGTCTGAACGATAAGGTAAGTTATATTATATATCCGTTGAAGCAAATGCTTTTGAATATTTAAAAATTTCTCTTTTACACATTATTCAGGAAGTATTAGAAGGATTTGATATTAAAGAGATGGTAAACGGTATCTTACAAGAAGCAGACGCTGCAAATAAACGCGCTAGAACTATGGATATAGATGACTTTATCAGGTATAACAAATATTGTTCTTAATTTCAAACAAGCTACAGGCATTATATTCATGTATCATGATTCACAGTAACATGTGCTTAATTATGTAACAAAATTTTTATTTTAGCCTTTTACACGCATTCAACGTAAAGGGAGTGCATTTTACTTAACTAAAAGTTTGAATCATCCAAAAAAAATATACCTTATGTATTAAAAAGAGTGTATCATTTTCACGGAAAGAATAAATAAAATTGTCTAAACAGCATAGAAACGATATTATTTAAATTTCAAATCGATGCTAACCCTTTTGCTACGGCAGTGCCGGACAAAAAGTATCCATACACTGCAGCCGTAAGGTCTGCTAAGTATTCACATACCCAGTTTTACTGTACGTCTGACTCTCAGAGATAAAATTATTTCTTAAATAAAATATTTCATATAACGTTATTTCAACAGTGTTCAGTACGATTCTTGTACCATGTGCGCAGTATTTCGCGGAAGACTGAAGTCATCGATTGTGTCCACAGATAGTTTCACGAAAAGTGACTTCAGTCGTTAATAGTAGCAAAAGGGTTAAATATATGTTATAGCTTCAGAAAAAAAGGTAAACTCATTATCTGTTACAAACCGATTACCTTATGATTTACGCATAACATGTATAATGTACATATAACATTTCTAGGTTTACCTACTTTACAAAAAAACTATGTTTGTGTAAACTTTTAATTAAATTATTTGTTTATAAGATACATGTATATTTACAAACATTCTTTGGGAATCAAGATCGTAAAGAAATATACCCAAGATTGTTGTACATTGATGAAGATAATGGTGAGATATTATACTCTGTAATCGTTTTCATTTATAGAATACGCTTTGCCTTCTTTCACGCATTATCCAAAGTTTTTAACATTGAATCTGGGTACTTTTTTTTTTATCCAATTAATGTACACTAAAAAAAAAAATTATAAACAGGAAAATCTATTAGTTAATGTTGGAACTTTTATACAGAGTCTTTACAAATTGTTACACAACACAAATGGAAGCCATTTTCGTTTAAAAAGCAAAGGAATGAAACAATACGACTGCATATTTCATATAATGTAGTACAATTACTTTGCCTTAAAGTTCTTTTGGCCGTAATTGTTATCATGTTATCGTGGTATGACCATTAAAAATGTTAATTTTAAACCGTGAAGAACTAATACGAATTCACAATGCTTCATCATTGTTTAGAAATTTATTTATGAACGAATGCTTTAAAAACTTCGTTATAAATTTTGAATTAAATGGTTTATTAAAATGGGCTATTAATAACATCTTTTTATGTTCGAACTAAATTAACGATCAAATGCATCGTCGTATTTCCATCGATTTTGATTTAGAGTTACCCTGAGATCTTAGATGACTCCTTCACTCATAGGAGCTATACATTTCTCTTTACTTTTTATCTAGTAGAATCATTCTTCGAATCGGAATGTTTCAATGCTGCGTACATATCAAGTCTTAAACAGGATTCCTAGTTTCCTTTTTTTGCTTTTATGTCTATCTTTATGTTTAGATTTCTTCTTACGCGTGTACGATTTATTTGAATAACTGCTACATTGACTGTGCGATCGGTAACGGTCTTCTTCAGAGTCCGAACTACTCCGCATTGCCATCATTGTTTTAGACAGAGATTCGCGTCCTTTTCTCGATATATCTCTATTCGTGGACTTACTATTGTCATCGCTTCCATTTCGTCGAGATTCCCGTCGCCTGGAGCTAATTCTTTTATCTTTTTGTGACGTATACGAAGATGTACTGCTGCTCCTGGATATAGATTGTCGATCATCCTTGTATCTTGATTCTTTTCGATACGAACTTTTTACAACTGACGCTCGTCTTGTTTTATCTCTAATTTTCGTAGCTCTTTCATTTTTACCCGTATCAAAGTCACTCGAACTAGAACTGTAACTTCTTTTCGATTTTCGTAACGCACGAGACTTTTTCTTACTAGTGTTATCATCAGACTCGCTACTACTATCGCTGCTGTACGACTCATCGTCCGTGCAACAATTTTCTTTCTTGATCAAGTCTTTACGAACGCGTACGGTACCTTTTGCGGAATATTGCGATGTTCTCGATTTCTTTTCGTCGCTACTGCTACTTATTCTCCTTTTTATCGTACGTTGAGTATTTTTTCTTGTTCCTCTTTTCCTAGTCTCGCTTTCTCCAGAACTGGACAAATTTCTACTTGCTCGATTACGGGACCTAGTTTCAACCGAACGATTGCGTCTTTTGGTGGTGCATCTTTTCGATTTCTTGACGCGACTTTGATATTTCCTGTTTCTCCTACAATTATAATCGCTATTCGAATCAGAACTACTTTCTGTAAATGAAGAAATTGAAGCTCTTTTTTTAGCGGATGTACTAGGTTGAGTGTCATCTGCGTAAAAAGTAAACGTGGAAGATCTAGTATAAACATTAAAAGAATATTTTCAGAAATTATTTTGCTTAAAATTAAAATGTTTAAAAAGTAAAAAAATTATTTATTTACTGTGCATTATCGGCCGATACTTGAGAAATGTTGATTTCTTCAGGATCCGAAGACACTAATTCTATAATTTCTGGTGTTCTTTCGTGGCGAGGTTTAACGTAACCGATTACTTCGCACTCATTGTCAGAAATAGAGGAATCGGAGGAAATAGTTAATACATCCGGTACATTGTACGAAATATCCAATTGAAACATTTGTCCCACGGTACTTGGACCTAATTAAAAAAATATTTTCATCTATATTTCAAACTTAAATATTTAAAAAGAATAAATAATAGTTTACCAGGTATGCTGATCGTATGGGGTCCCGAACTAGGCGTAACAACGTTCATTCTGAGGTCAATGGCCTCATCAAGAACTCGAACGTCCGAGTCATCAGAACTGGTGCTACTACTGCTAGATGCAGGTGACACAACATTTGACACGTATTCGTTTGAAAACCCTATAACAAATAATAATTTCATATAAAAACAGTACAAAGTATTATTTATAATATAAAAATAACTAATGAAATTATGTACCTTGGGGTAAATACACCACAGACTGATCGTATCCAACTAAATCGAAATTAGTTCGTGCATAAATAAGTAATTCGTGTACAAAGTGATCTGTAAACGTGCCAAAATGAGGGCGCACTAAATCTCGAAATTCAGGACTTCTAATATCATACTGACTAAGAGCATCCAATATAATTCTCAATACGTATGCAACATATGAAGCATTGTTAGTAAGTAACACTTGTAATTCTCTATTTAACCATGGTATAAGTCGATTTAACTCTCTTGGTTCTCTTCTGTAAATGAAATACTGTTATGTCCATTTTGTTGACATTTGTGTAGAGCTACAGATGAATGCTGACTAACCGATAGTAATCAGGACTACATTCGCGAAAACGTCCAAATACATCAGGTAATGCAGAAGCCCAAATTCCATGCCTATAAATAGTACGACGGTAATCAGCAGGATTTATACGTCTACGTAAACGCTCTCCCATTGAAACTTGAGGAGCTATGCTTGGCAATTGTTCTCTTCTCGCAACTTGTTCTGGATTAAGCACTATCTCATGCGGACGTCGATGATGTCCTATCACCGTTGTTCTAAAATGATTAAAATTTTATAATTACGAATATCGTGCGTCAAATAACGAGTACTAATAAAATACACACGAAATTGGAGTTCTATATAGCACCTGTAATGAAAACGATGTCCAGTGACGTCCACGCCATGTCCAAGTTCAAAATTAATATCCAAAGTAGCCAATTCTCTAGGCACGTGATATTGATCGTAATCTTCTTCAGATCTTACATTATGTATGATTGATTTGAATGTTTGCTTACATAATGGACATTCTGTTTTTATTTTAGACCATTGGAGTAGGCAAGTGAAACAAAATTGATGAAGGCAGCTGTCTGTGAATGATGTATTCACTAGCTTGCCTAAACAAATACTACAATTAGGAGGAGGTGACACAGCGCCATCGCTTCGATCGCTACTGTCTGGATTTTGCACAGGTGCTTCTGATTTAATAGGTTCTTCTGCACCTGTAGCAGAATCTTTCACTTCTAATGGACCCTCCATTATGAATTAATTTGCCTGTTCTTCCATTAAAAGAAACTGGCCTGAAATATATTACATTATATTTTATTGAAATAAAACTATTTCTTTTACATTTACAGAATTTAATCAGTCATATTATAGTTTAATCGAACGAGTTGACAAATTAAAGATAATATCATATTTTGGAATAAATATTTTATTAATATTGAAAATGTTCATAGAACTATCAAGGTAAATATTAAACCTATCACTGTATAATTTTGTTGCACAATATTATGAAATAATTAATGTACTTTACAATTCCCAGAAAATACCTAACATATTATTTCCTTTTCAATATCAAAATGATATAGCATCACAGAATTACTAATCAAGAAATTAACCCTTTGCGGACAAGATGTTTTTATTGCTGTAAACATGCATAAAAAAATTCTATAAAAATCCTTTGTCACAAATTATTTTTCTTAATATATGTGTAATAAGTCACTAAATTAAAATAAAATTATACATAGAATACTTTTCAGATAAACTTCTATCCACACAGGGTTAATATGAAAAAAATCACGTTCTTAAGGAAAGGATTTTAAAAGAAACATTATACTACAATTATTACAATCAATAAATCTTTATTAAGAATGATAAATCATTGAAAATATTATATTTATGCAAGTATATGTTTATAAATTTTTAATAAGAATACTGAGAAATATAAAAATAAAAATGTAACTATATATTAAGTAATTTCAATCACTTTCAAAATATTATTATTGACTATCACACATGGTTATACAAAAAATTACTTAATTCAGATATAGAACAGAATATAATTGTTGCATTATTTAGCATTAAAAAAAATATAAAAGAATCTGATTAATCGAAAGAAAAAGGTAACAAAATATTTGTTTCAACATTATTAAATAGCTCGACTAGAAACAGTTCATGACTAAGGTCCAGTCAATTTACAAACTACATTTGACATAAGAAAAGTTGAGTGTTCGTAAATTTTAAAACATTTTTGCATAGAAGACATTATTAAAAACGTATAACAATAGTTAGAAAAAAGTGTCATTGGATGATGTCAATGAAATAGTATTCAATGCAGATAATCGTAAAATATAAACGATGCTATTTACTTGTCGTGAAACAATTCGTGAACCATTACTATCATAACAGGACAAATTTTTATAGATTTATATTTCGACGAGTGGTAAGAAGAGTAAATTAATGTTGAAAACTTTTCTCTTAAATAAAACGAAAAAAAAATACGTCAGACGAAGGAGCAAGAAGGCGTCATAAAGCTGTTTGATAATCGGTATGTTTCATTTTATTTAACTTGTTATTGATTATCGATGTCACTATTTTTTCCCATAAAAGATGCAGTTCCGTGAATATGCCTTACCTTCGAAAAACTTCGACGAAAATCTACACACTAGCTTCGACGCGAAACACAATTAACGTCTTGGAGAAGCTACCTTTTTCGAGAAAGAGTACTCTTACAGAAGCCCATGATCACAAAGCGGAAACTGGCGTAGCATAATACCATGAGTGAGACAGATACTAAACGAAGGTAAGAATTATTGTCAATGATGCAACGAATAAAAGTTCCTAGGGCATACGCAAGATTACACTGTTGCGTGAAAATTCCTATCGGTAACATCGGTTTAAGATTGGGTAACTGCAGAGCAGTGTGGTCAGATTGGTCATAATTGAACGCATCGAAAACGAGAAAAGCAACGATGAATTTGCTATAGCCCCTAGGGGAACAATGGAGCAAAGCAGACGCATGCTTCGCCGTGGACCATAGCAAGTTCATCGTTACTCTTCTCGTTTTCGATGCACTCAATATGCTCAATCTGGCCACCCTGCTGCAGAAGGCCCTAAAGTTTCTAGATATGCATAGTCTGACCACGAACCATGGACTTAGAGACATAGAGATGAGGCATAAGCACGAAGTAACATACAGAGGCGACACTTCTCAGTTTTTGGGAAACTAAATTTGAGGGTGCACGTAAATCGATCAATGGGAGTCGTTAGTAATCAGTAGTGAAAGATTTTTTGAAAAACATACCGAGTCTAATAATAAATACTGCAGTCGTGGATAAAATTAAGTGGATAGGTGTAATGAGTGAACAAAACAACTTTAATTTAATGACTACTCAATTCTGTTCACGACTGTATACATATATATGTATACATACACACAGTAGTCAAGTTTGTAATATAGACTCGAAACCAGAAGTCAGAACATAATAATCGTTCTAATTTACCAGTTAAGACTATACCGTTTATTTTTCTTTTTTTATTACGAAATTGACCCGATTGGTGGGTCTTGCCATTTAAATTCTTCTTGGTAAGTGACATAAGTGACCCAGTAACAAATATTGAGAAATCCAAAAGAGGCTGGAAATACTATTCGTGCCACTTTGTCGATGTAAGAAACACTATTTATATGTCTCGCAATTTTTTCTCCATGCTGTTTACAGTTTCTAGCCGCTTCTCTTTGTCTGCACCTCCTGCAATTAAAAAGAAAATACTAGAAATATTATTGGATCGAAAAGATTTATATTCGGATTTGACGATTTGACTGACGTTTAAATTGGAAGTAAGTGTTAAAGTATTTGATATATTCTTTATAATACTTCAGAACTTTTTCTTGCAATATCATAATAATAAATGATTTTTTACGTGTGTATACTACCTAAATGCTTCGTCTCCAGTGAGACAATAAAGAAACTGCCGCCATTTTGGTATCCATACTTCCGTTTGTGTTTGTCTTTCCATTGTTGATGGTTTCGAAGAGACGGAAATGCATCCTTGTCCATAGGTTACTGATTCCTGAATGAACAAATTATTATTATCTTAAACTTTACTACCTCTAGCCGATTAATTGGCTTTTCGTTGCCAACGGTTACCGACTGCTAATCGATTAATCGGCTTTTCGTTGCCAATGGTTACCGACTGTTAGCCGATTGAATCGCTTTTGAATGACAATGGTTATCGACCGCTAGCTGATTGATCGACTTGTGAATGCCATCGGTTATCGACTGGTTTCCATTTCGACAAAATGAATGTCAATTAATATTTTAACATTTATAAATCACGGTGAAATTACAGTGCTTTGAAAGAAAGGAATTATTTCTTTGTGCGATTGCCAAAACCAATCCAGTACTGGAGAATGGGAAGCGAGCAGTTCGAGGGATACTTCATCCTCTACATTACTCGAGGGTGTAAACGCACTATTTATCAATAAGTTTTGTTATTGCAAAACAGCTGAATTTCGGTAAAGTTTAACATCGTTTAAGGGTAATCCGCAGAACTTAGTTAACGATCTAGTAATAGAATAATTTTGTGGGTGAGCATAAGATACTTACGTTAAGGCTGTAGACGTCACATATTAAGGAGCTCCTTTCGCGAGGTACATCAGTCGTAGATTCTGGATGTACTAAATGAGAACTACACGACACGATACTACAAATTCCGTCTTGATAACTAGCGTCGCTCCTGTTATCCCAATCCTCTTCATCTAAAGGAATCTCTCCACTACCAACCTAACAATAATATATTTTTAGAGTTTTAAAAATCCTTGAAAATTCTACGAACATTCGAATCGTCAAAAAGTGGAATAAATTTAAATTAATAATTAAACAAAATATCACGAAGTAGAGTAACATAACTTTTTAAAATGGTGCAGTGTTTAAAAAAATAAAAAATCTTTAAACTGAAGGGTGTTAACCGTTGAAATACCTTCGTAAAGTAATGGACGCCAGCGAATTCTAAAAGGGTAGCAATGCAGTATCCAAAACTCATAAGCAGAAACCAATCTAGTGCTGTTGCGTATCTCACTTTTGGTAAATCGGTTCTGGAATCGAGGCTAATAGTTGACAATGTCAAAACTGTGGTGATACCTAAGGAAAAACAATTTTCTGTTAATTTTCTCTAAGAATAATTTATAATCAAATAAGGAGTAAGAACTTAAATTTACAATATACAATACAGACTCGTTATTTTCAGGGATTTACATCGGTAAAATATTGGTTGTATTGTCACAACCCTTATAGAAATTGAAATATCGAAATACCAGTATAACGGTATACCGGTATTTTACCTATATTTACCCAAACCGACTCTATCGCTGGTAGCTTCACGATGAATCCAAAAAGATACCCAACTGAGTACTACTATCAAGACACAGGGCACGTAAACCTAATAAATTCATAAAAATATTAAAATGGACGATAAAGTTATGATTTGTGAAATATACAGGGTGTTTGGCCATCTCTGGGAAAAATTTTAATGAGAGATTCTAGAGGCCAAAATAAGACGAAAATCAAGAATACCAATTTGTTGATTGTGGCTTGGTTAAAAAGTTATTAACGTTTAAAGTTCCACGTGTAGAACAGCAATCTGCGAACAGCTGCGTGCGCATTATAGTGGTTCTCACTCAGCATGAGAAACTCTACTTACTGACGTATCGACAGCCTTACAGTTTTCTGAGTGAGAACCACTATCATGCGTACGCAGCTGTTCGCAGATTGCTGTTCTACAGGCGAAACTTCAAACGTTAATAACTTTTTAACGAAGCGTCGATCAACAAATTGGTATTGTTGATTTTCGTCTTATTTTTGGGCCTCTAGAATCTTCCATTAAAATTTTTCCCAGAGATGTTCGAACACCCTGTATACTATCATTTTTATAAATTTAATTTATTTTACTTATAAGAAATACAGAGTGAATTTTTAGCTTCAAACCAAAGTAAAAAATCGACGATATTTTTAACATTGTCCTTTAATTAAATAAAGCAGAAAATATAAAATCGTACGGATATAGTCTTACTTGAATGATGAAATAACCAGTATTTCGTTGTAAATTAAAGGAAACCTGGAGAACCGAAAATTCACCTTCCCGGCGAATGAAAGTTAAATTTCGGTATGGCGAGCCCATTAAATCAAATTGCGAAAGCGCCATTCCAGGTACGAAATTCACCGACGAACCCTCCTGCCATTCATAAACTAATTGACGAGAAGTATATGCGTCTAAAAATGAGCAAAATAATCGGAATAATCATTTTTAAACTTAAAATTAATCACAAATTTTAGACAATTACACAGGGTGTTCGGCCAACACTGGAAAAAGTTTTAATGGGAGATTCTAGAGGCCAAAATAAGACGAAAATCAAGAATATCAATTTCTTGATTGAGGTTTCGTTAAAAAGTTATTAAAAAGTTGAATTAAAAAATTTCAAATAATTCATGGAAAAATTATTTTTAGTCGCAGGTGTCAATTACAATAATTTTTGGTGAAGAGACATACCCACGAAATCCTGCGCGTTTTCGAGAAAAACATTCTTTACAGAAAATCTAATGTGAGTTGAGAAATAGATCCCCGAAAATCTTTAAAATGTCATAACTCCTGAACGGATTGGACGATTTTAATGTTTAAAAAAGCAAACTACGCGTATTTTGATGGAGAATATGTACAAATCGCAAAAATATTCGAAAAGTTGGTCCTTGAGCCCGCAAAATGAGAAAAACCCCATAAAAATGGTCCAATTTTTAAACAGCCATAACTCCTACAATAGTGAATATATTTCAATGAAACTTTTTTCTGAAATAGAGCTCATGGGTACCTACAAAAAAGTATTAGATAACTTTTCTGTAGGGCGTCAAACAATATTACTAAAAATTGAAAATGAATTTTTAAGAAAAATCGACAGGGGGTAGGTGCCTAAATTTTTCGGCGAAAAAAAAAATTTCAGATCGTTTTAAAAAAATTATTTTCAGTTGCGAGGGTCAATTACAAGCATTTTTGGTCACTATACATACCCCCGAAATCCTATTCAGTTTCAAGAAAAAAATTCAGGAAGATGGGCAAATTTTTTGACAAAATTAAAAAATTTCAAATCCTTTTAAAAAAATTATTTTCAGTTGCGGGGGTCAATTACAATCATTTTTGGTGAATAGACACACCCTCGAAATCCTACATACTTTCGAGAAAAAAATTATTTACCGAAAATATACCGTGTGGCTGAAAATGTTTCTATAACTTTTTAACGAAGCTTCAATCAATAAATCATTATCCTTGATTTTCGTCTTATTTTTGCCTCTAGAATCTTCCATTAAAATTTTTCCCAGGGGTGGCTGAACACTCTATAAATAATTCCTTTTAGTCGGTTGGTGCAAAAGAAATTAAATAATGATTTTTAATACTGTTCCCAATATTATGCATAATTTTAAGAAATCCAGAAATTACTTACAACTTCCAAGAATAAGTGGACAAGACTGTCGATCCATAGGAAAATTCCTCAGCTCCATTGGACATTTTGCTTTTATCGTAAGCCTATTTTTAATTTAAAAATAGAGTTAGGAAATTTCTATTATGACATTTCAAATATGATCACATAAAGAGCAACGTTATACGCTTGAATTAATTCAGGACGTTACGTGATTCATAGTATTAGATTGGTAATTTTTTTCTGTTTCAATTGTCTCGTAAAAAATTTGTTGTAAATAAGTAGTGTTATATATTTATAAATACTCGAATTTAGAGAAGAATAATTAATTGTCTTCTGTTTCATCCCTCAAACTTTGTCGGCGGTAATTGATTTTTTCAAAGTTATTACAACGGTGACCAACCTTTTTTACTATTTTTCTTTATATGTCATAACAAAACAATTAAAAAAGGTCCCATTAAAATTCCTGATGGGATAATCTTTCGACAACTTCACTTAATACTCTTCTGAAGTAGCAATACAGATGAATAATTGAGGCATTAATTATGATCTATATTAACTTATTAAAAAAGAAACTCTATAATCAATTTCTGTACAAACGTAATGCAAAATTTACTAATAAAAAAAAAAATAATTGGCTGCCAATATAAACGGGTAGTAACCTCATAGAATAAAGGATGTCCCCGTCCTGTGATATTCTTAACAATTTGTTAGGTACTGTGATGGTATGCACGTAGCTGTGTTTTCCATTGTAAAAGTACGTGTCCGGTCTCCAGATTCTTTCCAACATTTTGATGCTCAAACTGAGCGACTTTATCGGACCCAAGAAGCTTAAACGTGAATCCCTCCATGATTGACGAAAGTAACAATCCATCGAATAATCCTATGAAAATAAAAGTTATATTAACTTTAAAATTTTAAAAGGATATGAAGGGTCGCTGGTACCAAATACGTGTTATACAGGGTGTTTAGCCACCCCTGGGAAAAATTTTAATGGGGGATTCCAGAGGCCAAAATAAGACGAAAATCAAGAATACCAATTTGTTGATGGAGGCTTCGTTAAAAAGTCATTAACAATTAAATTCAAAAATTTCAAATCGTTCTGGAAAAATTATTTTAGGTTGCGAGGGTTAATTACAATCATTTTTGGTGAATAGACATACCCCCAAAATCTTACGCATTAATAACTTTTTAACGAAGCCTCCATTAACAAATTGGTATTCTTGATTTTCGTCTTATTTTGGCCTCTAGAATTCCACATTAAAATTTTTCCCAGGGGTGGCTGAACACCCTGTATAATGTCTTGATAATTAATTATTATTTAGACGTACCATATCGAGTTCAGATACAGGGCCCATGCTTCTTATCAGAATATTCGTTTTTACCACAGTCGGTACTCCTGCTAATCAAAAATTCATAATTGTATCTACGCTAGCGTCGAATTAACTTCTGTACATTAATTTTCAAAGAATATTGTTCCATGCAATACAACTATTGCCAAATACTTTACCTTTTCCATGCGTAGGTAGCTGATTATTTTCATAATTCATTAGAAGATTCTCGAGAACCATGGTAATATTTTTAGATACCATATCATTGACTGTTCCCCTGTTTAACTCGGACTTCGATAGAGTCTTTGATAAT
This sequence comes from Colletes latitarsis, assembly GCF_051014445.1. Lineage (NCBI taxonomy): Eukaryota > Metazoa > Arthropoda > Insecta > Hymenoptera > Colletidae > Colletes > Colletes latitarsis. Next base: position 11,657,299 of record NC_135140.1, read on the forward strand.
GGCACGGAAACATCAAGAGCGAAATTCTGATCCTTTCGTGTTGTTAGTAGTATAAGTAGTATGAATCTGAAATGAACATTTCAATTTATTTACGCCAATCAATGTAATAGTACAATGTAATGCGTTTAAGATGTATTTGTAATTAAAATTATAACATGAACAAAAGATTGAAGGATTAGTATGTTTACTATTTACATTAAATTCTAGAAAATCATTGATAATGTGTTACGAAAGAAACTCGTTTATTTAATAAATTGTTATAGATTTTTAAGCACAAGGTTGTCTAAAGATCATTGCATTGTAAGTCGTTCAATTCGTTTTTCATCAGCTATGAGAGTTGGGCAAATTTTTTTCTCAAATAACTAGATTTTGTTTCACTTTCTAGAAAAAAATTTGAGGTGTGAAATTTTTCGACGGAAAAAAAAAATTTCAAATCGTTTTGGAAAAATTATTTTCGGTTGCAGGGGTCAATTAAAATCATTTTTGGTGAATAAATATATCCCCGAAATCTTGCGCATTTTCGAGAAAAAAATTCAGTACGGTCGGAACTTTAAACATTAATAACTTTTTAGCGAAGCTTCCATTAACAAATTGGTATTCTTGATTTTCGTCTTATTTTGGCCTCTAGAATCCCGCATTAAAATTTTTCTCAGGGGTGGCCAAACACTCTGTATAGGTGAAGACCGCGATTAGTCGAAGAAAAGAATCTACAGATATCGGACAAAGCAGGGTTAAATATGTAGGTGGTTGTAGGAAAGGGGAAAAAAGAAGGAGGGATATGAGTACAAAAGTGCTCTTCTTAGTCGCGGATTCAGCAACTTCCGACGAGGGTTTCTCTCGATCTTTCGAGTGAACGTTCTCCCTCGTTACGTCAGAATCGCTCTTTAAGTTCTTCCGGTGTCCATTTTCCAAAATGACTGTAGAAATTAATAGTTTTGATATTTGTTGTATTCTCATATTTTTTCGAGTCACAATATCTAAATCAACGTTTAAAAAAATTGTTCCACTTCTTTGAACTTGTTTCTGAGACATTTCCATAAATTCTTTCTTAAAAATTGCAATTCATATAAATATAAAGTGAACCAGCTAACTTTAATTATTTTTATAACTAGACGAATCAAAATTTTTCTTCTTATAATTTTTGTTTGATCAATAATAAACAACATTTTGACTCGTCCATTAGTTACAAGAATAATTGTGTTGGTCTGGGTTAGGTGGTCCACCTTGTATATAAATCAAAACCAATTTCTGTGATGCGAAAGATTGGAAAGTTTGTGCTTCGATACTGCTAAATATTCTTTAAAATAAAACTTTAATCAACAAGGCGAGTCAAAGCGACAAAAAAAAGTAACGATTGCTTTGTTCTCTTCTATTACGAGTACACGTTTAGTGGAAACTCGTAACTCTTTAATTTCAGCTTTTCATTAACGACCTGTTTAAATACTGCCCATATTTGTGAAGCTGGCTAAATAATCGACACAGAATCGCGGTCACTGGCAGAGCTTTCACAATGTATTCTTCTATTCGGCTTCACTTGCCAAAAATGTTTTTGACAGAAGAAGAATCACATTTGTTTTCCAATATTAAAACGAACCAAATAATTAATAATAAAAAATAATACACAGCCTCGATAATTAAAACCTTGAATCTTGTACGACGTTCATCAATTTTCAAGTCGCTTTTCTTATTAACTTTCCTATTTATTTAACGCGTCATCAATATATTGAAATATACAATTAATTTCAATTGAAAAAGAAAAATATTCTTAAATCGTAAAAACTGAATCAAAGTTATTGAATTTTCCACTAATTTTGAAAAAACTATGCATCAATTTTCCGCCAACATTAATTCTGAACTCGAAGTATATACTCTGCTGGAAATTTCATTATTATTCACGCGTATTTAAAAGTATATATGAATTAGTATTAAAACAAACAATTTACTTACGTAAGCATTGCGTTCAATTTTCTTGAAAGATACTTCCAGTCGAGACACTAATAACTTATATCGAAAAATTGAATAAGCTTGGACCGAGTACCGGCACTTGCGAGGAAGATCTACACGCGATTCTTGTTACAGATCCTCGTGAATCTCCCACCTGGGAGCTAATCTTTTTATTGCGCAAACTCCAATAATCCTACATTCTACAACGTTCACCAAATTTTCGTATCGTTTATTCGTTTCTCTTTCCTTGCTTCTCGTATTAAACTTAACAATACAATTAATACTTTATTCTATTATTTATTTACGATCTACACGAAACACTATTAATTTGCTATTTTCAAATAAATAAATGAATTAAATAATCAAATAAAATTTGATTACATTATTTTTCTTCTAAGAAATTCAGGTTTTAAATTCAATCGCTTGTCAAAGTAAAATTAGAGTTCATTCGGTCAGTAGCTGCATTTTTTACACGATTTTGTGTTCGATCTAATTTTGTAGTAGCTTTCGTCTCGTCAATTTTTATACAGATTATAATTGGCGAGATATTCTTTGTCAATTTTAATTTAGTTTTAGTTTAGTTAAATATTTTTTTTACACTCGCCAACGAGACAAACGCAGTGCGTGTATGCTTGTGTGTGGGTGATTTTTGAGGATAAAATTTTCTATTAGAAGCGACACCCTTTCTATTTGAAAATCTAGATTTTCACAAGACAGATTAAATGTCGTTCGATGCAATGTGTTTGCATTTCCATAAATTGAAGCAAAAACGCACTGCTGTCGAGCACGTCGATAAGTACGTTCTCTACATGGTAAATTTATCACGCATTCGTCGCCTCTGGATGCGCCACAGAAAGATCTGCTTTACACACACGGTTGTTCATAAACTATGATTCAGACATATCTTATTTTGGTCTGTAGAATCCCCTCAAATGAATGGCTATGAAACAATGATGAAACTATGTACAGCCAATACTTGAATATTTATAAAATATTGAGTTTAAAAAATATTAAATAAACAAAAAATAATTTCATTAACCATTTTCACGAGGCCACTTCCTTCGATGTTCCTGAAAATAAAAGAATTTATTCCGAGGGTAGGATCGAGGGGGTAGCAAGTTTGTAAGGTTAACGACTCTCGATACCGGTGTGTATTTTGCAGCAGCGTACAAAGGGTGGCTCTAGTTCGATTTCGACACCGAAATCGAGAGACGGGGTAGTCAACTCTGTGTCACTAGGTCGTCGAGAAGCAGGGTTGCGCATGTGTGGTTCATTTTGCGCTAACCTTCGGTCCGTCTCGGAAGCCAAGGAATGGCAAGTGCAGAGAGATGCAGGCTAGTGTTATCAGTGTCCAAACAGAAGGTAAAGATAAGCAGGTGAGGGGTTAGACAGGCAATGAAAAAGAGGGAGAGTTAAGAGTGGGAACGTGAAAGGGTAAGGGATGAGAAATAAGTGAAGGGGAGGGCATGACACGGGAAAATAAAGAAGAAACATTAAGTGACTAAGTGGCGAGGAATGAGTACCGAAGGAAGGAAGTGCAAGAACGATAGAACGAATCCAAGGGTTAGAGTGAAACAGAAGGGAAAAAGGTAGGAGAGTAGAACGTAAAAAGGGGAAGATAAAGGGCGAATAGAAAAGTTGTTCGCGGGGAACAGTGAGAGGCGAAGAAAGATAATAGTTTCCAGGAGGAAGGATAAAACGTAACCTAAGAGTTAAAAGGAGGTTAGTAGAGAATGGCAGCCACGGATGGTGTATAGAAAGGGGAAAAGGGGTGAGTAGAGAGGGTGAGTACCGCGCAGCATCCAAAGCATCAGAAAATATCCTCGACAACGGCGTCAATGTCGGATAGTGCTCGCGAATCAACCTGTCCGTTCAGTGGTGAAGAAACTGCGCCCTATTTTCACATTATTTTTGCCAAAAGCTAAAATTTTGTCCTTTCCTTGCCGACTTAAATAACTTTCACGCGGCATTAGTAATCAAATTAATGATTACACGCTTCCAACACACTAGACGAAACAAAACCGATGAAATATCGACAGAAAACAATATTCGAACGGTTGGATCTATAATTATGAAACAATAGCAGAAATTGAATTTTCCTCTTTTGTTTTCGAAGTCTCAGAAATTTTATTTTCACATTGCTTTCGCATTGTCTATGGTTTGGCTTCCTTAGTTCTAAACTCCATCAAGGAATTGTTTATTTGTCGAATTTTCCTTTTCTTCCTTTCTATTTTTCAATGCATCCATTTTTTTAAAATTGTTCTTTTCCCTTCGCCACGTATATTTTGTAGTATTCTGCATAGGTACATTTACTTTAATACTGACACGGTCCCAGAAGTTAGAACGCACACTACTGCTTTGCGCAAAAGTGTCTTTGCAACATCGTTATCATGTGACACATATTTCGATCCCTACCCAATGTTATATTGTTGAGAATACAGTCAAGAGATATTAGACTGCCGTGTCAGAAAGGGAGTGCATTAACACCCGGTGACATTATCCTTGACGATGTCCGCAGATCCTGTCGACGGCCTTTCCGTCGACATCGCTCCAATCGCTGAACGCATCGAGTACATCCACCTTTAAAACAACCCTTTACTCCGAAGAATGTTCTTCGATTTTCTTTTATCTTTTATCAATGGTTTTTCTTCGTTTTCGTAATGGACAAAAGAAAATACTGAAATATGAAAATAAGATCGAAGTATGCGATGTTTTGTACGCGTAGGTACGTCAGTAAGAGTATACTCCTTCTTATTGTAATTTTAGTCAGCTATATGACCAGTACAGATCTGAATACAGAATTGGTACTTCATAAATATTGTGGAAATTTTATTTTTTATCCCTTAGATATAATTTAAACAAAAAATCATCGCTTTATCTCGTTTCTATCGAAAGTTCTATGATTTTTACACTAATTTGGATCCGCAGACCATAGCATGCCGGACGAAAATCTTTTTAAATAAATGTCTTCATTGAAAAAAAAGAAACTTTACGCTGGAATGTAATTGAACATTTCTGTTCGGCTATTAAATAAAATTAGTTTCTTCAATATTTATTGATTTATAATACGACTACATGTATTTAAATTAATCATCCTCTAAATCATTGAAAATTAAAATAGAGTTGGGCAAATAAATAAATATTTTAAACACTCAGATCGATTTTACTTACAGTTTCTGACAGCCTGATGTTGAGGTACAAGAACCTAACGAGATGACGTCTTCTTTTATTTGCTGATGTAATTGTTGGGGATGCTTCGCAGAATGAGGCTGCAGCAGATTTCCCTCCTGTTGCAGATGATCTACCTAGTAGCCTGGTAATAATTAATTAATTTTATCGTATTGAAAAGCAAGTTACATATGCAGTAGGCATCGAATATTAAATGGCGGACCCATAACTTAATATCTCTACTATATTCTATGCATTTCTATCAGCAAGTATCATGTAAATCCATGCGCAGACCACCAAATTTTCATCATAATTTTTTTTATAGAGACTTTGTTGTACTATATGTCAACTATTTTGTCATATTTGGTAAAATTTTAGGGCCAGTTTTGAAAATACAGGTCTGTCCGATAGATTGGAAAATGTGACACAAACTATATCTCGAATTCTCGATGGCTACGATATTCGATTGAGACCAAATTTTGGCGGTAAGTATCGAAAAACGATCGAATTCGATTATTTCAATTCACCAGATTCATCTAAAATTAGAAATATTTGTATAGTAGCTCGAATAAAATGCATTAATTATTTGATTATCGGTATTTTGTTTATTTAGAAATAAAATTATTGATGTTTTCTGTTTACATTTTTGTAATTACTTTTTCAGGAGAACCTTTGTTGGTTGGTATGGATCTTACGATCGCAAGTTTCGATGCAATCTCCGAAGTGAATATGGTAAATACATTTGTATTATTTACCACATAATGGTTAAAAATGAATTTTTTTCGTAAGGTAAATAATCTAAAGTTGTGATTCTGTTTAAAAAGCAACATTGTCTTTTTTGTAATAGGATTATACGATAACGATGTACTTAAATCAGTATTGGACGGACGAAAGACTAGCATTTTCCCAGGATGAGGAGGTTCTTACTCTTAGTGGTGATTTTGCGGAAAAAATTTGGGTTCCAGATACATTTTTCGCCAACGATAAAAACAGGTGGGCACGAAAAATGTCTAGAAATCTGTATTGTATAAACTCTATCAAACGAGTTTGAAAATAGACAGTTGAATCTTTTTAAAAGTTATTGATAGTGACAAATTATTAGAGTTTGAAAATTTTCAGAAATTCCAGCATCTTTTAATTGTACCATGCAATATACTAACTATTACACAATTAATAGATTAAAAAAATAATATAATAGTAATGTATCAAATCTAGAGAGTTCAAGCGTTATTTCTCAAAGTATACGGATCAGTGATTCATATATCGTTAATACAATAGGGATTTTAGGTAAATGGTAGATTTAGGTGAAAACAGAAATTTTTAAATATGATACAATCAACAAATTACCCGTACAACAGTGTTGATTAGAAATTTCACTGTTCTTACTCATGTGATTTGTACGAAATATTAATTTTTAGTTATTATTTCCTGTTTTGAAGCATTTTTTATCACAAATATAAATGAGAGCCTTGAGAATGGTGATCTACATTTAATTTTTACTATTTACGTTAACTTTAGCGTATGTATCAGAAAAGTTTAATATAAAATATTTATAATAGTATATTTTTCAAATAAACGATATTCTTTATACAGGGTGTTTGGCCAACCCTGGGAAAAATTTGAATGGGAGATTCTAGAGGCCAAAATAAGACGAAACCAAGAATATCAATTTTTAGGCTGAGGCTTCATTAAAAAGTTATTAAAAAATTAAATTAAAAAATCAAATCGTGCTGAAAAAATTACTTTTGGTTACGGGGTTCAATTACAATCAGTTTTGGTGAATACACATACCCTTGAATTCTTACCCATTTTCGAGAAAAAAATTCGAGTAGGTACTGAAATTTTTAGACGAAATTAAAAAATTTCAAATCATACTAAAAAAATTATATTTAGTTACAGGGGTCAATTACAAGCATTTTTGGTGAATAGACATACCTCCGAAATCCTACTCACTTTCGAGAAAAAAATTCCTTACCGAAAATCTACTGTGAGGCCAGAAATGGTTCCCTGAAATTTCATGTGAATCTTTAAAATGTCATAACTCCTGAACGGATTGGACGATTTTGATGTTTAAAAAAGCAAACTACGCGTATTTTGATGGAGAATATGTATAAATGCTAACAACATTGAAAAAGTTGTTCCTTGACCCCGTAAAGTTAGAAAAACCCCATAAAAATGGTCCAATTTTCAAACAGCCATAACTCCTGCAATAGTGAATATATTTCAATGAAACTTTTTTCTGAAGTAGAGCTCATGGGTACCTACAAAAAGGTATTAGACAACTTTTCTGTACAGTGTCAAACAAAATTATTATAAATCAAAAACGAATTTTTAAGAAAAATCGACAGGGGGTAGGTGCCTAAATTTTTCGGCGAAATTGAAAAGTTTCAAATCATTCTAAAAAAATTATTTTCGGTTGCAGGGGTCAATTACAATCATTTTTGGTGAATAGACATACTCCCGAAATCTTGCGCATTTTCGAGAAAAAAATTCTGTACGGTCGGAACTTTAAACGTTAATAACTGTTTAACGAAGCCTCCATTAACAAATTAGTATTCTTGATTTTCGTGTTATTCTGGCCTCTAGAATCTCCCATTAAAATTTTTCCCAGTGGCCGAACACCCTGTATAACTGTGGAATTACAATTATAAGATAGAACTATAAACAAAACAAGATTCAGAGATTTGAGACATTCTATAATGTAATGTTTAGAAATTAATTTATAGAATCAAATGGTTTCTACAAGTACGGATATTAAATGATTGAATTATAAAATGATGGGTCCAAAGTTATTTCAACGTTGGAAATTTCTATTGCCCGTTATATATTTTCGAAATTTCTACTAAACTGGGAAAAGTGTACACGTTGGCGGTAGGATGTTTTTGAGAAAGAAAATGTTGGTTTTCGGTTTGTTCGCAGTTTCTTGCACGACGTGACCGAGCGTAATAAACTCGTCCGGTTGTCCGGAGACGGATCTGTCACTTATGGCATGAGATTTACGACGACCCTGGCCTGCATGATGGATCTGCACTACTATCCGCTCGATTCGCAGAACTGCACCGTAGAGATTGAAAGCTGTACGATCGATATTACCTTTCGTAGGATCCTTCCGTTTCCCACTTTTACCCTTTTCACTTCCTTCTTTCTCAGAGTATCTTATCTAAAATCTCTGACAATGTAAGAGATCAAATTTCAGGAACTCTTTCGATTTGATTTGACATTAGATTTACGGAAGCCGTCAATTTGACGGATGTCAGATTCCATATTTAAAATTGCAGAGCGCGTAAATATTATTTTTTAACAACTTATGTTGAATTTGTTTGATGCAATGACATGAATACATATCCTAATTAAAAGAAAAATCGTATTTTAATCGCCAACATGAAAGGTATCAATAAATATACGTACGATCAATGCCCGTAAATCTAGTGTTAAATAAATTGCAGTTACGGACAAAATTATGTGGACAGGTAGGGAAAATAGGTATGAATTAAGTTTAATCAAAGCACTATAACTATTATGCGCTTAAGTTTTATAAGTTTTATATATACATCCTAAATAAAACATAAATGCATGATAGTTACACTACTTTGGTTAAATTTAATTTATACTTATTTCTTTTACCTTTCCACTTAATTTTGTCCGCAACTGTATATCAAATAAACGTTGAGCAAATCTATTCTACTTTCTTGCATCCATTGTTATTATCAAGTTCCTGTTTTAAGATTTCAAATAATAAATATCAATTACTTAAAAAATACCAAATTATCGATGTATCCGGCTGCGCGGAAGAAGTCTACGTTCTAGAAATTCGAGAACTACTTTATCGTGGTAAAATATTCCAAATTCTACGACATACCTTCTCATTACAACACACTGTGAACAAACGAAATTGTGATTGTTTAAGTACCTTTAAGGTATTTTAAAGACGGATACCAGAATAATTCGATAAAATGTTATCGAGATTGCAAACTTGAAAGGAATTGTTTATTCTCTCAGACGGATACACGGTGCTGGACGTGGTGATGTATTGGAAAGAAACTCCAGTTCGTGGTGTCGAAGAAGCGGAACTGCCACAATTTACGATAATTGGATACGAAACAAACGACCGGAAAGAGAGACTGGCTACCGGCATATATCAAAGACTTTCGTTGAGCTTCAAGCTTCAAAGGAACATCGGATACTTCGTTTTTCAAACGTATCTGCCTAGTATCCTCATCGTGATGTTGAGCTGGGTCAGTTTCTGGATCAATCACGAAGCAACCAGTGCCAGAGTTGCTCTCGGCAAGTAAAAATTACTTTGCTAATTTTACTATTAAGTTCAGTAATACCTTCAGCGAAAAATACTCGATCGATTCATTGTCTATTTCAAGTATTAAACTTGTACTTACATAAGATAGTATTAATTTGTGAACTTCGTTTATTTTGTAGGTATAACGACAGTTCTCACAATGACTACGATATCGACAGGTGTACGTAGCTCACTGCCACGTATTAGCTACGTGAAAGCAATTGACATTTATTTAGTAATGTGTTTCGTTTTCGTATTTGCGGCTTTATTGGAGTATGCAGCGGTTAACTACACTTATTGGGGCGCCAGAGCCAAGAAAAAGACAAAAAAGAAGGAAATCGACGACAAGAAAGTCGTTTCTTCCAAGTCAGGTAGCCATAATGAGTTTCGAATGTACGTTAGACATTATGTACACGCACTAATAACATCAAATTAAATGAAAAGGCTCATTATCGCGTGTAAATAATTGCGTTTTAATATTTTGTTCAGCTCAAATTCCGGTATTATTTAATTCCCCGTTTATTATGCAAAAAATCATGTGCATTGAGTAAATGAAATGGATGTTTTAATTAACTAAACTAAGCGTTTAAAAGTTATAAAGTATTATAATTCTATTTTCTAAAGTATTACCGATTTTGATCGGTCGTTTTAAGGAGGTGTTGCTGTCTAGACTGTCAATTTCACGGCCCTTTTTGTGATTTTTTTTTCTAATGACAGGTAGGCTGTTTTGTACTGAGACTTTGTAGATACATTTATTCATCTTCTAAGCACGTATAATATTTTTTTCATGGAAAAATATTAAAAATCGTGGGAATTGTAATTTCTTATTTAATGGCTCTTTTGGAAAAGGTGCTCCAATGGCTTCCAGGATTCCAGATAATTTGAAACAGAGGGGGTTAAAGTATCTCCATAAGGAAGGTTGTAGTTATAGCAGGAACCAGGGAGAAGTCAAAATCCTGATAAATAAAGAAATGGCGACGCTTCAAGTTTCGAATTTCTATTTGTTAATCGTTCGTTTGTCTTTAGCGTATCGAAAAAAATAGTAAAACTCAATATTTTTTTAAATCTCTAGTTCCAGCTATAAAGGCGTGTCTGCTGAATATTCTCTCCAAATTTGAAGTCAATCGGTCTGCTAAATCTTGAAATATCATGGAAGCCAGTTTAAAAGAACGCATTTAAACAAGAAATTATAACTCCCACAATTTGTAATATTTTTTTATGAAAAAAATACTGTACATACTTATAAGATGAATAAGTATACCTGCGAAATCTCAGTACAAAAGAGCCTACCTATCATTAGAAAAAAATTCACAAAAGAGGCAGAAAAAAATGACAGTCTAGACAGCAATGGCCCCTTAAACGCATAAAATTAAAAGGTTCAAAGGAAGAAGAAAAACGCGAAATAATTTTTTCAGGAATCAAAACGAGTTCCCCGTTTCCTGGTTCAACGGAAGCGGATATAATAGAACTGCAGGACCTCCGAATGTCACCTCTGCCAAGTATAAGAAATAGGTCGGGTCTAATCAGCGGTAGTTCAACACCTGCAACCATACGAGAACACGATCCTGCCAAGTTTCCCCCTAGTTTTCGCATTTCCAGAGTCGCGGCCTATAATACACATGGAAGAAACATTGGTCTCAGATACAGAGGACCCAAGCAGCACAAACCCAAGGTAAACGATTCCAGACTTTACTATGTTTTAAGTTTCAAAAATGAAAAATGACCAATGTCAAAGCTAATTGTAAACAAGCTGTTTATAAAATTCTTAAATAGCCTTAAATAATGAATTTATGGTTACAGGTTTTACATGCGATACGAAGAGGAGCGTCCGTTCTGCGAGTGTCGATGCCGAAGATCAAGGATGTGAATATTATCGATAAATATTCAAGAATCATATTTCCGGTTAGTTTTATGCTATTCAATGCCATTTATTGGGTATTCTACTTTCTCTGAATCAAACCATCGCTACTCTCTCGCTATTTGTCGAGAGACGAAAGACAAAATGGACCAATTGATAATCAAGAATTTGCATGGATATAAATAGAGAATCGGTTCGATAACGAATTTGGGCGGAGTTTCGCGGTCAAATTCGAGTTCCGTTTGGGTAAAATTTTGAGCTGAAATTGAAATTGGAATCTTCATTCTCGACCGAAGGGAGCAGGTATCGAAAGTATTGAATTGAAAGCTGCCAATATTTATCGACGAGGAGATATTTTCGAAAGATAGTGACGATTTAATCTTGAACTATAACGATATTTTAGAAAATACGTTCCTGATTGATAGCTCGTCAATTCGAACGAATAATCTGCCATAAATTCTTTGAAAATGTTTAAATCGACCGTAAGAAACAAAACTATTTAACCAGTTGTTGCTGTTCGACCGAATAAAAAACAAAATATTCTTTTATAATTAACAAACCGAAATTAGCGATTATTTTGAAAGTACTATTTTCTTTATGCCAATTATTATTGTCGATATTTGATAGTATTTACAAGTATAAACGACGAAAGCTATTAAAAAAGGAAAAAAAACATTCGAAGAGAGCATCCAAAATTTAGAGACATATATCACAGCTAGAGTAGATTTCGATTAAAAATTCTAATTATCGTTACCGTAGGTAATAAATAGGATTACTGTAACATTTCGATATGGATTATTCTGCAAACTGCGTCACGAATTTGTCTTTCATTGATACCTTGGACTCTGCGAACGATTAGCTGTAGATAGTGATGGGATTTTGAAGCGCTTCGTATTGTTTCGAATCTTAATATGTATCAAAGCTATTCGAATAAGATTTAATGTTAAAGATGTTGGAAGTTTTGATTGATTTGAAATTCTTGATCGTTTTGAAAGTCTTGAGAATGTCGATAAGTGTCAGTTTCGAGCGTTGAGTTAAAAAATGTTTAATATCTTGAGTACATATGTCAGGGATGGGGAATTACCGATTATCGAAATTCTTAAGAATTGTAGGACTTTCAAGACGATCAAGCTTTTAAAGATTCAAGATTTTTCCGCCATTTTATAGATTCGTAGCGTTCCAAATCCTATCACTAGCTGTAAATAAAGTTCACGGAATGAATAATTTTGTTTAAATTTGAATATTTTATATTATCTTGCGCCCCAATCGAAACGGTAAATTTTTTAATGTACATACATATATGTATAATATAGCCAAATAATCGCCAAGTGTTCGTTTATTATGCGAAAATACTTTGATTTGGTAATGATTAATTTATTGTAAAGAATTCTACGAATGTTAGAGCGTCACATTCTGTTTTTTCAATGTTAATTACAAAAACATTGTCTTGGTTAGTTTCCATACGTTTTGTACAATGCAGTGATATTCTCGATCATAGAACGAAACATATATCGTAGTAATAAAAACGAAAGGAAATAAAATAAAACTGTATTTTCGGTATCGTTAGACCAAACTTAACAGATGGTTCGAATATTAGAATTAACGAAAATCCAAGAGAAAGGAATGTTAAGAGAGCGAGGACGCCTGAATGAGAAAGGAAAAAATTGTCTTTTTCTAGGGAATATTTTTCTGACAAATTCAAATGCTATCCATACAGATTGCGTGTCGTAACGTTAATTATTTTAATATAAATTGTAATTGTAATTTTAAGGCAATTAAATTTAGCGATTTAAACAATCCTCGGGCTTCTCCATTTCATTTTCAATATCGAAACCCTCACGAAAACGAGTAAAGAAAATTTACTTTCACCGTGTATATAATTTTATTCGATATTTCGGTATGTACATTGTAAAGTTATAGTTTAAAAATGGCAGTTTCTAATACTAATAAAGAGAAATAAATAATCGATAGGCTAAGTCGATCGTCGCTCGATTTTAATCGAGTTTCGGGACTTCGAACGAAGACTTTATGCACTTGCTTAAATAACAGAAAGAAATTATAAGTGCTTGGCAGTTATTACATTTTTAATAATAATACAAAATATCTTGTATATAATTGACGATATTTGTTACTTTCATTATTTCAGTGTTTCTCTGTCTGCACGCCTTGTCGAACGAGTCGTAAATGCAAATATAAATACAAAATATGTACCATCAAGGTAATTTTCAATCAAATATTTTAAAAAGGTATTGATACTATTTCAATTTTTATTTATCAAACGTTGGAATTTTTTTTTTTATTTAAAATCGTCTCAATGTTTCGATGAATTCTAGGAATTTGTAGCTTCTTTCCTTTTGTAGTCTGCCCCTCCTCTATATAAAGGTTGCCACTGACATCCGGCCAACTGATCATTACAGGAGGTTCACCCTTTCGATCTGTACAAAAATAACAAAAACATTTTGATCTTTGACGGCAACGGCGCTGTCCACCACGAATACATCATCCCACAAGATTGCACAATAAATAAAGAATATTATTTAGAAGCGCTGAAGCAACTGCTCGAAGCAAGCTCGAAGAAAACGGCCGCATCTTTAGAAAAATGAAAATTGTCGCACCGTAACTTTCTTGGAATCACTGTACTTATCTGCAGCGAATTACCTTGTGTGATTGTAATTTTCTAAATATTTTTATTAAGTGCAATTCTTCATATTTTAGCACACAGCTCATTCTCGCTGTCTTTCATGCTCTGGCCAATCTATATTTTGTTTACAACTGAAGACTCCGTGTTTGGGTGAGTTCATAGCAGAGACTATCATTCGCTGACTTCTTTACTATTACGACACCATTAAAGAAATTGATTTACAAGGGTTGTTCTATACAGGTTACCATCCTGTAATCTGCTCTCAATGAAGTATTTCATCTCGCTTAGTTTCAACTGGCTTGTCACACTGCACAGTGGTCTGGATCGAGAAATTTAGCGACGTTTGGGTAAAAAATCAATTTTCAAATATACGTATATCCGCGGACATCACTGTAGTTCGGATAAAAAATTATGGAAACACATTTAGCCTGTAAAAGAGCGCCTCTGACGAATTTAAATGTCTAAATTTTTAGTTCCTTAAGTCCATTATTAGATGTAATGATCAAGGACCTTATCATACGAATTTTTCTCGAATAACGCTTACGCGATATCTATAATTAATATCTAATTAATACTTTTTAGTCGTATTGAAAATGTCTGAAATCATTTTAAATTTAATAAATTGTCTTACCTAAGAGTTTTTGTAGGTACTGACACCTCCTTTCTGGATCACCTGAATTGATGGATGTGCCTGCAACCAGTTCCGCTAGTTCCGCCTTGACCATTAAATTCAACCGAGATGAAATCTCTTCTAAGCCCACTGCAAGTACCAAAATATCCTCATTTTAATCAATACAATTCAAACAATTATTTATAAATGATTACAGTAAGATAAATCGGTTCAACGACTTATACATTGTTCAGATATAAAGTCACAAAATTTAGCACGTAGAGGGTTAATGAAATAATTGGAGCACCTTGAATACTTTTGTTATATTTTGTAATAGAAACAAATTTCAGATGGCAAATATCATGGCGATTTTTAATTCATTGAATAATAAAATTGAGAGTTATATTAAAAATTTCAGTTGCTCTAAACAAATATTTTAAGATTTAAATTATAAATTGTCCATGAATATAAATATAAATTTGTTGTTTTGACAATTTTTTCTAAACACAGACTAACTCCACAAAATAAATAGTCCACATTATGATATGGTCGTAGGTCGCATCTCTGAACGATTAAAAATTAAATAATTTAAATGAATTTTTCGCGCGAAAGTGGGTACATAATTTTTGCTATAATCGTATTGAGATATAAAAAATTTCGGAGTTTAAGAATTTCGAGGAGTAAAATGCGGAGTCTGTCGTTTATTTGTAATCGATAGTTCGGCTGAGAATCGTGGAACGACGATATCGTCTACCGAGCCTGGAATGCGAGTTGTACAGCTGTGGAATGCGGTTTGCTTTCTCAAGGCTTCATGGGATGAACCTAGTGACAGCTTCGCTCCAGTCTAAAGTCAGAGTTGGGCAAAACGTGATCCCATAGATGACTGAAGATTATGATTAACATAAAAGCATACTATTGATCCTGTCTACCAATTATCAAATAATCAATAATCGTTGGTCAATGAACAAGCAATGTGATCAAAGTAGTTGTAATCAAAGGTCATGATTAATCCAATAATCGTTAATCATTAAATTATTACATTGTTTGCTTGTCGATTGAATCGGAAGATACATACTTATTATTCGCATTGTTTTACATATTTAGTACAAATTACTTATTTACGTTTAGAAGCCAAGCGTAGTCTGTTTTTAATATAACTCTCGTTTCGAACATTTTATTTAATAATTTATCTGCCTTCGGTACGTTTACTATTGTTGCACACGAGGAGCTGAAGAAGGCGTGTTATACAGGGTGTACCACGCAACTAGGATAGGCCATATGTCTAAAACGATGAGATTGACAGCTTGTAAACAAAAACACATTATTTATTCCAATAAAAAAAAAAAAAACGGTTAAAAACAATGGTGACAGATAACTACAAGGAGAACGCAGAACATAGCTTCGTAAAAAATAGAGAGACATCGAGCACCGGAACGTCATATCCGGGCGTGATAGATCGAGCCAAGGTGAGCATAGGTCGTGAGCGGCCCTCTAATGAAGAAAATCTGCCTGGCATTTTAAACGACTTCTTATCCCCCTCCACAGTTCGTGTATTAATCCTTCGGGATTGAATCTAACAAAGTTCGTGGCCTTGAATTTTTCATAACAGTTATTCCTCGTATCTCCTTCCGTATCGTGGTACTGTCAATTAACCAGGGATTGAAAAGGTTCCGAAAATAACTGTTTCAAACTATCATGTATCGAAACAGTTCAATAGAACCTTTATTTTCTATTACTATTACGCTACTATCATATATTAATTTTATTTCGATTCTATTTCCGGACCTCCATTACTTTTCCTGTCCAAACCTAAAATCGTTCATCAGTTGATAATGTCATAAAGGTAAACCATAAGTTGGAAGCATTTAATGATATTAATATTAGCATTGAAGAAGTACAGAGGACATTAAAGTTAAAAAATTTACTAAAAAATACGAGAATTTCTCCACGCAAAATTGGAAACGTTTAATTTGGTCGGATGAGAGTAAAATAAATAAGCTTGGGTCGAATGGAAGAGAATGAATCTGGAAAAGACAAATTGAAAAATTAAACCGACGACTTGTTCGCCGTACAGTAAAATTTAAAAAAGTAAACATTATGGTACGAGGTTGTGTGATTTTGTAGATTTTATTACACTTAAGGTACCTACTCGGGTACTAGACTTGTTATAGGTCAATGAATGAAGTTGATTTAACTTTAAAATCTTTTCCACTACGCCGCCTACAAAAATAATATTTATGTCCCTCCTTGTTCCAATTGTTCCAAATCAGGTTACAGACGTGAAATCTACTACAAATGAGTAAGTTCGTTGATACTGGTATAACATAAAAATGGTGACAACTCGTGGGTTCGGACAACTCGTGATGCACGAACAAAATATTTGAAGTTGATTTCTTACCTGGATCAAAGTTCCTTTTCATTCGACGCCACTGCCTTGCGTAGACCAACGCAGAACATCCTGCGACCAAAAAGAACAGAATACACGCGCAGACTGCAAGGATTAGCGCTCCGGTTTGCCAATCCCATAAGATCCTCTCCTCCAACGTAGGCGTTTTCCTTGGATGAGGCTCGGTTGTCCTCTGAAATTTCAACGAAATTGAATATAAGGAGATCACAAAAAAAATTATCGATTGCAATCATTTGTTATCCTTCAAAATATCGTATCGTCGTTTGAATCGATAACTGTTCTAAGAAATTTTAATAAAAATTTGTTATATTTTCTGCTTTATTTAATTAAAGGACAAAGTTAAAAAATCGTCGATTTTTTACTTTGAAAAAAAAATTCACTCTGTATTTCTTATAAATAAATTAAATTTATAAAAATTATAGTATACAGGGTGTTAGGTTCGATTTCTATCGTTTGAGATGTAAGTGACTATTATAAATTTTCGTTAATGATTTTTCTCCGATATACGAAATATTTAAAATGTTATTTTTGGTCCCTAAAGAAAGGTTCTTATATCTTATGATTGCTATCCTTAACTTAAATAATAAAGTCAAGGATAGCAAAAATAAAATATAGAAATTATAGAAAGGGAATTCATGGTTTAAAAAACATCGATTTCTATCGTTTGAGATGTAAGTGACTATTATAAATTTTCCTTAATGATTTTCCCCCGATATACGAAATATTTAAAATGTTATTTTTGGTCTCTAAAGAAGGGTGTAACCAACTAACGGCATTAGTAGTGAAAAATACTTTTTTGTACCTGGTACATTGTTTGCAATTCGATATTCCTCTTGAAATTCTCTACGCGGTCGACAAAGTCCTTCGACTCGTGTCTGACCTGCTGTTGCTCTAAATCTGGGAACCTCCATAGCATGTTCGAGGTGACGGCTTCCAAGCTCCTTTGACCCGTTTCCGGTCGTTTTCTCGTTGAAAGGAAAGACCAATCGAGCTCGAGGGCTGACAGTGGTCCGCAAATGGAGTCCTTGTAAATCGCGCAGGGGCTCAAAGTGAATTCAGGAGTACATTTGGTGCAAGGCCAGCAGGTGGCACGCTCGACGGACCAAAATTCAAAACCCGGTTTGCAAACCGGATATTGAGGAGCGGACGTCGAGGAACCAGAGTCGAGAAGACCAACCAACAGCAACAGCACGGCCAACAGATATCTCGGTTTAGGCTTCCGAGGCATCACCTGCAAAATATTTTCTACTCATTACTGCCTTTAAGGTACACTAATGTAAATTATTCGATTTCACTGTGCATCGCGATCATTTTTCATTTGCGAATCTAAATAGTCGAGGCAGTAATGTTGTTCATTTCGGCCATTGGTTTTATTCTTTTTTCTTCTCAAATTCAATTAGCACGTGAATATAAGAAAAGTCAAAAGTTCTCCAGAGTTAAGAGAATATCTGGAATTCGTTACTTACAGTGCAGTTGTGTTTGTTCGTCCTTCTTGATTTCGTGCCACGGTTGCTTCTGGACGTACTATAGATTCCTTAGTCTCCCGTCGAATTTTCAATTTTCCAGCTCGATAATTAAAATTGTCACTCGCGTAGCCAGAGAATTATCAATTCTATTAGTCCACACTAATTTCACCGAATAACAAGTTCGAATATTCTATTTTTAACACCAAAAATAATGTTGTGTGTCGAGAAATAAATTCTTATTCTACTAAATAAATTAAATAAATTTATTTAACGTAACTAAGACCTGTACGAGGAGAGACACCTTTTTACTCTCAAGTCGAAATAAATATAATACTAGGAAAAATTAGTCCAAGTTTCCTATAGATATTAACGATATTACTTCCCACCCTTATTGTCACGCAAAGTAGGATAAATTTTATTCACAAACAGATTTATTCGTTAACTAACCCGGGGAAAATTTTAATGGGAGATTCTAGAGGTCAAAATAGGACGAAAATCAAGAATACCAATTTGTCGATGGAGGCTTTGTTAAAAAGTTATTAACGTTTAAAGTTTCGCCCGTTCTGAATTTTTTTCTAGAAAGGGGGTAGGATTTCTGGAGTAGGTATATTCATCAAAAATTATTGTAATTTACCCCTGCAACTAAAAATAATTTTTCCAGAACGATTTGAATTTTTTTTTTTCGCCGAAAAATTTAGGCAGTTACCCCCTGTCGATTCTTATTAAAATTCGTTTTTGATTTTTAGTAATTTTGTTTTACGTCGTATAGAAAAGTTGTCTAATACTTTTTTGTAGATATCCATGAGCTCTACTTCAGAAAAAAGTTTCATTCAAATATATTCACTATTGCAGGAGTTATGGCTGATTGAAAATTGGATCATTTTTATGGGGTTTTTCTCATTTTGCGGGGTCAAGGATCAACTTTTCGAATATTTTTACAATTTCTACATCTTCTATACTAAAATACGCGTAGTTTGCTTTTTTAAACATTAAAATCGTCCAATTCGTTCAGAAGTTATGATGTTTTAAAGATTCGTATGAAATTTCAGGGAAGCATTTCTGGCCTCACATTATATTTTCGGTAAGGAATTTTTTTTCTCGAAAGTGCGTAGGATTTCGAGGGTATGTTTATTGACCAAAAATGATTGTAATTGACCCCTGCAACTAAAAATAATTTTTCCAGTACGATTTGAATTTCTTTTTGCCGCCGAAAAATTAGGCACCTAATTAGATTTTCGGTAAGGAATTTTTTTTAAATTAAATTAAAATTAAATTACGTGTTTTACTGTAGAGTATCCCCTTAAATCTTTATTCTAGTAATTCTGAGGGTGTCATAATTTTGTTCACCATCGTAGAAGCGAATGACCGAACCAAAGCGCGAAAAAGAGAGAACTATACTCGCACCCTCTCGTCTGAAAGAGGCCTTACGATTGTACGTGCGCATGCTCTATTAGAATGGTTTCGATGCAAACCAATTGACCGCAATTCGGTTGCAATTTCAAAATGATTTTTCGCAATCGAGATTGTTATTTTATCTAATTATTCGCTCTCGCATTAACCAAAACAATTCTCAGTAGCAACGTATGCAATGTCAACAATTTAAACATTTTAAATAATTATGCACAAACAATATAATCATTTTAAATAATGTTAAATAAAATGTGACAAAAAATCGATTTTTTTCAAAGGTTTTTAGTAGAATAAATAATATAAAATACCCCCCTAAATATCAATCGATCGTTTAAAAAATGAATTGACTGCAATTCGGTTGCAATTTCAAAATGATTTTTCGCAATCGAGATTGTTATTTTATCTAATTATTCGCTCTCGCATTAACCAAAACAATTCTCAGTAGCAACGTATGCAATGTCAACAATTTAAACATTTTAAATAATTATGCACAAACAATATAATCATTTTAAATAATGTTAAATAAAATGTGACAAAAAATCGATTTTTTCAAAAGTTTTTAATGGAATAAATAATACAAAATACCCCTCTAAATATCAATCGATCGTTTATTAAAAGAAAATGAAAAATTGTTTGGTAATCAGAAATTGTATTGTGCAAGTAGAAAGCATTATAACGTTCTATACCTGCGCTGATTAAAATTTCCTCCTCGCTTGCCTGTGCTAGTAGTTTCGAATTATTGAAACACAAGTCGACCTCCATATTATAAATCTTGGCGATCGATTAATTCGAATTACTTAGAAAGATTTGCAACATTAATATTTTTCTAATTAAATCGAATACTCTTACTATGAAAATACTAGGTCTATTTACGAATTATTCATTGCTCGAATAATAATGTACAATCCATTTTTAGAAAAAATGGCATCGATGCTTCTTATGCAGTTAATAATTGATTATAATAATGTCGTAAAAAAGATATACGATCATTGTTTCATTTTATATCTCACGATTCTATGAAATATAAAAAAAATACTATTTTTTATATTATAAATAATATAAGAATACTATTTAGACAACAATTTTTAAAACAATTTTATTTCCTATCTAAAATGAAACGAGAACTGTTTTATTAATATATTTATTAATTTGTAATTTATTAATTCAGCCATGAGTACTATCCCATACTATCCCATTCATACGTTCCATTGTCATTCCACACGCTTACTGTGTCATCGAATACTTAAAAGTCAAATGAAACCATTTCGTTACGTTTTAGATCTTATTTTAACCGTGCCTCGAATTATTTTTCACTATCATATTTCTTTGCACAGTATTCTTTGTCTCATCGTGTCAATCGTTAAAAAAAATAAAAGTCACCCGGGAAATGAATATTCCTAATATAGCAATTCGGTCATAAAGTGATTTGTCGCGAATCATTAAACTCGAAATACATATTTAATTAATTTCTACAGTATTCCCGTTTATTTCCCATTATCTAGCGAAAGTGTAAATTCACATTTTGAACTACTCTTTGATAAGTCAATTATAAAATGACGCAACAGTGTAGTCTATGAAAAAAAAAGACAATGGCGCGCAAAGCGAAAACTTTCACACAAACGAAACACCATTTAAAGATAAACACCGCGATTGGCAATGTAAATATTAATTTTTAAAAACACCGACAGTATATTTGTAGGGGAAAAAAAGGAAACATATGTGTATGCATAAATATACGCACGCTGCACTCGATAAATTCAGACCTGTCATGATGAAATCCTATCGATGTATCCAAAATCGATTAACGTGAAGGGAACCCAAAGATATCTGGAACTGGCAAAAAATCGTAGAGTTTCCCATTCGAACGAAATCGTGGAAACTTAAATCGAACGAAGCCTCGACGGTTCAACGTGTTTTTAAAGTCGAAGACAAGGAACTTTCCTTTACGGCGAACGAATTAAAATAAAGAACGAAAGGGCGGTATTTTGAAAAAATCTTCACTCGAGACGGAACAGACGTACACCGTGCGCCGACCACAACACGACTGGCTAGACTGGTTATTCTAATTTCCGCCCACGATCCTCTCTTAAAAAGAGAAGTTCGCGAAGAAGAGAGAAGCATATAAGGAACGGAGATACGAAAAGAAACTTGGAGATGAAAGAAGACAGAGGGAGCCACGCGGTGGAATACAAAAAAATGTAGCGATGGCTTTAAATCTCGCTACCTGCTGCGAACAATAAACCTTATATTACAGGTATCTTCCGTATAACATTATAATTGCAATACTGAACAAAAATATGAGACACTTTGATTACTTATGTACTTTGTATTCGATGTTCCCGGCTACCATTAGTCATCCTTTGTGGGGGTGATTCTACAGACCAAAATAAGACGAAAATCAAGAATATAAGATATACGAATAAGGATACTCCAGTAGAGGCTTCAACTTAAAGTTATTAACGATTAAAGATCCGCCTAAATTACGGCAATGTGCGAGCTGCCGCGCACGTAAGGAAGTGGCGCGTCCAGTGGCGGCGGGCGCACGATAAATTTACCATGTATCATCCCTCCACGAGAAGAAGGCACAGCGTGTTTATATCCCCACTTTTGATGCAATCCGCTGATTGGCTGTCACCGATCTTCGTCACCGTTTTCGACCAATCATCTGTGTCAGCGGACTGCAATAAGAGTGGGGATGTAAACAAGCTGTGCCTTCTTCTCGTGGAAGCACGGTAGAAAGCGTACTCACCGACATATCCGACGTTACGTTCTTGCTTCAATTTATAGGAATGCAAACATGGTAAGTTGAATGACATTAAATCTGCCTTGTGAAAATTCAGAGGGGCATATCAAAACCCGCCCGACTAGATTTTCAAGCAGAGAGGACGAATGCCACTTTCATTCGATTACGTTACTCGTGAATGTCCCATCGGCGAAGTTTAGTTCCACATATTATAGAATTACTAAAATGATTTGTCACGAGGATCTCTGTCTTTAGCGCTTCGTGGCCAGATCCTCCGAGCAGCAGCATCGTTTTTTAGCAGTGCCACTTCGGGACGCTTCCCTTTTCTAAACTTTCTCATGCATTTCTTTAATCAAACCATCCTTCAACTTCCAGTGGCTAAATAATAAGAATAAATGCAATATTACCAGCACTGTATTTGGTACACTTAATTGTGTAAGTAGAGGCGCAGTTTCCTTTGAACACCGATCTGCCGTCTGGCAACACTGGAAGAGACCTCTGTCGGTGGACAGTGGAAACTGTTAATACGACCACGCGTTTGGTGACGTATAGCACGGAGTACTCGTATACCTCGTCTGTGGTAATAGATTACACATTTTTGTCGTTATGGTAATATAACTGATATCAAAACAAGCATAATAGTGCACATGATGTTCAAATGACCTTGAATACGAAAAATTCAATAATCGAGCAC
Organism: Colletes latitarsis; assembly: GCF_051014445.1. Classification (NCBI taxonomy): domain Eukaryota; kingdom Metazoa; phylum Arthropoda; class Insecta; order Hymenoptera; family Colletidae; genus Colletes; species Colletes latitarsis. The sequence continues at coordinate 11,680,531 of NC_135140.1, forward strand.
CTTAAATGTTTCCGTTGATTTTAATAATAAGACGAAATGTCGGAGGAGAAAGATGTTTAGTTCGAAGGGGGGCATCTTGCGCTAGAAAAAAACATTTTTCACGAGTGCACGTGATCTGAGATTTTAAGGTCGTCGACATTTTTTTAAACGAAATTACGTATTCTTATCGTTACGGTATCATAACAGACGTCAAACAAATGCAATGTTACATAACAACGTAGCTATCATTATTTTTGTATTAAAGATCATATAAAAATCACATTGTCATATACCATTGTACTCTTTTCAACATCAATTATTACCGTATTGTATTATTATATTATCGTATTGATAGAAATATGTAATTCTACTTTAAAAAACGATGACCTTGAACCTCTGGGGAAAAAGTTTATAAAGAACTTACTATAATCTTAAAGCTCTTATTGAACCAGAATTATCTAAGTCGATCACGTTCTGTCGTCAACCCTGCATATAAATAAACATATTAATTGTAAAACTGGTCATAGAAATCTTGATTAATACATTAACTATCTGTTTTCCATATCTAGGAATGTCTTCATCATTTGTTCCACATTACTATAAAAAAACAGAAATATTTATTCTATTCATTCATTCTAAACACTTGAATGAAAGTTAAAAAGTCGAAGTGTCAGTTACAATGACCAATCACGACAATCAACGTGTTAAATATACCATAATTGATACCTTTATTTGAAATTCTCTTGAATTTGCCACCCTTCTATTATTTACGTATTTTAAAACGGATTTAAATTATAACGCGATCAGAATTAAACTGCAAGCAAGAATCTCCTGCAAAATTTGTTAAATTTACATTAATTCTTTTTATTGATGGTTTTAACTGGAAAAATTGAGTTTAAAAGTCTTTACTAAACAATTTTATATCTGTACTGCTGGTAGATAGAACACCTATAATACTAATATCTCAATTCCAATTCAGTAACGATAAATTTCTCTATTTCATACAGGTACATACAAAGAATAGAAAAATTAGTAATACCTTTAATACAACACTCTTGAATAACGGATTGGGTTAGGTCTTTATACATATAATGACATTATAAATGTACGTGAAACAAAAACTTATACTAATTTTACATACATTCACACTTATTACACATTGCTGCCTGCATTAACAAAGCAGCAATAAATCGTACACAAAATGTTATCTATATTAAATTCGCCTTTTCACGAATTATGTTCACAACTTTATCTTTTATTGTAATTTAGAATTACAATCGCAATGACTTAGTGTTACTATCAACTTACATTACAAAACTTTTCTTAAAATTACTGCTTATGGAACGACTATCTTCTCATATTGCAAATATTTAATTTTAAACAAAATAATTGGTAATTCAAATAAAATTGAAATTTGAAATTTCACATATCGACGACTAGCTTTGAAACGTTTGGAAATATTTCGAAAATTGTTGTATACCTTCAGATACTTTTAATAGTAACAAGTACAGTATGAATATAATAAACATATAAAAAGTAATACTGGTATACACGATATAACGAATATTTTTGTTGCATATTCTAAATGTTCTGTATTAGTAATGTGCGTTTTTAGCTAAAAATTTTTCACTGTTTTCAAGTTTTACATCATTGTTAAATTCCCACCATTAAAATACAGCTTCTCTTTAAATTAAAATGTATGTTGCTTATTAATACATTTTTATTAAACCAAATGCATTAAAATAGAACCTAGCATTTTTAATAAAGTAATATGTAAATGCCTTGTTTAGCATTAAAAAATCTTACACTGTTAATTACTTTAAGCAAAAAAAAAAAATTATAAGAATATGTGCAACCACACCGCAAGAGTAATCAAATCATGATTAATATTGTGCATGATCTAAATAATTACAAAATAGTGTCTACATGATTTGGTGGCATGACATAATTTTGTTTGTGTGTGTGTCTGTGACTGTGAGTACTTATATGCGCGTGTGTGTGTGTGTACAGACGGCGCGAACCTGCGCAGGTCTGTATTCAATTGTTTACTTTCAAGGTTTACGATTCAGGAAAAGTATCTAAATAAATATCAACGTTATTCTTTTTTCTTATTACTTAAAAAATACAGTTATGGCATCGCATTACGGCTGAATATCTATTAAAATTAGAGTCCCTTTTGGCATTTTTTATTTTAATTGCGATTGTTAATAAGATTTTCCATTACGAAAAGGAATCTTATTCTTTCCAGTCTTTCTTAATTTCAAACGACCACTCCCACTTCAGATGTTCATGCTTGTCATCATCGGTAAACAAGGAGCTTACACTGTAGGATCCACGTGCCATTACTCCAGCCGGTGCATCTTCTGCAGGTGTAGTATATGATTGCACTTCTGTTTTCGGTGGATAAGAACCAACCATATGCATCATCTTATCCACTGTAATACAACACAAATGAAAAGCTATCAATGGATAATTGATAATCAAATATTTCATTTACTACAAAAGTATTGAATTTTAAAATTACCTGTGACACCTAGCAATGAAAACATTGAACAGAAACCAAATACAAAAATTTAAGCTCGTAATTTAAATTGAATAAGATTAGAAATTCTAAATTAATGACAAAGCATTTGCCATTTAATTAGTAGTTAGCCTTTAACAATACTCTTACCAGGTACTCCAAGACGATAGGTCTTCTGAATATACTTTAAACCATGCACAATTTCACGTTGCACAATGAAGTCAATCCTGATTCTATAACTAACACCTTCCTTTATTACAAAAGTTTGTTTTTTTAATTGGGAAAGATCATCTGTTAAGTCTAATTCCATGTCTGGTCTGTCTACGACACAAAGTGCTAATTTCTTCACTATTACTTTCCTTGGATCAGTTGGATCTGAAAAAATTCACATCACCATTTCTTATTTAACAATTCTCTAACTCACTTATTTATAACAATTAATGTAATTCGCACCTACAACAACACCGCCAGACTTTGCTTCCCCTAGAAGTGTTTCCTTATATTTGCGTAAACTTTCATCTTCTTTGTCTGTTTCTAAAATTTGTTCTATTGTTTTCTCTGGTGGAGGCTTGTAGTTTGATTCCACTTCCAGTTCTTCTTCCACAGAGTCAATATGATCTGTGTTAAGCTCTGACATTTTCACTATGGCAGAAATGTACTGTTGCATTATTAATATTTTACATTTTTTACCTTGCACATTGGAGTTTACTTTTCCAATTAATTGTTTCATTTATTTAAGATTAATATTTCGTTAAACTAAATACAATGCAATATTAAATTACAAAAGAATTATTTATAGATTTTAATAAACATGAATGAATCGGCATAATATGCGAATAGGAGTTCGTACAACGCGGAATCGAAGTATTGGAAAAGTATTGATCTTTCGGCATAATATTTAGCAATTTTGAGTCATTAATTGACTCGCAGAATACCAAACGCACACAAACTTAACGTTTATGCATGGCCATATAGATGTTTCTATAGAAGAATATTTTTAGAAAGATAAAACGCTGGAAAAATTATAAAGTAAAACATATTTTCTGTGTCTTTCTCGTATATTTCTACAACATGAAAAGATTGGACAAATATCAAGAAATTAATGAATCGTAAAATAAACAAAGAGAAATATTGAAACAGGAAAATGACAGAAAGGTAAAAAAATGTCTAGACGAAATTATAAACCATTGAAAAAGTAATCGATAAGAAATAATTCAATTACCAAAAATTCTGAATATCTGGATAGTAGACTTACCGTAATTATAAAGTAATAGAACGAATATTAAAAAACGAAAACCTATACAGAACTATTACCAATCTTTTAATCTTGTTTGCTACCCTTCTGTAACTCGCTTCTCAAAGCGGAAGACATGGACAATATGGCTGACTCAAAAGGGCGGGTACTTCCTGTCCTCATAGTTATTTAAGGTTAACTTTTCCTTTTATATATTTCTTTATTATTTTGAATCCAAAAACTTCCTTTGTTACATTCTTAAACTTATGGTGCCTCCTGGTGTATTTACTTTTATTTATATTATCCTTTATTTTAAAAATTAGATGCCAAATTAGGAATATATCGAATTGATAAGGATTCTGACGAGTGAGTTATTTCCCGCGTTTAATATATCTGTACAGATTCTTTAATGTGCATTTTTGTATTATTTTCTTAAATCAATTAATATTTTGAATGAATCAGCGTGTCATAATCATATTTCTAATTCATACATTGTATCACTTGTTAATACATAATATTATTTATTAGAAGAATATAAAGAGCTATTGTCCGTTCACATTAAAGATATAGTGTAGACACAAGCTATGATAAAAAAATAGATGTATGTTACTTATATACTAAGAGGCGAAACTCTGTTTAAAGGGAGATGAAATGACGCAGCCAATTTAAATATATAATAGGCAATGATCAGCAAATTTTGGTAAAGTTAAAATATTGATACGTTAGCCAAAATTATAACATCGACGTACCTACATTGAGGGGTATTAAATCTGTCCAGAGTTCACAATGCATATTTAATGCTGGATTTCCGATTGGTGGAATGATGTTGGTAATTCCTAATTGGTAGAATGAGGCGGTTTCAACATCATTCCACAAATCGGAAGAGTTTACGCCTTGCGACAGAGTCAATGTTCCGTACGTATAGAGAGAAATATTAATCTTGGTCCCTAGAAGAAGACACTAGCTCTGGTACCAATAAAGGATGCTTGTTAAAAGATGAAGCGTTTTGATTGGTACTAGAGCTAGTGACTTTCCCTTGTTTAGAGTATGAGTCATTGTGGCGACCGTACATCGATGTTATAGCTTTGACGTAAATTCGAACAGTGTAAACGCAGTCAATTGCAAATCAATAGCTTGCAAATACAAATAGTATAATATACACACATATGGGAATTAAAATAACAATAATTTAGAAAAAATAAGTTGACGCGAAAATATAGAATTCTAAAAAATCCAGAACTTAAATGTTTAACTCGATTTTTGTAGTATTACTTTTAGCTCGCAAGGAAATTCTGGGAATCAACTACAGAAAGAGGAAAGTCGCCATTTTGTGTTCGTTGAGAAGGATAAAGACTTCGTGAATGACGGTTTGTTCATGCTGAAAGCCTTCGTGTGATTATCGATTCTTTGTTTTTTTCTTTCAACATTCGTTCGGCTTAGCCGTGTTAAGCAGCGTTGATGATTGGAATTCCGCGTGACGATCGACATAAGATCACGGTTAAAATCCGCAATAATATGAAGAGAAGCTCTAGTCGAGACACTCCGCCTCCTCGTGTCAAACGAAGCAGATCCTCCATGGGACGGTAAGAATTTTACCGTCGTTTACTGAAATTTATTTGTTTGAGAAAAATGTTAAAAATAAACTATACCTTTTTCGTTCAATACTTTTTTGTAATTAAGTGCATTTTATTTCATTATTTTTGAACGTAAAATACAGTGTCGAGTAATTTTGAATTATTGTAATTTTATTTCTTGATATTAAAAAGTAATGTAACTTTTGTTATAAATTCTTTTATCTATTTATAGATATGATGATTCCAGTGATGAACGAATAACACCTGAGAGAATTCGTCGTCGTAGTAGGGGCGCAAGAAGTCCTAGTCCACCAACGCGTGCCTCATCACATGCACGTTATGTAGAATCGAGTTCACACAGAGATGACTATTTAAGAGCACCCAGAGAATTACCCCCAGAGCGTCCATACAGCTATAAAGTTCTTTGTATCAGCTCAATTCATCCAAAAGCCAGCGATGAAGTGATTAAAGATACTCTTTACAGAGAATACAAAAAGTTTGGTGATTTCTCCATTAGAATTTCTCATGAACTAGATGAGCGTGTTGCATATGTTTGCTTTAGAAGTTCAGAAGATGCTAGAGATGCAAAACATGCAAAACCAAGAATTATTATGTATGACAAAGTAGCACTTGTTGAGCCAGTTTATGAAAGACCTGATACTTATCGTCGTCCAAGATCTATCACACCACCTGATTATGAAAGATATTACACTAGAAGCCCTGGTCCAACAGATAGACATAGACCATTAGAAAGATATGAAAGAGTTTACGGGCCCCCAGTTGGATTGCCTCCACCACACAGAGAGATGAGACGCGAAGCGATTCCTCCACCTCATCATGAGTTTGTTAGACCACCGATTCATCATGGTCCACCTCATGTTCATCCTGGTCCACCTCATCATTATGGTCCGCCAAGACATATGATGATACGACATCCGGTTCATGGATTTGAGCGCGTAGAAAATAAAAAAGATAAATTCCCTAATTATTTACATCATGTTTCACCAGAAGATGATCCACTAGCAACAAGAACTCTCTTTGCAGGAAACTTGGAAATCAATATCACTGAAGAAGAATTAAGAAGGATTTTCAGTAAATATGGAATTGTAGATGATATTGATATCAAAAGACCTCCACCAGGAACAGGAAATGCTTATGCTTTTGTCAGATTTCAGACTTTAGATATGGCACACAGGTGTAAAGTTGAACTTTCCGGGCAATATATAGGAAAATTTCAATGTAAAATTGGTTATGGAAAAGCTACTCCCACAACGAGAATTTGGGTTGGTGGTTTAGGACCATGGACTTCTGTTCCACAACTAGAAAGAGAATTTGATCGATTCGGAGCAATAAAGAAAATTGATTACATAAAAGGCGACAGTAATGCCTATATTCTGTATGATTCGATCGATGCGGCTCAAGCTGCTGTAAAAGAAATGAGAGGATTTCCTTTAGGTGGTCCAGACAGAAGACTGAGAGTAGATTTTGCAGATGTAACTCCAGGATTTGGATTTAAGCCAAGACCTTACTCTGAAGAAAGCGGAGAGTTTAGACCAAGACCAGTAGATTACGAGTCTTCTTATGATCCCTATGGACCAGATAGTGACTTTGGTTATGGACCAAGAGGATTCAGAGGTAGGGGATCTGCTCCATGGCACGACAGGAGAGGTGGAGGAAGAGGAGGCTATCGTGGAACTTACCCAGACAGTTATATAAGAGATGAAGCTGATTGGTCTAGCCGTAGACCACCACCAGAGTTAGAGTATGAAACCCCCAGAAGCTTACGTCGTTCTTTATCAAGAGAACCTGGTGTAGATAGATCGAGATCAAGATCTCCTCGTAGAAGACAAATTGATTCAGATTCAGATTCAGAGAATACTCGTACTGGAATGCTTTCAACCTCTCGAACGTTGCCGGAGGTTGCAAGAAAATCAATAGCAGTATGGCAAGGAGCACTAATCTTAAAAAATTCTCTATTTCCAGCCAAGTTTCATTTAACTGATGGTGATACAGAAATAATTGAAGCCTTAATGAAAGATGAAGATGGAAAACATATGCTAAGAATTACACAAAGATTACGTTTAGATCAACCTAAATTAGATGATGTATCAAAGAGAATTCAAACTTCCAGTTCGCATGCTATTTTCCTAGGACTGGCTGGTTCAAGCACAGTTATTTCTACAGACGATACGAACGTGCAGACTCGACCATTACGTAACTTAGTGTCATACTTGAAACAAAAAGAGGCAGCAGGAGTTATTTCATTGCTTAACAAAGACACAGAAGGGACTGGAGTTCTTTATGCATTTCCACCCTGTGCATTTTCTACAGAACTATTGAAAAGAACCTGTCCAAGTCTCAGTGAAGAAGGACTCAAAGAGGATCATCTGGTAATCGTCGTTGTTAAGGGGGGTAGCGCTTAGATATATATGTGCGTGTGTGTGTATATATATCTATATATGTATATACATATATATGCAGATACATAAATATATAGATATATAGATGTATACTGACTAAGGTGTTTAGTATCATCACTTTAAATACATTATTTGCAGCTTTCGAAAAAGTTTCATATGGATATTAAGTATTCGTCTGACTCTAAGGAGTTTGTAAATTAATATAATTTTTTATATAATAATTTTTTTTTAGAGGATCATATTTTTTGTCTTCTTAAAATTTTAATCCTTGAATTACAAGAAACCAATTCCAATTCAAAGCATGTTTGTCTGATATATCGTGCACTGCGTATAACAATCTTACGATAGTAACGTGGAAACCTTTTTCACCCATCAATCATGCAATTCAATGAACATCTATAAGCGTTAAAAATTTAGGAAAAATGTGATAGTCTGAAGTTCGTTAAAACTTGCAAATTTTGTGCATAATCTAATGAAATTTTTTATTTCAGAAGTATAAACAATAAGCATTAAAAATAGTAGGTACAAAAATAAACCCTATGAAAAAAAAACTAATTTAATTTAAGAAATTCAAAGCAATTATAAAACAAGATGTCTTAACGATTATAAAAGGCAATAGAATTTAATTAACCCTTTTGGATCTAATATATAAATGATGTTTTAAACTCAATAATTTTGTGACATGTAAAGTATCCTACCTAATTTGAACGTCTTAATTAAATATTTTATTTGCTTTTGATATAAGAAAATGTCATAGGAAAACACTATTTGCTTGGAACAGGCAAATATTATAAGCATAAAATTAGTTTCCAAGTTTATATTTTTTGAGATTTCAAAATGTACTGATTGTTCTGATTGTAACATCTGGAATCCAAGTCTAAAAGGGTTAATAAGATATGGAAGTAAATAAAACTAAAAACAAAATTTAAAAAAATTTTTAAATCAAATTCAAATGAAAGTTACAGCCTACATTAAATATATGAAAATTAAAGATTCTAAACATTCAATGTTACAAATTTCTCAAAATTAAATTAGTTGTGTGTGAATAATTTTGTTAAGTTGCAAATAATGGAAATATTAAAGTAGAAGATACTAGACATATAAATATTTGTATATCCATTAAAAGCATCAAATTTCTATGAGTCTGAATTGCTGAATGAAATACTAAAATCATAATAAGGACAAAAGAAGGAATTTAACACATATTTTCGTAATCTTCAATTACAAATTTTTATTACATTGTATCATATCTTTTTACATGTGTATGAAAAACGTAATGATGAAGCAATTCAGTATTCAATAAGTTATGGACACACTTAAGTAAGATCGAACTATCACAGGTAACTCATAATGATTCTAGATTTAATATTTACTGTAATTATACACTAGCGCGTGTATACACAGTTCTTTCATATTCGAATGAAATTCCTTGAGGAATCTTTTATTTCTAAATTTCATTTATTTTTTTATTTTTTTTTTTAATATTTTATACTAAAATAAATCTTGCTTATGAAAAGGGTGGAATATGAAAGATCTGCTTAAACTATATTTGATACAGTAATTAAGTCTACTTAATTGTAAAGTTGCATTTTATGATTATGTAGAATTATCTGTGTGATATATACATATAATACTTATATAAGTGACTTGTGTGGATGTGTTCTGAAAAGTGAACCGAAGAAAGTGAAAGGACAAAATTCTAAAATGGCTTCCTGTGCTTTTCTCTCAGTGAAAAAGGACAAAATCGTTTTTTTTTTGAAAGGACAGTGTTTAGTGATAAATATTTGAAAAGTATAAAAGAAAAAAAACAGAATGTGTACAGTGAAATGTAAAACAAATCCAAGTGCTTGTGCTTGGCGACCAACATTGTGACGCTCTTTTAAACTATTACTTTAAAAGTGCGTTACAGTATGGCGCAAACGAAGGTGCAGTGGTTTAATCACACAATAGTGTCGGAACAACAAATAGATGACCATTATGCTGAGTCAATGCATTCATTATTTTTAGTTTACCTACCAAAGTTTCAGTGGCTTCGAATGAAAACAATAATTATTACATTAGAAATGTAATCTTTTAACAGGAGGATGCGTTGATGTTTTCAGTGTTATCAAAGGATATAACAATTTCTACAATACAAAAAGAAATCTTTTCCTGGAAAAAATATTTTGGTTAATTTCAGTGGTATTAAAGGAATAGAAAATGATTATTACGTAGAGAAGATTAGTTATATTATTACAAAATGCATGCTGTGACTTGGCAATCAGTCGCATGGGTTTTAAATGCAAATTTTCTTGTGAAGTTGACCGTGAATTTCGTGATGTGATTTTCTTTGTTTTTTTCAAGAAGATTATTCCCGTTTCGCATTTAGATTGATTGTGCAGTTAGTGTTCTCTGTGGTCTGTGGCCATTTCTGGCTGTTTAATTCCTAAAAAGTACTGATTTAAATATGAAAAAAAAAGGAAAAGAAAAATAGTAGCGTTTCCAATTTTTGTCCTACAGAAACAATTGTGTCAAATTTGAAAGTGAAGAATTGCCGGTGCTGTTTCAAGTGTTCCTTTGTAATTAAACAATTTTTTTAATTAATTGAAATTGAGAAAAAAAAAAGTTTGTTTCAGAGCCACAGCGAAGAAAGGGTTTGGATAGAAGAGATCGTCTACTGTCTACTGTATTTTATGCTTTATACGAATAAAACAAATAGATTGGCAAATATTTGGAACCTCAATTACTTAATATTGAAGAAATACTTAAGATAAATACATACATATTAATATTTAATCCTTTATTTACCATTCAAAAAAGTAGTTAATATTGTGTAATAATGGAAGTTAAAATTAAATTATAGTATTTTTTCTAATTCATATTTTCAATAACTTTCTATCAGAATGTAGGTAGTAAAGAAAGTATTGCTACTTCCACTGAATACAATGACGAATGAATTAGTTAAAGGAATATGGATTATTTGATAATAGTTCTCCATCTACATCTTAACACTTTATCGATCGGTCGTGGTTAAGGCTGCCACTCAGTAAGGACCGGCTTAGTTGCGAACGCATTTGCTCCTGGTATCGGCTACATTTTCGCTATTCATTGTGTTGTGCTTATACCTTTTGTTTCAAAGAAATGTAATTTTATTCATATTTATACTTTATTTTGCATTTGTTTTATATAATAAAGGGTCTTATAAATTAATATTCATAAAATATATTCAAAGTAATAGTAATTCAATTTTTTAATAATTCTTTAGAGAAACATGTTCTACGTCTTATCTTTTTCGATTCACATACTCTACATTGTTTTTGTGGTATTTTGTTTTTACCACTTATCACTATTCTTATAAGTTTATGCTTCTTTATACATGATAATCTTTCTGGATGATCCCACTGTACGAAAACCGTCGATGGCTAAAAGCCGATTAATAAGCTAGCGGTCGATAAGCATTGGAAATCGAAAAATCGATTAATAGGCTAGCGGTCGATAAGCATTGGAAATCGAAAAGCCAATTAATAGGCTAGCGGTCGATAAAGTGTTAAATCTTGATCATTGCGTAGGTCAGTGGTTCTTAACCTTTCTTTTTTCCACAAAGCTCTTTTGGCAATTTAATGAAACTCTATATACCCTTTCTATGCGATGTTCTACAAAATAATTGTTTATAATAAATGTTTCTTAAGTAGTTGAATTAATGTTGAAAATTTTAACTTGCTTAGATATGTAAGACGCATGAAACAAGATGAAAGCTTTCAGAGGTAGTTTTATAAGACTAAGATAAATTTACAAGAAATATCGCTCTTATCTGTTCAGAAAGACCATAAAAGAGAAGGATAGAATAAAAGTCGAGACAGCCAATAAATTTAAATGCTAGCTTATCGGTGTCGTAATACAAATACACAATGATGCTAAAGTACAAACAACGATTCAACTTCTTTGCTTTTAATTTCTTTTATACGAAAATTTTTGTAACATACTAAAGAAATTTTTCTGGTTAAAATGAGACCAAACGTACTTCAGACCGTATTTATTTATTATTACGTAATGGGTAACTTATTTTGTTTTATTAGATAAATAAAGCTATATGTTATATAATAAAGTACATATTATGAAAACAGATTCTTAACTATATGTGAAATATCTAAGGCAATGTTAAGGAAGGTATGTCACTCATAGCAAAATATCAGAGGAGGTACAGATGCCAGATTCAGCACCCGGTGCCCTACTCACACATGCCCTCTTTTTCGATTATTCCGAAGCTGCCCGAAGTAATTTCGGACCGCCTCGTAGGAGTCGAGAGAGAAAGGCTCACATTTGCCTTCTCGTTCTTAACAACTGAAATCCGACCTCCTGTCAACGGTATACGATTCGGAATCTCGACTGCCCAGGTATTTTTACTTGCCTTTCCTAGAGTTCATTACTGAACTCTGCAAATTACTCCTGGTTTCTATTTGCCTCTGATGACCTCTGATGACCAGTGCTGACAAAAGTACAGAACTCCCGACAACTTTTGACACCATACAGCGAGTGTTACTGACTGCTCCTGATTACTGCTTGCCTCTGCTGGACTCTGCTGACCATCGCTTATATTTCTGACAACCTATAACGATTACTACTGACTTCTGCTAACCTCTATTGGTCTTTGCTGATCTCTGTCAGCGTGTGCTTGTCTCTACTGAACTTTCCTGGCCTCTGCCGAACGCTACTGATCACTGCAGGTATTTCTGATAATGTGTAACGATTATTACTTACTACTGCATGCCCCTACAAGTCTCTGCTTGCCTTTGCAGGTTTCTGCTTGCCAGTGCATGCCTTTGCTGGCCTCTGCTGAACACTGCTGACCACCCCTGATGCTTCTGACATCGTATAACAATTACTACATGCTATTGTTCGCCCCTGCTGATCTCTGCTTGCCACTGCATGCCTCTGCTCGTCTCTGCTGACCGCTGCTGACCACCTCTGATGCTTCCGACAACATATAACGCTTACTACTTGCTACTATTCGCCCCTGGTGATCTCTGCTTGCCACTGCTGGCCTCTGCTGACCACCGCTTATATTTCTGACAACGTATAACGTATGCTGGTCTCTGCTTGCCTCTGCACACCTCTGCTGGCCCCTGTTGACCACTGCTGACCTTTGTTGACAACTCCTGACATGATGTATATGTATTAAAGCTTTGTATAATGTAAATCTATGGCAATAAATAATATAATTGCAAAGAATTCTATGTGTTCTCGTCACTTTTACCTTTCTTTTCCTCTCCCCATTATTTCCTTAGTTATAAGAAACCGTTTCTCTACTTAAAACTGGAATTCCAAAGTGCCCGGAGCGTTTTCTGAAATGCCGGTGACCTTGACCCATTTTCGAAACTGGGTCAAGGCCAAATCCTGATTCCCAAAGCGCCCGGAATTTTTCTAAGATTCGATGGCCTTGACCTACTTTCGAAATTGGGTCAAGGCCATCCGGATTTCCAAGTTGGCCCGAAGATTTCTAAAATTTCGAATGGCCTTGACCTCTTTCGAAATTGGGTCAAGGCCAAAGCCGGATTCTCAAAGTGCTCGAAATTTTTCTGAGATTCGATGGCCTTGACCTACTTTCGAAATTGGGTCAAGGCCATCCGGATTTCCAAAGCGCCCGGAATTTTTCTAAGATTCGAATGGCCTTGACCCACTTTCGAAATTGGGTCAAGGCCAAATCCGGATTCTCAAATTGCCCGGAATTTTTCTAAGATTCGAATGGCCTTGACCCACTTTCGAAACTGGGCCAAGGTCAAGGTCAAATTCGGATTTCCAAAGTTCCCGGAACATTTCTAAAGTGCTGGTGAACTTGCGAAGAAGGTGGTACGCATCTTATAGGTAAGAGAATGATTTGGAGAGGAAAAGGACGGTAAAAAATGATGAGAACACATAGAATACGTTAAAATTATATCATTTATTGTCATAGATTTACATTATACAAAACTTTAATACATATAAACATATTATATTATATTACATCATGTCACAAGTTGTCAGCAACGGTCAGCAGTGGTCAGCGATGGTCAGCTGACGTCGGGAGATGTTGGCAGAGGCCAGCTTAGGTCGGGAGATGCTGGCAGAGGTCAGCAGAGGCTGGCAGTAGCCAGTAGTAATCGTTGTACGTTGCCAGAAATATAAGCGGTTGTCAGCAGTGGTCAGCAGCGGTCAGCAGAGGTCAACGGAGGCCAGCAGAGGCATACAGAGGCAAGTAGAGTCCAGCAGGGGCAAGCAGTAACAAGTAGTAATCGTTATACGTTGTCAGAAGTAACAGGAGTGGTCAGTATGCGGTCGGCAGAGTCCAGTGGAGGCAGGCAGAAGTCAGTAGTAATCGTTATACGTTGTCAGAAGTAACTGGAGTGGTCAGTAGCGGTCAGCAGAGTCCAGCGGAGGCAGGCAGAAGTCAGTAGTAATCGTTATAAGTTGTCAGAAATATAATCGGTGGTCAGCAGAAGCCAGCAGAGGCTGGGAGAGGCTAACAGTAGCCAGTAGTAATCGTTATACGTTGTCAGAAATTCCAGGAGTGGTCAGCAGCGGTCAGCAGAGGCCAGCGGAGGCTGGCAGACGTCAGCAGTAACCGTTATACGTTGTCAGAAATTCCAGGAGTGGTCAGCAGCGGTCAGCAGAGGCTGGAAGAGGCTAACAGTAGCCAGTCGTAATCGTTATACGTTGTCAGAAGTAACAGGAGTGGTCAGCAGCGGTCAGCAGAGGCCAGCGGAGGCTGGCAGACGTCAGTAGTAATCGTTATACGTTGTCAGAAATTCCAGGAGTGGTCAGCAGCGGTCAGCAGAGGCTGGGAGAGGCCAACAGTAGCCAGTCGTAATCGTTATACGTTGTCAGAAGTAACAGGAGTGGTCAGCAGCGGTCAGCAGAGGCCAGCGGAGGCTGGCAGACGTCAGTAGTAATCGTTATACGTTGTCAGAAATTCCAGGAGTGGTCAGCAGCGGTCAGCAGAAGCCAGTGGAGACCTGTTGACGGGAGGTCGGATATTAGTTGCTCAAGAGCGAGAAGGGAAGTGTGAGCCTTTCTCTCTCTACTCCCACAAGACGGTCCGAACTTACTTTGGGCAGCTTCGGTAATAATTACATAATAAATATTAATGTAAACGAACACGTATGGCATAAATTAGAAAAAAATTCGATTATACACGGTGTTTGGCCACCCATGGGAAAAATTTTAATGAGCAATTCTAGAGGCCAAAATAAGACGAAAATCAAGAATACAAATTTGTTGATTGAGGCTTCGTTAAAAAGTTATTAACAAAATTATTAATAAAATTTGTCCATTTACACGATTTTTTTTCTCACAAGTGCGTAGGATTTTGGGGGTATGTCTACTTAGCAAAAATGCTTGTAATCCACCCCTGCAACTAAAAATAATTTTTCCAAGAAGATTCGAAATTATCTAATTTCGCCGAAAAAATTTCTGGTCGGTATGAAACTTTAAACGTTAGTAAGTTTTTAAGGAAGCCTCAATCAACAAATTGGTATTCTTGATTTTCGTCTTATTTTAGCCTCTGGAATCTTACATTAAAATTTTTCCTAGGGGTGTTCGAACAACCTGTATAATATTTCCAATAAGCAAAACTTAACGGGCCGCATTACAAAAGGAATAAAACAATATTTCATCTGAATTTTGCGAAAACTTATCGATTCTAAGACGAATAGAAGCTGTTGAAACTAACCGTGGTCGTTTCAAAAAATAGTGAAAGAGAGATTATGTCACCTTCTTAACTGTTCTATTAGCTATACTAATAATCTATTTCTCACGTATGTACGAGTTTTAGTGACTCGTGATTTCAGTACGTTATTTTCAAATACATTTAATGTGTTACATTGCATATTAAATTAAGATATATTAATGTATTCATTTCCAAATTATCTTAATTCTAAATGTGTAATAACAATGTTCTCCAAGCATAAATCTAGAAAGCGGTAAATCTTATAATCGGTGTATGATTTTACATGACACACTATAGTTTCTAGAATCGTAATTATTAAATGTATTTTTGCAAAACCAATATACGAAGACAAATTTCCTTAAAGTGTCTAGTTTATAATTATGAAATACTTCGTCGGTAGTAATACCCTATATTGTCCATGAAACAGACTATAATAGAGTGTAGGCATTTGATGGCGGCCATATTAGTGAGGTCCAAAGTACGCATGTTTGGGAGGTCAGTAAATCGATCAAAGCTAATGCGAACAAGGTTTGGAGAAGTAATATTGTGTTCGGAACTTCGTTTGTTTTTACCAAGTGGTCATATATAATTGATGAAATTCCACAAATATTAAAATACAAATGTATAAAATAACAAGTGCTGTATAATACGTAAATTGATATGAATGTTTAATTTATTATAGTTACTTTGTAAATTATAACATACTCTTTACGTAAACTACCTTATTGTGTTAATTGGTTATAACTGTACTTTCTTTTACACTGTACTAACAAAAGAACTTTAGCTAAGATTTTTAAACAGGAAAGCATATTACTTTCAAGATAAATTATTTTTATCATTTGACTTTTCAGGAGTGACTGTAAAATGGACAAATTAGTATCGTCGGATATTGTACTCATAGCTGGTAATTCTCACCCAGAGCTGGCTAACCTCATTGCCAAGTAAGTTTTCATGAATATGCATTGTTAATATTTCGTTATATTGTACGTAATATTTTCCTTTTAAAAAGCCGATTAGGTGTCAGGCATGGAGGATGCTCTGTATACCATAAATCAAATCGTGAAACTATGGTTGAGATTGGAGATTCTGTACGTAGTAAAGATCTTTATATTATTCAAACCGGAACAAAGGATGTGAACAACAACATAATGGAACTTTTGATCATGGCATATGCATGCAAGACTTCTTCTGCAAAAAATATTGTCGGCGTCATTCCATATTTACCTTACTCTAAGCAATGCAAGATGCGTAAACGTGGTTGCATAGTTTCTAAATTATTAGCAAAAATGTTGTGTAAGAGTGGTTTAACTCATATAATCACAATGGATCTACATCAGAAAGAAATACAAGGATTTTTTGACGTTCCTGTGGACAATTTACGTGCTAGTCCTT
This sequence comes from Colletes latitarsis, assembly GCF_051014445.1. Lineage (NCBI taxonomy): Eukaryota > Metazoa > Arthropoda > Insecta > Hymenoptera > Colletidae > Colletes > Colletes latitarsis. The sequence goes on from NC_135140.1 coordinate 11,697,332, forward strand.
TCCTATTGCAATATATTCAAGAATGTGTATGTAAACAATATGACTAATTGTACTTTTAACAAATTTTAATTTTTGAACTATATATTTGTCTAATTAGATTCCAGATTACCACAATTCAGTAATAGTTGCAAGAAATCCTGGCAGTGCAAAGAAAGCAACCAGCTATGCAGAAAGATTACGTTTGGGTATAGCAGTAATTCATGGAGAACAGCGGGAAGCAGAATCAGATATGAATGACGGACGCTATTCTCCTCCTGCTTTGGCTTCACGAACAATGGAGGTTGGGGTTGGTGTTCCAATGCATCCTGCAAAAGAAAAACCACCAATTAATGTTGTAGGAGATGTGGGTGGACGTATAGCTATTATGGTGGTACGTAAGTTTAGATATACTAACTCTACACTGGAATGAATTTTACGATATTAAATTAAAAAATAAAAAAAACTTTCTAAGAGGGATGTAGGTTTGAAAAGCTACTTATTTTCAGGATGACATGATAGACGATGTTCAATCATATGTAGCCGCAGCAGAAGTTCTCAAAGAAGGAGGAGCATATAAAATTTATGTTCTAGCCACACATGGTCTTTTAAGCTCTGACGCTCCAAGATTAATAGAAGAATCTCCAATTGACGAGGTAACAGCATTTAAAAGTGCTATCGGTAAACTATGGATGTCTATGCTAATGCATGTTTCTATAGAAAAATTATTTATGTACGTAATATTATATAACTATTATTGTAGGTTGTTGTGACAAATACAGTCCCTCATGATATTCAAAAGATGCAGTGTCCAAAAATAAAGACTGTTGATATCAGTATCCTGTTGGCAGAAGCTATTAGACGTATTCATAACAAGGAGTCTATGTCATATTTGTTTAAAAATGTCACTTTAGAAGATTAAAAAGTCCGATAAAACAATGTGTCTTAAATACAGTGAGTTTCTGTGTCCAGGGACCATAATCAAGACATATCCATTAAGTTTTTTTATTGTCTTAAATAGAAATGAACATACTAGTCTATTTTAAAGATAATTGAGTTGTTTAAAAATTTCTAACTAGTTTCATCTATCACATACATAAATTTCCTAACCAACGAGCCTGTGTAAGATATGTTAAAAAATGTTGGGTTAATTTTTAATCCAGTGTTGTAAACTATACAATTTATTTTTCATATTCAAGAAACGATAAATGTGTTTCAAGATGTAAAGATCATAAATATATTATTCTAGACTCTAGAATCTAGAGTGTAAAATAATAATGTAATTTTAAAAGAAAATAGAATAGTCCTTTTTACTCCCTCTTATTTAAAAATGTAATTACGTCGTTGATAATCATTCAAATAAAGATAAGTGGATCAATAAAAATGTTGCTATGGAAATACACAGTCCATGAAAACAGTTTCAAACCTGTAAATTCTCTAAAGTTTTTGAAAGTTACCATAGCCTGTAGGTTCTTTCAGAATGTCTGTAGAAACAGTAAATTACGAATTTACGAGGATTTGTGTTATGTTGCAATCGAGCGAAAAGTCACGAAGAATACAAGGTTTAACAGAAATTCTAAATATTTTGAAATTACCACAACATCAAAGTGATGAAACATTACACTTATGGGATGCTGTAAATAAGTTTGTATTAAAAATTTTAAACGATCCTGCAGAAACTTGTCGTGACCGAACGGTAGAAATTATAAAATTATTTATATTGAATTTAACACCCGACGATAAATACGTTATGTATTTGCTTCCAATTTTATCTAAGAGACTGGGTTCTCAGGAGCAAATAGAAACTTCGGAAGAAGTGAGACTGAAATGCGTTACTTTATTAAAATTATTAATATTAAAATATAACAATTTATTAGCACCATATATCGATGACTTAGTAAAAATTTTAACACGTACTATAGTAGATAATTATCCACTAATTAAAAGAGAAAGCTGTATTTGTGTATCTGAATTTGCTAAAAATTTACCAAGATACTTTTATATGCAAACTGAGAAATTTGTAAAACCAATTTTGAGTAATTTTACACACCAACATTATAAAGTTAGAATTGTTTCCATTACAACAATAGGAGATCTAATCCAACATGGTAAAAGTGCATTTATAGAAAACGTGTCTCTGCCTCTAGCAGAAAAATTATTTGATCAAAATGGGCTTGTTAGAACAGGTACTTTATTAGTTTTATTTATTTCAACTGTACTTCGCGATACATAGTTGTTCTCATTTTAAATATAATTTATAATGTCTTGTAGCTGTAATAGAGGTAGCAGGTTGTTGGCTTTTAAAATTAAAGGATCGATATAGTTGGTGGCACAAGATTCTACCATTACTTTTAACAGGCCTTCACGATGAGTTCAAAGAAATTAGGGAGAAAGCTGCAAATTTTTGGGATGCTGCTGGACAATTATACATACAAGAAAATGATAATGATGAAAAATTCAAGGATAAAATGGATTTTCTTATCAAAGATCCTGATCATTATCCTAATGGTATGTTAAACGTGTTAATTATAATTAAATATTATTTAGATTATTAATAAATCTTCTACAGTTGTAAGGCCAAATTTGGGATGTCGTGTCATAGCACAGCAAACTTTTAGTAAATTAATAAATGGAATTAGTTTAGAATTAGGTGATTGGATGGCAGACATAAGAGTACGATCTGCACAATTACTTTGTGTATTCATTTTAAATATAGAAGAAGATGTAACGCAACATATTCAAAAACTCTTACCCCCTATATATCGGTAAATGTATCATTTTTAATTGAATTGTCAAATTTTCAATTTCATGTACTTTTAATTCATAAATAAACTGCCCAATAGAGCGTGCAACGATGAAGACAATAGAGTTGTAGAAAATATTGAAAGAGCAGCAGAATATTTAGGATATTTTGTACATCCAAAAATCTGTTGTCATTTAATACTTCCCACCCTCGAAGAAAATCCAACTGCAGGTCACTTAAGAGTATTTTCTGCAATTTTAAGAGGTTTTGAACGTTATACTCTTCTTCCATTATTAAAAGACGTTGGAAAATTTTTACAACAACCACATATCTGTCAAAGTACAAAAGAGATATACCAAAAACAAATACTTTCTTGCTGCCGTTCTTTAATTTTAATCTGCAAAGAGGTTTGTCTCACATTTGATAAATTTTTGTATGTTTAAAATAGTATTGTTTCTTATACTTAATATATTTAAAAATTTGTAGGATTGTAAGCTTATATCAGAAGATTTATTCATAGCAATATTCACTGTTCTATCAATGGCAAAAAATGATTATATGGAGCTAGAAGCAAAAGAATTATTGAATGTCCTTGCAGATATTAGTTCCTTTGATAATGTTGAAAAACTTTATAGTGAATACATTGGACAACTAATTTCATCACTTTCTGATTATAAATCATGGTCAAAACATAGTCCAGAGTCTCAAATTTTCTGTGCATGTCTAATACATGTTAAAGCAATTTTCACTTTCGATATGGACATTATGTTATCAATTCTAAAAAGTGTCATGACAAATGATACTGACCCTGAATTGAGACTACAATATTTTACTGTATTATCGCAATGTTTTAATCGAGATTCTTCAGATAAAATGATAGATTTAAAATTATCAAATCAATTTCTGGAAGACTGTATACTTCCGGGATTAATTTGGACCGTTGGAAGAGTCGCTGAAACTATACGAACTGCTGCAGTATCCTGTTTATGTGCATTCTTAGAAAAATATGAAAAAGACCTGTCGATAGAAAACACTCAATATTTTATGGAACATGATATTTGTCCAGTACTTGACAAAATAATCCCAGTCTTGATTAGTCTTGCAGATGATAACTCTAAGAAAAGTAGATTATATTCTTTACGAGCTATGTATTTAGTAATATGCATCAGAAAAAGATTTGATTATCTCACGGAAGAACACATACATAAAATCTATCCTGTACTTTTGAAAAGACTTGATGATGGATGTGATGATATTAGATTAGCAGCGCTAGAAGCTCTAATAAAAGTTTGGAATGCTATACCTAAGAATTACGATTTACATTTCAACAAAGGTCACATAGAAATGTTATATACTACAACTGTAATATATTTGGATGACCCAGACAGCGAATTTCAAAATGTTATGTTAGGTAAGTACATTTAATTTAAGTGCGTTTTTTTTTTGGATGGATGGAAAAGTAGGAGGATAATAATATTCAAAACTGTTATTAACCATGTCGTTAAGTGTTACAAAAAAAATATTTATTCAAATATAGTGCAAAATAACGACACTGGAGCCATTCTCGCGAGGCGTGTTTTGAATTTGAGGCGCTCTGCGGCACGCAGTGTAACTGACACAAATTTCTATCTGGAAGAAAACAAAAAATTTTCTCTTAATCTACATGAGTAGAGCTAGAGAAATACGTAGGAGATCTTCGATAAGTTAATTTTAACATTATTTATTGACAAATGATTGCCCCATTTTTTGTACATAATTGAACTTTCTACTTCAAATGCTCGCCAATCACACAAAAATTAATGTTTCAAAAATCCCCTTCGTATTTGTCTAGCTATACTCATGTAGATTAAGAGAAAATTTTTTGTTTTTTTCTAGATAGAAATTTACGTCAGTTACACTGCATGCCGCAGAGCGCCTCAAATTCAAAACACGCCTCGCGAGAATGGCTCCAGCGTCGTCATTTTGCACTATATTTGAATAAATATTTTAACATGATTAATAACACTCTCTTATTTTTCCATACATCTAAAAAAAAAATCGCAAGAAAACGCTTTATTTCAGGTTTTTACAGTGGTCTTACCCTTTAACCATCTATTAATCTAAACATTTTTTTAGAAAATTTAAAAGAATTGGCAAGAGTGCATCCAGAACTGCTCTACCAAAAACTTCAAAACTGTAAAACAAATTTTAGGAATCAAGAAGGTATAGAAACACTGTTAGAACATTGTTCATATATTTTAAAAGGTAATTAAAGTCAATGAAAATGATGCATGCATTAAAAACGTATAAAATTCTCTTATATGTGTAAGTTCATTTTAATTAGAATATATTCATGTATCCAAAATAAATATTAATGGAAAAATTATTTTGCATATTTCCTAAAAATATTTTAATATCAAAAACAGTAGCCGTGTCCGGTAGCGTTTCAATTTTTAATCAATCGGCTTTTATTCGCCGTTTGACTTCATCGCTACGAGAAACCTCCGAACGAGAATCCGTCGTCCGATTCGTCGCGGTTTCAGGCTCTGCGTTACTGTTTTCTGTTATCCGTTATCATTATAGTTACTCGTTTGTTTGCTAATTGTTACTTGTTACTCGTTAGGCATTGTTGTTTTCTGTAAAAATAAATCTTACTGTTTGTTACCTGTCACCTGTGTGTTCATACTTTCCGCCTTTCGCTTCCGTCCTCACGCGAGCTAGTGAGAAATGGTCGCGGCCTAGGGATGCAACAGTAATGTGTTATCATTTTTGCATTCAGAGAGTTAAAGTTCACTCGAAATATAACGTAACATTATACTACACTACAACTTTTAAAATACGATCAAAATTATTGAATAATGTTATCATAAAAATGACTTACCTTACATGAATATTTTCTATTTCGTTTAACAATACGCCGAAATATTCAATCTTCACCCACTCCACTTATAATAATTAAATACTTGAATAATTAAAAACACGCGTTCACACTATTTATTTTATCTAATAAATTGGATTTTTGTATCGATACGAACAATCATTTACGTATGTAGTTTGAAAATGTCCGTGATTTAAAGATGGCTGCCACTAATGCTTCTCCACACATGGAAATATTCCAGTAATGCTACTGATCCATTTTAAATGTATGTATGATGTCTACTAGCGCTACCAAGTGGGTTTTACCTGAAACATGATTCCAATTTTGTACATCTAAGTATGTTGGACTCTTTGATATAAAGAGATCTCTAGCCTCCAGCAGTAAATGTACAATGTTGAAGGAACTGGAATATCTGTTTCCCTGAAACTTTACAATAGATCAGATGAGGACAATCTACGAATATTGAAACATGTTCGTACATTTATGGAAACTTAAATGTAAACTAAAATGAATAAACTAAAGGTACTTTAAAAGCTTGAAGGTATATTTCTTTTTGCAAAATAAAAATAAACATTTATGGAACACTGTATAAGATAATATATATATATATGAATTGATATTTACACAAAATAAAAAATAAGGGAATATGATTGCAATTTTTTTTTTTTGCAGTTTATCTCGATGCATAACCACATGTTAAAAAATATATAAAGAAACTAATTTATTTGTTTGTCGTTTAAATAATTGAATGCACGCGGTATCGCGTGAAAATTAGTTTTTTGATTTCACTAGGTAGGATATCCTAAAAGAAATTTGTTTTTACGCGATGTAATCAGAATTTATTTTTAGCAGAAATCTGCTCTCTTAAATTTTTGTTTTTCCAGTCTATGTTCATTGCGAATGTTTTCTTGTTAACAGTATGTTCTAAATGCAATTACGAACCATCCCTTTGAAACAGATGTACCATTTTACAGAAAAGAACCTGTATACTTTGTTATCATGTAGCATGAGAAATGTACAGAGATATGCAAATTATTAGACTCAAATTAAAAAAGAAATAAGTAATGAAAGCTCCTTTTATAAGCAATATTTTGTAATGTACATTCAAACTTTACATTGACAAGTTTCTTTAAAAAGACATTTTATTACAACTACAATGTTTTCTTTATCTTCTTCATAACCGCAACTTGGTAAAGCAAACTAACTTGTTTGTATTAATATGAAAGTGGAACAAACAAGTAAAGTTTAAAAATATATTAAAATACAGTAAATATTGTTTAAGTTTGTAACAGTAAAAGAAACGCATAATAGAAAGAAAAAAAGCAATTAAACGTGTCAAATGCCTAAGATAATTGACTTACAAAACACTTTGGCTGAAAGAAAACCTCTTCTAACGAATCTATTATTGCAAACTTCCCAAATTATCAGTTAAGAAATAAGAACAGTACCTTTAACCACATTTTTCTCATTTTTCTACAGAAAACTAATAAAAATGTGAAAGTATCATGTCGAGTCTAATACTTTGCACGTCCCTGTACAATATAGTACAAGTAGAATGGACAAATGAAATAGACAAAGGTAAATCATAACCTGTTAACATAAATTACGCAGAGAATATGTATATCGCATAATAAGTTTTGCCCTGACAAACTATCTTTTTCATCATATATGTATATATATGTACAATAATCGGATTGTTTATAGTTTTGTCACTTTGTCAGAGTTACATAATTAGAATACATTTAATAGTCAAATTGCAACCCGTAGATTGATATATATACATTCAATTAGTTACATTACCTAATAGATTCAAATGTTAATCACATTAATTACGGATATTAATACTAAACAATAGTTGAGTTTAGATTTCTATACGTAATTTGTAGGAAACAGCTCATCTACCTGATAACATCTCTACTTTTCTATCGATATCGAACTGTAAATGAACATAATAAGCAGTTTCGTTTGCGTTTAAAATGTTTTGCAGTTGGAAAGAGTTTTCAAGCTCGTTGCTGTTAATTATAAAAAGCACATATCAGGAAGTTACAAGCACTAGTCAAAAAAGCGAAAAAATATAGGAATGTAAATTTATATATCAGATTCTGACGGTTTGTAAATAATAAATATAGTTCACGTTTTAATGTATATCTGATATTTTATTTAGACCAAATTAAATTTGATACATGTATTTAGCGAAAGGTGTTATCAGGGGACGAGAGAGTAGATGATGTTTGCATCGAAGAATAAATTAAAAGGTTGTCTAAATCAAACATTCTACATACATAGAACTTGATATTTTCCCTTTGCGTTCTCCGATTATACAATCTCAAGAAAAATTCTCTATACTCTCGCCAAACTTTCATTCGAATCGGAGCTTTGGTTGGAGCGTTTTCCAATTAAATCTTCCTGTCGCACAGCGACATAGAAGTACTACTGTATTCACAGAATAAAATACACGTATAGTAGATACACCGCATTTCGACGTTTGTCGATATTATCGTAGAAGTTTTTAACACTCAGAACTTTTTAAGGGCCTCACGTTAATCATTACATCAGTAAGCTCATTCTTTCTTTGAATAATTTTTTTTTTTCCACACGAAACGATATAATAGGTGTTGTTCGATCGCTCTAAACAGTTGCATTGATCCGGCTTATTTCTACTTACAAGATACAGTATTGTTTTCCGCGAATGCAACGAATTAGGTAAACACGAAGTCTCACAATCCAATTCGACCGAATTTATATTTTTTTTTTTTTGCCCTTTATATCTCGTCGATTAACTACAGAAATTATTAAAATTTCTACAAATAATCAAGCTTTCTATAAATATTGTTACGTAATACGCTGACTACAATTAGTTCATTTATAATAAATTGATTAAAATAATGACGTCCGGCCTCTTTGTCTGTGGAATTTCGTGTTTGCCAAATCAGAAAATGTAAAGCGAACTCAGTCTTTGGTTGGAGCGATCAAACCTTAAAGATTTCCGACGTTTTATTTATAAAGTGGCTATTGGGTCAATATTTTTAACATTAATAAATTTTATATAAAAATTCATGTACCACTGTATTTCGTTTAAAGTGTTCCAACTAAAATAAACAAATGGTTGTTACAAGTACATTCTTGGAAATTTTTTTTCCGCACAGTATCACTCGTGTTTCTCAAAATCATACATAGCAGAAGAGGATTCTTTCCTTGACTTAGTAATGAATTTTATAAAGAAAAGAAAAAAAAAAAAAAATAAATGAACGTAAATGAATACAATTAAAAGATGTATAAAATGCTTCATGCTCGACAGTGAATTTGAGAAAAACGAGAGAAATAATCAGATATCTAAAGTATGTACAAATGTGGCAGAAATTAGATTTCACAAAATGTTATATAATATACAGGCGAGTGAAGTTCTTAACAAAATAATAAGTCCTATCCAGGATAAAATTTCTTTATTACTCCTTCCCTAAAATTGTCCCGAATTCATAAATTTTCATACACATCGCTGTGCGCCTACCACAACAACATTAATTACAGTTATTTTTCAGTTAATTACCTAAAAGTAAGAGATACAATAAGCGTAATTATTTTTATATGTACAATATATCTTTTTTTGTTTCTTTCTTATTATGATTTCATGAAGTCTCCCTAGAATTTGCAACGTTTTGCACCATTATATTTTATTTCTCTCTTGATTTCGCGTTACGGCTCGCGAAAGAACTTTTTTTTTTTTTTCTTTTATTGCATGCTCGAAAGAAATTTCTGTGCTTCAAGCCTGGAAAATCAATGACTATCTGAGAAATCTTGTTCATGGCCATTTATAATAAGATTAAATTAGAAATCTTCAGTCCGAATGGCTAGCATATTGATCTTGATCAGTGCCTACGAATTTCAAATTACAACAGAATGTTTAATGAAACCTTTGTCAAATGACGATAAAAATTATGCGACGGATACTCTTGAATTTCATCAGTTCCAAACTCATATATTCGACAGTCTACTTTTATAACTATTACTATTTGTTTTTACATGCATTGCTTCTATCAGACACACAGAAATATGAATTATACGATCGTGCTAAAGAAAAATCGTTTTAAATGAAAAACTTACAGTTGTTTCCTCTGTGTTTTAATTACTTTTTTTTTTTAATGAAAATGTATGCTGAATATTGTCAATTTTCTTAAAAACTTAATTTCTGTTTGCTGCTTATCTTTTAATACTACACCTCGATAGTTACATGGAAGGTTGACAATAATGTAGAAAGACTAAGAGGAAGAGAATAACGCGCACAAAAATGAACGCAGTTTCAGCAACTATTCGTATGTTTGTTTTTTTTTTCTAGAGGTAATCAAATTTCATCAGCAAAATCATGTAACGAAGCAGATGCTACTTATGTGTAAATGCCAATACACCTTAATTTCGATTTTCATATAGCAGTACCAATAGACTTTAAAATCTATTCGACTATGATAAATCATAAAAGCAAAAGTAACAGAATTAGTCTCATTTTTATGGCAATAGTATTTTTTGATGCGATATTATACATTTGTTCTAAGTGGGGACTTAATAATTGTTTACTTTGAAGCTTAAACATAGACTTAGCTATTGTTCTAACATTTATATAATTTGCCCATTTTTTTTTGTAAGAAATTCTACCGGCATTAATAAAAATATTTGAAATAAGTCACTTTCCTCGAATACTATTGTTGGAACTTTGCTGCAAAATATTTAAAAAAAAATTAACTTAATTAAATTTCTTGTGCAATATTAAAACTTATAACCAAGATTATTTTCAAGCCAATCCAAACATTTATGAGAAAAGGATTGATTCTTTCATCATTTGTATGGTAAATGAATTTATCATTTTTACTTCCACAGTTTGCAATTACTAAAATAAAAGATGTTAGAATTTCTAGATATTCCTTGTAAACATTATAAATCCTAACATAGTTATTATGAATTTATCGCTTTGTAATATGGATTTTTATGATACAAGCTTCCCAAACGCAACATTAGAATCTAAATTTATATGCTACGATTGCATACAAACAATTGATTCGTTACATATTAATAGCACAAAAATGTATGATTCAACAATTGATGAAATAATTAAAACTTTTTGTATCATTTGAGTAACTTTAATGCTAATTCAAGGATAATTATTGTTAACAATAGTTTCATTATTTCACAGCCTGGAAGCCTTTAACAGATTACTACTTTGTAAAGAAATAAATTGAATAATATCTTATTATATTTAAACCGCATCTATGTACAGTATTGAAATAATCATACAAATCCACGGTAAGTCAAATTATACTACTCTAAGTTCACTGAAATGGTCAATAATGTATTTGTTAACGTTATTTATAATAGATTTACTATACAGTTTCCATAGGAAGCAGCTCTTCTATTTCTGGCACACTTCAGTTTTTCAACAAAATTTACAATCATAAATGTACGCATAAAAGTGTTATTTTCAAAAATTTAGAGCTTGTATTGCAAAGGTGAATGTGATTTAAAATTAATTGTCTACAAAACTTTACCGTTTGTATCCATTATTACATATTCACAAATCTTCCTTCTAAATAGAATAACCAAATTAAATCATATATTACTTTGAAAAATTTAACAAGAAAGAATCGAGTGTAAATCTTCGTGCAATATTTTCACAATAAAATAATTAATGCTGTGTCTGAGAAAGCTTGTGATATGATTGTAATAACTGCATCACAGATTTTCCAGCAGTATTACTTACGTACAGGTAAAAAATATGACAATGGAGTTCTGTCAATTTTTCAGCATCTCAAAATCAAGTTATAATTTTTTCAAACATAAAAGTTCCCTTGCGTTAAACAAAATCATTCTTTCAAAGAAACAGAGGATATGCAAGCAGTATTATTTCTGTATTTAACTTTCATATTTTCTGAAAGAATAATTTGTATCAAGAAAGAAATGAAAAATAATATTAATCAGAAACTAGTGCTAATGTAATGTATTTAAAAAAATAAACATTTTTTCTAAAAGTTCAATGAAACACTGTGATTGCATCGAGTAATTATGGTTTGTCAATGAGCAAGGAAACAATCGACTTAGAAAAAAGAATTAGAGCACGATCCTTTTGTGATCAAAAATAACGTGGTACTTGCAATGGAATCGATTCAATTTCATCATCATCGCCACAACAGGCAACTGATCAGAGCAGTTCTGCAATTGAATCTAGCCGTACCGCATTTCGTATAAACGAGCACATAGTATATGTCCAGTACCCGAAGTCAGGCAGACATAGACAAGGTAAAGTTAGCGAAGCCCCCACTGACGTATTGGCGGCAACAGGGGTGCTGATAGCAGGCATCATGTCACTTCCATTGCTAATGAATTTGTTTTGTTTGTCCGTACAAGCTGCTGCTGCTGCTGTGGTTTACCGTCGCAAGCTGCACTTTCCACTCCATCCACCTCCATATCCAAACTTTCACTATAATCAAACACATAATTGATAATAAGTATGTTCAAACAAGAATATCATTTCACTAACAAATACTAAATGTTAACATATTTTGAACGCATAAACACAATTTCGTAATTCTTGATTATTGTCTTATTTTGGTACATAGAATCAATCCGTAGGATTTATGGAATCTATTGCCATACACCTTGCACATTTCCATTTAATAAAACAAATATATCTAATCTTTAAAATGCTTCTATGTACTTCTAAGGGTACCCTACTATGTTCAAAATCTATTGACAGAAATTTTTCTTTTTTGCGCATAATTCTTTTCCTTTTCTTATTTTAATTATATTTTAATATTAAATTTAGAATCCTTATAAACAAAAATATTTTTGAACAATGCCATTAACATTAGGAATACTACAAAATAACAAGACTCTGTTGAATTATTGAATATTTCTATTTGTTACGCTATGATTTGAAAAAATGTTGAGGATATCTTTAGAAATGAAAAACTGGCGTAATAGTCAACATGTTAAGGATATTTTGCAAAATAATAGAAAACTATACAAAGAAAAGAATTATGTAAAGAACGCTTTTTATATCTTGGTTATCTCTACATCTATAACTGCAAGCTGCTTCCATTTTAATAGCTTTTAACAATATTTTGAAATGTTCAATATTTAGAGTCATTTAAATAAAAATGGTTGAGCGTTGAATCCTACTTTTTTAGAATTTGTTTATATGCATTGTTACTTATAGTTTGAACCTGTTCAAAAAATGCTTATTTCGATCATAGGGTTTATTTATTATAAAACCTTTATTCAATTTGTTACACATTTCTTTTGCAAACTTGTAGGTTTTTTACCTAACTCATTTATTTTTAAAAACATATATAATTGATGCAAATCAGTTTAGTGGCTTAAACGATTTTACGTTAAACAGGATATTTCAGAAATACATGGAAATACCTAAGGAGCTGAATCTATACACGAAACTAATGTTAAAATCAAAATTATCCTATGTATGCATATTGATTTCTGTCCTGTAACAATGATTATTTCTGGCAGAGCAATGAAGGGTTACGTTACTTGTATTCATGTTACTTGTATTAGGTAGCCAGAAAAATTCTTGTTGATTTTTATTGATCACGATTTGGGTACTTTTGTGATTCAACACAATTATAAAAAGAAATACATAAATCAGTACCTGGGTACTGCATTATGTACACAAGGGTTAAGAAAACTAAGGAATATAGGATATATGTTTATACGAAGTTTTTTTACTCCTTTTAGGGTATAGATTCAGCTTCTTAAGTATCTACATATATTTTTAAAACATCCTATATATTTTATCGTTTAAATAGGTGTTTTAATTGGTTTATATAGCTGCACGTATGCACACTCACCTATTACTATTAAGCGTAATTTCCCCGGACGTTGGGATTTGTTGCGCCTGACTTTGTGTTTGTTGTTGCTGCCTCGCGAGACTAGCCAATTTGCTCTGCGCGATCAAGCCAGGTAACAGATTGGACGGCGGATGTTTTTGTGGCAGAACTATCGTCGATTGATTATTCACCATGTGAGTGCTATTCGAAATATTGTTAGAGTTGTTTATATGGGGCAACGGGCCATTCTGATGGCCGTTACCAAAGTTTGTTATTGTTCCACTAGTTGTGGTACTTGCACTGAACACTCTGATTCCAGCACTACCACTGCCACAGTTGCCACCATTCCTATTATTTGTTGGACTAGTCAAGGACTTAGACAGAATGGAGGCAGTACTGTTATTGTTTGGCAATTGTCTGTGTTGTAGTTGTTTAAATTGATGGTTTGACTGTGTCTCGGAAGCAGCACTTGCACATTGCGTAGACACTGTACTCGATGTTGTTGCTTGATTGGTCGTACACGAGAAAGACAACGGAACTGTAGAACTTGTAGAAGTATTTATAACACTAGAACCACTACCACTGCACTGAGGCCGACTCTGTTGTGTTGCAGGCTGTGCAAAAAGACTGCTAGGTAGCGAAGTTATAACGAAATGTGAACTGCCCAGCTCATCTGTCCGCGGGGCGCTAGAGTTATTGTCCGACAGTTCACTAACACACGCACTACCGGTGATACTCGCTACGGCAAGGTCGAAATCCGACACAGAGTCCGTCAAGAAATAATCAGCGATATTAAATTCAGATGTGAAAGGTGGTTCGTCTCCCGCACGTTCCGGCTCTACTTCTACACAGATGGATGTAGCCTCGGGTGGGAACGGGTACGGAAGCGGTTTCGTTTGGGATACCGTTGGCTCTACATCCGAGTCCGTATCACTACTTTCTTCACTAGGACTATGCACTGACACAGGCGGCGTCTTTGGTCGGTAATGTAACCTTTGTTAAACATAAATATATTTAGTAAATCAAGTTTATTATAGAAACTAACATCTCTATACGTTGTTGTTTAACGTACCACTCCTTTTTGACTGAAGTTGTTGACGTGACAGTCGTATCAGAGTCTGTTGGTTCTCGTTTTGGTTGATGTATCGTGAAGTCTAAAGACGACCACATATCATCCATATCGGTCGAACAACGATCCAATATTACTCTAGAAGTATTTATCACCAAAGAGGATTATTAAAAAATTTCATTTTTGTATAACCGTTTGTGTCCATGTGACACGTGTATCATACCTTCCACCCCGACCAATTCGCCGCCGCGCAAAACCAATACACCTTGGCACTGGTTTGGTGATACTGGTCAGCGCAAACCTATACTTCTTATCAGCCAAGCCCCCATCGTTTTTATCACACCAAGGCCAATTTCCAAACCCACCTGATACAGGCTGCAAAGAGAAAAGCTCTATATCTACAATCCTGAAAAAAAGAACTTTAAGACTATTTCCACACTTTTACAATAATTCATGACGATTTTCATTGACACCCATGGTATAATATTAAGTAACATAGCTCGTATAAAAGAGATAAGTCCTGTTTGATTTAAATTCCGCGCCAAAACTTGTTCAACAATTTTTCACAAAAAATACACACAGAAAAGAAAAATTTTCTCGAATTTAATAGCACTCACTGGTAAATAAGTGCTATTTTTATTCCGTCGAAAAACGAATTGACCCTCCTCAGTGGTGTCTTCGTCATCACGATCCGAGGGAACAGAGGGCTGAGAATGAGAATGAGATGGAAGCGGACTATCTTCGTCTGAGCTCATTAGCGGGTCCAGCCCGCCTCCAAGAACACCAGGCCGACTTCCTCGACCGCCTCCGCTACCTGTTCCACCACGTACACCATTATCTTCTAAACTTCCTCCTCTGCTGTCAGTTTTATGTTTTCGTTTCTTGTACTGTCTTTTTTCTTTTCTGGGTACTACTTCGTCCTAATTGAAATAAATAACGTTTAATACACTATTTTTTTTAAATAAACGTAATTATAAATACGCGAACGTTCGAAATCACTTACTTTACTACAAACTTTATTCGCCCAATTTTGATGAACACCAAACTGATTTGTAAATAGTGGAGCAAAAGCCGATCTCGGTGTCTTTAGCGCCGATACTTCTGCCAATATTTGTCCATTAAAGTCTTGTGCCTGATACCTGCGCATATTTTGTTTAATCGTACAATATTCAAAGTTTATTCTTATAAAGAGCAGGAAGCGTATGAAATTAGAAAAATTGGTTTCAAACCTTTTCTCATAGACTTCGATCGTAAGGTGTAAATGTTCCCGCTTGGTTTTTTCTCTTCGTTTAACCATTTCAAGCAGAGTAACTGCTCTACTAAGATCCCTACGGAGTTTCAGCATTTTTTCGTAACTAGTTTCGTCGTTCTTTCGATTTTTACGTGTTTGCATTTTTTCTGTTCTACGTCTAAACGCTAAATAAGGATTATTGGCAGCCGAACCAAACCGATGCTCCGTTTTCACTGTTAATAAAAGTGGGTGTTGCTGTAAGAAAGAAGAGTATATATTAGTAGAATTTTGATTAATCACAATTATAGGTTAGCATATTAATTGAATAAACGAATAGAACTGAAATTATTATTACTAAAGAATTACATGATACTCGGCAAATTATGGATGAAACGTAATATATAAGTTAAATTGATATAAGCTGTAAACGATTACAGTACTTATATTGAAGCTACAATAAACATAACCCTAAATCTTCGTAAAATTATTCTGACAATGGATAAATATAGCTATGCTCGTTATTGTAATATATAAAAACTTACTGTTTTGAGACGTTTATTCAACCAGTAATCAAAAACAGCAATAATTAAATCATCGTCCTCTTTTAAAAGTGCTTTAGCTTCATTGAGAGTGACAACAGTCTGCCCTGAACTTTTCTCCAAACGATCCATCATTTCCTCGAATTGAAGTGGAGTCAAGTCCATTTTACGACTTTGCACTGCAACCCACTTTTCGTCTTCTGAATCCATATCATAATCCGGAATATCTTGTTCCATTGCAAAAGCTTTAAAAAAGAGTATGGATATTAAATTTTTTGTTTAAAAAATAGTATTAAATATTACAAATCAGAATCTTTTTAATTATATTTGCTTACGTTGCATATGTATAAGTTGACGAGGTAGCTTATAGTCAGCTGGATATATCTTGTCATAAGCTTCTGCATCTGCCAAGTCGGTTACTTCGGGAGTAGGAATGATTAGACCCGTACATATTGCTCTTTGCAAGTGATGTTCCTATCCAAATAAACGATACAACATAAAACTTCATATGAATTGCTTTAGATCTTTAGTCTTGTTTTACTTTATTGCAAATGACAGAAAGAGAACAAATTAAACACGATAAAAATGAAATTGTATAGTCATGACATTTAATAATATAGTATAAATGATATTCATGAAAAATTTGTAAAATTAATTAGATGCATTGAATGCATACAAAGAAATGTTCATATAAACATGAAAACTTTTAATAACACATATAAAATATTTAAAACAAAAATATAGATACTATCATATACATCTTTGTTATACTCATTAGTCTCTTAATACAACTAATCTGCATAATTAGTAACTAATCATAAAAAAACATATTTGTTTATAATATATTCATGAATAACTCGATTATCATAAACCTATACTAAAAATGAAAGGTACATTGATTCTTAGTAATTAACATCATGAAATTCGCCTCAGAGTATATTTCAAAATTATCGTTACACCAATAACGTATTGTCATCTTTCATAATTAACTTCCAGGAAGCAACATTGAATGATTGTTTACACAACAAAGAATAATCAAACGAATCAACTGCCATACAAAGACAATTTTAATACCACAGGATGCTATAGAAACAACAAAACAAGCCAAGAGTATAATATTTTCAAGTTTCTGTATGCTAAATTGTAACATGGAAACATCATTTTTTGTTCTGTTATTACTTTGAAACAAGGTGCTGACAGCTGTCAATAACCTTTCATATAAGTACATCGATATTCAAAAAACAATTATAACGGGTAAAATAAAGTTGACAATTACGTTTAATGGTAAAAAATAAAGAATTTTTGCATATAATAATGGTAAGCAGGCTGCCATCTGCCGGTTGTTTACGAAGATGCGCTCGAAGGTAAGATGGCGGACGAGGAAAACATGCTGGAAGAAGGTTGAACAATTCGACTTACACATTCCTCCTCCTTTTCCATGCCGCTGGGCATTTGGGGCACAGCACGATTAATAGCCGAGTAATCTGGCAGATCCGGCAATTCCTCAGCCATGTAAATCGGCATGGGCTTGGAAGCGTCCAGGGCACGGGCCCTGAACGACAGCTTGCTCATCTTGAGGCGGCTGGCTCGCGTGTTGACAACCGAGTTGGCTGGTGTCGAGCCGTGAGGCCAGTCGGGTCGGCTCGGGTCTCGGGTTTGCGGAACGTGAACCTGACTGGGCCTGGCTGGGGGCCCTGCGCCCGTAATACCCGGCACAGAGAGCGGTCAGGGCCTCATCGTTCTCCGGCCATCGCGCTGGAACACGGTCACTCAGTCACCAAACGAGATATATCACTTTGAAAACATGTTTGCGTGACACGGTCCCTGCTCAAAGCCATCATGGCCGACGCACAGCCATTTAACACGTTCAGCGCGAGCAGTTCCGCGATGCGACGTACGTCGCGCGGGAATCGGCTCACTGCCGCCACCGGTCGACTCGTGAGCGCTCATTGGACGTTCTACGTTACTACTAAGCACAAGCCTCGTACATACCGTGCTAATTTACACTAGATGTTTACGCTAAATGCACACGAACAGAGCATCGTAGTTGCGTTTCTATCTTTTTCCTTATTTTGCAATTGAAAACAACTACGCCAGACATAAGAACGCTGGTCCTATCTATCTTTGTTGTTTTAATCGCAAGACAAGGAAAAACGCATACTAAGTACATTGATTACAGTGATTCTTGCCCGCCTAAAATAAAGTTACCAACATTGTGGTTCCAACACTGAGTTTTGGATTTTCTTCTAGAATAATAAAAATCACCTTGGACTGTGTAGGTAGAGGTACGACATACTTGACACTAGCGACACAGTTTATACAGTTGGTCCACTCCACGTCGGCTTCTTCGATCATCGTGTCGTCAATTTCGCCATGTGTAATGTATTTGCGGGAAATTTTGAAAATTTTTAATGTATGTATAATAACAGTACTAACTATAATAGAATCGATATGAAGCACTAATTTCATAAAAAAAAGATTTGAATAAGAAAATAATAGTTAGTGGCATATTTTTAGAAAGATTATAAATTTTATTTTATATGAATTTAATCGTTATTTATAAATAGAACGTATTCTATTATGTCGTGTAACCAACTGCATAAAATAAAGGCAATTATACAAAGAATTTGTTGTTTTTTATTTTTTGATAATTTTGGGATGCTCCACAATACTAATTACGTTTTGAAAATACACGATACCATTTGAGGATTAGTGTGACCACCTTTTAGAATTAAGAAAATTTTGTTTTCGAATAACGAATAAAAATGTTAAATTCGCTCGTAAACTAGTTTTCGTTCACGATTTCGCTCCTCTGAATACTGGTTCAAAAAATTCGTTAACAGATTCTACTTTATAAACAAATTTATGAATGAGACGTAGTGTACATAGAAGTTAGTTTACGAATCGATCGAAAATTTGTATTCATTATTCGTGAATAAAATTTATCCTACTCTGTCACCCTGACTGTATCCTGATATCGTCATATTACAATTTCTTTTATTTCATAGTTATATTTTATAAAAGAATATTCCATATTGATTACAAACACCTTTTATTTGTGTGTAGTGAATTTTACAAAGGCAAATAAGAGAGCAAAGGACGATTTTCAATGTGAGCCACTGTAGATAGTAACGCAAAGTGATGTTATAAGAAAGTTCCATCAAAAATTTAGGTTAGATGCATTAGTGCAACGTGTTAGAGTTTACATACGATGTAACGTCAATTTTCGATCATGACAGTTGCGATAAATTAGAATAACAAATAAATCGTTTAACATCATATTTAACTGTCAAATTTTTTTCGTCAAGGCTAGATCATATTTCCGCACATCGACATGGCACATACCATTGCAATTCTATCCGTGATTCCTAGGTTATCTTACCATCTTCAAATGCAACTTCCAAAGTCAACGATATGCAATGTTTCGCTAGGTATTATTTTTGACATACACTTCCTCTTATGCTCGTGGAGCTCGAATCTTTTCGACTCATGAGAGCTCTACCAACGAGCACGTGTCAAGACGTGCTCCATTATGATTCCTTGTACACTGAATTTGCGTATATAATATCTATATACAACTTGACAGAGGACCCACGTTATTCAAATATTTAATGCATATTTTAAATACACGCTTTTTCAATAATCCATTGATTATTATTACTACTGCCTTTTCGTTGCATAAAATTCGACATTCGCTGAAATTAGTTTATTTTCGTGTATTTTCTTTTCATTGTAGTCAATATTTTTCTTTCTATTCAGATTCAGACAAAAGTGACACGTTATCGAAATTAAAAAATGCGGATATAGTGGTGACTGATTGTGATTTATTTTTACCATATATGGATAAGTTACCATCTTTAAAGTGGGTACAAACAACATGGGCTGGTGTTGAAACATTTGCTTCACGTTTGCAAAATATAAAACATAATTATGTCGTCACACGGTTTTCTGATAAAACCTTTGGTTTTGCTATGTCCGAATACGTGGTAGCACATATATTTAATTTTGAACGTGATCAGAGGCAACAGTATGAAAAACAAAATGATTGTCATTGGGAAAAAAATGGAAAAATTTCTGATCACAGGTTGATTTGTGATTTATCTGTAGGAATTCTAGGCTTAGGAAATATTGGAAAATCAAGTAAATATGTATCGTGTTCTTCATTGTCGATTTCTGATAAAAGTACTTGATTTTATATAAATATACATTCAATTCTTGCAGTTGCACAGAGATTGAAAATGTTTGGGGCTACTGTGTGGGGTGTCACACGAACTCCACTTAAAGAAAAATTAGATTATCTGGATAAACATAGGACAGTTGAATTTTTATCTGAAATGCTCATGCATTGTGATTACATTATTAATGTTCTACCATCCACATCTAATACTTTCGGTTTACTAGGTGGAAATACACTAGAAAAGTGTAAGCAAAAAGGTAGTGTCTTCATCAATATAGGTCGGGGTACAATTATTAATGAATTAGATTTATTAAATGCTCTTCAGCAACAATGGATTTCTGGAGCAATATTGGATGTTTTTGAACAAGAACCATTGCCAAAAGACAGTAAATTGTGGTTATTACCACAGGTAATTTCTGTTTGCATTGTAATGTAAAAGACAACTATTGGCATTAATTAATTTATTTTAATTAATCACATTTTTATATAGGTTACTATCTCACCGCACATTTCAGGCGTAACTCGTCCCCAGGATGTTGCAAGATTTTTTGCTGAGAATTATCAGAAATTCATTAAAGGTGAAACTTTGTTAAATACAGTAAACATACAAGAAGGTTATTAGTTATTCTCTAACTATGAAAGGGATTCTTTTTCAACATAATTTATATGGTATGACAAGGAAGCTAAATAATACAGATGATGATTACTAATGTATAGTAATATAATGATACATATTATTAGTATTATAAAATATTTACTTTGTTTCTTGAAGTGCCAGGTATGGAGATTGTTTCAAACTTTGTACACTGAAATCATAAATAACTTGCACTATTTTTTTTACCAGAATTCTTCAAACTGTTCGTACCCTCGCTATCCATGCTTCGTGCATTTAACCACGCCACCTCTCGGTATCTAGATGAAATACAGTCATGACAACATCAAGCTTTGATAAACTTTCAAATAACACCCTGTAAACATATTCTAACCTATCATGCATGCTAATTATAGATAAACTACTTTATGTTAAACGTAAAATAAGAAAAAGAAAATGAAGAATTCTTCGAATGATCATATAAAACCTTTTCGTTTTGTTAAAGTCTACATAAAACAAATTAACAGTATTAGTAAATTGTTATTTCAAAACTTAATCAGTAATCTGTACTCACCCGAGTTATACTTCTTCATTATTTAGAAAATCCAGAACAGTCCTGAAATAAATTAAATATTTGCAGTATTTTCTCATTTATAGTGATCCCAAACAATGTGGCCAGATTTGGCTTAATTGAGTGCATCGACATCGATACTAGAAACGACAAACTTCCTTAGCGTACTTCCTAACGGAGTGGTGGGGATATCACATATATTACCGCAAGAAACATGTGTATGTACGTGAGCTCGGCATTTCGCGCAACTTCGGGAAAGCGAGAGAGAAGGTCAGTGTGTGCCTTTCCTTCTTGCTCTTGTAACAACTGAAATTCGACCTCGCGACCTCGTAAAGTTTCATTGAAATTCATTCAGTCGTTTAGACACAATCATATTAATAACATACGTACATAGGTACAAAAAAATTTCTTTTTTTTTTTAATAATCGCAATATGATCAGGGGGGGTTTGAACCGTGTATTTCCGCTAAAAAAGTTTCGAAAGTTTTTTTTCATTATGATATTTCAAGACTTGGAATCGTATACCGATTGTCGCGAGGTCGACTTTCAGTTATTACAAGAGCAAGAAAGAAAGGCTGATACTCGCCTTCTTTCTCAATTTCCCGAAGTTGCGCGAAGTGCTGAGCTCACATATACGTGGCTCTTGCGGTAGCATATGTATATCCCCACCCTCCGTTAGGAAGTACGCTAAGGATGTTCATCGTTTCTAGTGTCGACGTCGATGCACTCAATTATGCGAAATCCAGCCACACTGATCCTAAACCTATTGAAAAACTACCCAAAAGATAGATAATCGCGTTATCAGTGTAGCCAGACTGTAGAAAACAAATATTCCTTTCAAATAAATAAAAAAATTCTCTATATACTCGACTCGGCTGATAACAACAAAATGTTCGTTTGTTTCGTTTTTAAACTATTTGTAAGGAGTGTTAACTTATTCTCTGAGGCGACTGTATGTAAATATGTGGCCCAAGGGAAGAAGAGTTTGAGTATGGCTGACCTAATGTATCAGTGTTATAAGTGTCTTATGTTTTTTTCCTTATTATTATTCAAACTATTCAAATAATCAAAAAATCCGAAGTGTGCACCCAGCTCCACTTTACACGCCGTTTCTTGGAGCAGTGGGATAGCACCCTTAGCCGCGCGCGTACCTGTTTACAAATCCGTGTCGGTGTATTGACATTCTCGCGCGCATTCGTAATGAAAACGAACGAGAATACCTGTTTAACGTGCAAATATTGCGCTGCTACTAGGTTTCTCTCTCCCAACAATCTTGGCAACGACAATAACACGAAACGGTGTGAATATTAAATCGTGAAATTTGTCATGGCGCCCGTTTCACCTCTCCTGTAGTTTCCAGAATTTTCTTGCGCAAGTGGATCAGACGACAAATCCAAGCCACAGTCCGTTCTACCAAGAAATCTTATTGAAATGAAACGCAAATAGTTCGCATAGTCGATGTAGGGTCATCATTCGAGTACGTGGAGTTCATATATCCGTACATTGATCCGTGTGATAGAATGGAAGTAGCAAAATGTCTCCGCCGTTAATAAATATATTTAAACAAAATCCTTAATTGAATGTTACGGGATTTAAAGAAACAAATGTAGTACAAAAAACTTCAAAATTTTCACTTTTACAAAATTTTAGTCACGATAATTTCGCATAATTATAGAAAAACAAACGACAAATCCAACGACGTGTGGTATTGTATTATAAATTTCAATTTTTGAAACTTTTGATTTCAAATTTTACAAGAAATTTTGTTCTCGCCAAATAACACAATCTAGGTGGGAGGGGGGGAGTAAAATGAAAGAAATCCGATGATGGAAAAGTAAGGTCCACCCTACTATGTATATCTATTACTTGTAGTCCTAAAAAAACATGGCGTAACTCACTAGGGGGCTGGATAGTTCCCGTTGAGAGTCACTGTTTTAGAAAACGCTCAAGCATCCGACAGAAGAATCGGCCAGTCTCCTGGACTTCCGCTATTTATATCGTTGATTTGCCTCGCGAATCCTGTTGAACCCGATCGCGGCTCTCCCGAGCACACGAACGTGGGCGTGAACTTTTCAATAAAGTCAGTCTCTCTCCGGCGAATACCTGGTTGAACGCGTCTATTGGGATCAATGACACACGCCCGCAGATTCCCCGGAGGTATCCTCTACGAGATACGTAGAGGCATCCTGTAGAATTCCAACCACCTTCCTCGACTTCACAGCAGGACCTACTGGTTTCTATTTATACATCGCGCGAGACCTTGCAGCTTATGGCTCACGCGCTTACGGACTCTGTTCCGGACCGGATGAAAGCGCTGTCGTGACCCAGACGACGCGTCGCGACGCACAGTGTTTCGATTTCGGTTAATTACGATGGATTGTATCTAATTTTGTTGTACAGCTTTTTACTGCCGTGCCACCATAGCTGGATCCCCTAAGTCCAGATCGGTTTAACGATTACTCTATAGGGTCAGCTGCCCCAATATGGAATACTTTTTTTTTATACACATGTCTCACTTGCTTGCAGGACTTTTATAAAAACATAGATATTATTTATGTATAGGAAATTTTATGCTCCTCTGACTGGTAACAGTCAAATTTAAAATATAATAACGGTTCAGGGAATGTTTACTTTTTTTACTGAGGTCCTCTTTTTCCATATTAGACTCATAGTGTTTGTAATATGGAATACTATATTTATACAGGGTGTTCGACCACCCTTGGGAAAAATTTTAATGGGGGATTCTAGAGGTCAAAACAAGACGAAAATCAAGAATACCAATTTGTTGATGGAGGCTTTGTTAAAAAGTTATTAACGTTTAAAGTTCTGCCAGTACTGAATTTTTTTCTCGAAAATGCGTAGGATTTTAAGGGTATGTGTAATGACCAAAAATGATTGTAATTGACCCCCACGACCGACAATAATTTTTCCAGAACGATTTGAAATTTTTGAATTTAATTGTTAATAACTATTTAACTAAGCTTCCATCAAGAAATTGGTATTCTTAATTTTCGTCTTATTTTGGCCTCTAGAATCCCCTATTAAATTTTTTCCCAGGGGTGGCCGAACACCCTGTATATATTTATATTTGAAGAAATAATCGAGTTAACACAAAGGTGATGCACTTACCTTATTATGTATAATATCAGGTCAAAGATCGCTTTGTAAAAACTCAGACTGCGATATTTTCTTCAATATTCTTTTACGAATACGTGTTGCTTTGGAATTCGGGCATATGCATATGCCAGTTGCAATAATCGTAATCGATTACATTCATCGCCAATAGATGGCAAAATCACGATTCTTTAATATTGCGGTGTTTCAAATTAGGAACGTATTCCATATTAGGGCAACTGACCCTACATTAAAAGTTTATTTCCATGCGCATCATGGATCCAAATGCATTCCCAAGTTTTGATGGAATCATTTGTTTTGCTAGACTATTGGAATCGCTTGAAAAATTACGAAGACCGATTTGCGACGTACTCTGAGTAAAACTGAGGCGTGAAAGGGCCCCGTACTAAAATTTTTTGTGCACAGCCCTGCAACTTTCTAGGCCGGCCACGGCCTCGCGTGTACGTTCGACAAATTTGTGCAAACTTGTCGACACAGCACGTCGATGTGAATCGTACTTAATGCCCAGCGTTCGCAACACCAAACACGTGAAATGCATCGGTGTAAATGTCAGGGTCATCGGCATAAGTAGCAGCCTTTCAGACGAATACCGATTAAATGCCGTCGCTTCCACTAGTTTTATACTGGCAGAGACCATTCTAATTGCATAATTTCCAGCTCGAAGCAGGCAAATATGGAATCTTAGTTAGCCAGGATAACAGAAACCGCTGCTTTCCGTTAAAAATCTAGTAGCCATTTTGAAAGTCGAGATAAATCAGATTTTTTGTAAAAGCCAGGAATTTACACTCTTTATATACAAATGATAAATTTAATATAAAAAATGTGTTTATTCTGTTATTGTTCGAACAATTTCGTCACTGATCGGAAAACGAGCAATTACGAGATAACAAACGTTTGTAGAGACACCGTGTACGCTTTCTCTCTCGATTATTGTCATCGATTATTGACCTTGAACTTGACCTTGGGCGTGTCCTCGACACACAAAGTAGCACGAAGACGATCGCGTCGAACGAGCCCTGACCTAACCTATTCTAGGCTATGTCTCCGTTCTCCGTATACAGACAAAGCCTAGGAGAGGCTAAATCAAGTTACTCTGCTTCGCAGAATCAATCGTTACGGGTGTCATCTTGTCGGTATATGTTTCATCGAATTCCGACGGTCGTCCGAAATATTGTATTTGCGGCTACGAAACATTCTCCGCAGGATTTTTCCTTCGTGCAACTATTGCTGACCGCTTCGAGGCTTTCGATTCAATCTTTCTCGACGAATCCATCGAGGTTCCATTTTGAAATCGTATGGACAAACGCCCCGCGGGATTTTTTATTTTCTCGATTCAAACTGTTTCGTTCCATCGAGGTTTTCGAATCGTACGGGAACGCGGCGAAAGAAACCGTAATTTCGCGATCGACGATGGCTGCGACGAAGTAAAAGTCGAATTGCGACGCGCAGAAAAAGTCCGTGGTGTCGGTACACGCAGTTTTTTGAGGAGCTCTTTTTGCTGCAGTGGTCCGGCCGGTACAAAGAAAGCGTGTCACGCCTAAAAATACGCGGGGCGCGCAGGTAGATGTGAAAAGGTCGTAGGGGCCCGGGAGGGGAAGCAAAAAATAAAAAACGACGAAGGAATTGCACAAGAGCAACGATTTGGTATTCAAATCGCCAGGCACGTTCCCGCCTCTCTCGTGGCGCAGGTACTTCTCCCGCAGAAGTAATACGAAAGCCTTCTTCGTTTAAGTGTTTTTTTTTTCTTCTCCTCCTTCGCCCGAGACACCTCTTGGTTATTGCACTTGAATTGCCTTTTACCGTATCGTTCTTAATCTCCAAAATCGCAATTCGAAACACCAAACGAGAGATTGATACAGAAAACACTCCCTTACCGATCGCGCGATACGGTTTTATCATTTACTTTCAATTCTAGACTAAAACTTCTCTTCTCGATCTTCTTCTTCGTTTACCGCCGCCTCTTGGATCCTTTCCCTGTTACTGCACTCGAATTGCCTTTTCTTAAATCGTTCTTAATCTCACCAGACGTATAGTTCGATACAGAAAACACTCTTACCGATCGTGCGATACGGATTTAAACTTTTGCGTTCGATTCTAAACTAAAACTTTTCTTCTCGATCTTCTTCTTTCCTCTCCGCCGACTCTTGGATCTTTTCTCCGTTATAGCACTCGAATTGTTTCTCCAAAATCGCGACTCGAAACACCAGACGTTTCAGTTCGATACAGAAAACACTTACCGATCGTGCGGTACGGTTTTTTACTTTAGCGTTCGATTCTACATTAAAACTTCTCTTCTCGGTCTTCTACGTTTCCCTTCGCCACCTCTTGGCTCTTTTCTCCGTTATTGTACTCGAAATGCCTTTGCTCGTATCGTTCTTAATCTCGGTAAATCGCGACTCGAAACACCAAACGCATAGTTCGATACAGAAAGCACTCTCTTTACCGGTACGGTTTTAACTTTTGCGTTCGATTTACACCGCGGGCTGAATTACTCGCGCGCCGGCTGGAGCGTACCAGGCACAGAGGCATGTCCGCGAGGAATTTCAATGCGCCATGACTCGCACAAGTGCGGAGAATTCAACGTCCGCACGTGCAACGTCCGACTGTCGGGGCTGTTACATAAATGAAATCGCCGCGGCACTGGTTATTTCGTTCATTTCCGAGTGCTGCTTCACTTTCTCCGGCAACGTTCGCGCACCCAAAGATACGAAGCGGTCCCGTCGCTCAAGAGAAGGAACGATTTCGTCTCGGAGCCGTTCTTTCGTCACGAAACGCCGGTCAACCGGATCCTGGAGCGTTCACCAAAGGAGAAATCGTGTCGATTTGGTATGGCCGTCTGCTCGAAATCGATACCGTGAATATCGACAGGGATTCACTATCGTCGAACCACGGAATTCCGTGCGTCGAATATCCACCGCGGCTGCTTTCCACATTTTTCGACGTCGACGCAGAGGTATCGTCTTGAGGAATTCGTCGCTTTCTCCGCGGGTCGGAGGCTCCGTCGCGCGCATCGCGGCGAACAGTATAATAATCGGACCAGGCGGAAAATATCGCGACGAAGCTGTCGATACGCCGCGAATCGCTTATTCCGTGAAAAGTATAATGTAAGGAACGGACAACGTAGGCGATCGGTATACGTGGCACAGGATTGGCCGGGTGACATACCTCGACACGACACACACCGGTGTGTTCGCACATCGGCAACCTGTGCACCCACTAACCACTAACCGGCGAACCACGGGAGGCCAAGATGTGCGCGCGCCAGGATAATATATGTATCTACGTGCGTTAACCACGTGAGATCGGCCAGCATCTTTCCACGGGCCTCTTTGGTGGGGACTTAACCTATGGACTGCTCTTTCTCTCTGTCTTTCTCGCGCGCGAACCTTGGATCCCCGGGAAATCGCTAGAATCTTAAGATCGCCGGATCACTGCGCGGCCACCGGCTGTGCGATCTACGCTGCGCAACATAATTATACCGCCGCAGATATAGCGATTCTCGAAATTGATCCGGTGCTTTATTATAGGGTCGATTGCCCTAATATGGAATACGTTTCTTCACGCACATGGAAATGTCGGTTTTTGACTTTCGGTCCGGTTGGTCGCCAGCTCGATGAAAGAGCGTTCCAATCGTTTTGCTCGATTTTCTCTTCGATTACGTTGTCGAGGAGAGAAAAACGAGCCGCAAGCGGAAATAAAGGGCGACCGTGTCCGCAAATTATACTCCTGTTGTTCTCGACCCGTCGATCTATAAACGGGGTATCGGTTCTTTTCACGATCGAGGCTCGATCGCGTTGTTTGACGTATTCGTTTCAGCCGTAGCTCGTTTCATCGCGCGGTCAGCTTTGTTTTTACCGCAGACGATTCCTCTGTTATTTACTCGGCGCAGTAGGTAGCGACGGTGTCTCGTTCGCCAAGGTAGGCGCCCACTTTTTTATTCGCCACCCCGTAGACGGCGAGTTCTCACTCGGCATTCTCGGCAATCTCTGATCGACGAGTTTTTATGAAGGTCGTACGAACTACGTGAGCCGTACCCACTTACCCAGCTGCATCGCGATGCGCGTGTTTATGCTATTTGCGGCCGAGCCGGACGTACGAAAAATACGCCGACGTTACAGGTGTAACGAATTCGGAAAAAGTGCTTTCACCGACCTTTTTTTTTCTCACCACCATTATACACTGCGGGACAAAATTGTAGGACGCTTTACATACACTCGCGTCGATATTTAAGGAGGTATCGCTGTCTAGACTGTCAATTTCACGGTCCTTTTTGTGATTTTTTTTTTTAATGACAGATAGGCTGTTTTGTACTGAGACTTTGTAGACATATTTATTCATCTTATAAGCGTGTACAATATTATTTTCATGGAAAAATATTAAAAATCGTGGGAATTGTAACTTCTTATTTAATGGCTCTTTTGGAAAAGGTGCTTCAATGGCTTCCAGGATTCCAGATAATTTGAAACAGAGGGGGTTAAAGTATCTTTATAAGGAAGGTTGTAGTTATAGCAGGAACTAGGGAGAAGTCAAAATCCTGATAAATAAAGAAATGGCGACGCTTCAAGTTTCGAATTTCTATTTGTTAATTGTTCTTTTGTCTTTAGCGTATCAAAAGAAATAGTAAAACTCAATATTTTTTTAAATCTCTAGTTCCAGCTATAAAGGCGCGTCTGCTGAATATTCTCTCCAAATTTGAAGTCAATCGGTTTGCTAGATCTTGAAATATCATGTAAGCCAGTTTAAATGCGTTTTTTTAAACAAGAAGCTATAACTTTCGCAATTTTTAATATTTTGTATTATATCTGCAAAATGTCACTACAAAACAACCTACCTGTCGTTAAAAAAAAAATCACAAAAAAAGGCCGAAGAAATGACAGCCTAGACAGCAATACTCCTTTAAGTTGACACGCTCGAATTCAAGCAACGTATCGCTTATTGCTAACGCGATATTATCTAATTCTACTTTCTAATTCGTACCATACATTTTCTGTTACGTTTAAGCCCGAAGACTGCAGTTTTGATAACTATAGGGCAATTATAAACCAACCACAGTCTGACAATCACGGCCTTATGTTTCGGACCGTTACCTTGATAGTAATAGCCAATTTTTCGGTACTTTGTTTCAAATTTTTTTTTAAATATCCAAGTATATCCACTCTTTCCGCTTTCAACACTACTATACAGAGATGACTTGTTGGGTAGGCACCTACAAACTAAACGGTGCAAGGGCAAGGAGAGAAGGTCTTCGCGCCGTCTTATTCCCACTGGAGAGGCTCTACTGGAGGTAGTAGGGTCTCCATAACCACGAGAGATACATTTTTCTCCTATTTACGGCTAGTATTTTGAGCGTACGGTTACGCCAATGCCTCTCAGTCTTGTCCTATCCTACTTTGTCCCTATACGTTTCGTTCACATCCTTCCTCACGCGATGGAATTGTAGTTGTGAACGGCTCAGTCAATAATGACAATGCGTGTGAGAGCAGGCGTCGCTATTACGCTACGGCCAATTAGCATGCCTAGTCATCTCTGTATAGTACCTAGAAATAATATAGAAATATGTGAAGTGTCATACTTTTGTTCTAGTATACGTTTCATCATCCATAACTCAAAGATTAAGGTATGCAGGACATTTGTTCGCAGGACAGTTTTTAATCATTTTAGTGTGTAGATTCGTCTCTTTAGACATTTACGTGTATTTTAGAAACACTCTGTATACTTTTACCTATGACGCCCCCCATCTCAATATTGCTTCTGGATCTGTCCTTGGTCGAGCTACGTCGCTCGTTCAAACGGGAAACGCGAACCGCTAATTTTCGATAGCAATGTGCGAGACGTTGTTGACCGACGCGCGCAATTGATTGAATAATTACGGTTATTCCATGGATAGCCGTTCCAAATACAAGGGCAAACAGGTTGCTCTTAGTTTCATTTTTTTTTTGTCCCATGGCATTCGACTTGCAATCAGCAGCGCGATGCTTTATCTTACGATCGCTGGTCAGTATTTCGAATTCCCATTTGCAACGTCGAAGATGAAAATGGCGGCGGACTACGATAATTTATTAACTAGTCCGGCAAGTCAAACCTGTTGGTTCCCCCGTAGACGTGTGTTGCGCGTCGCGTCCGAACGCGTGGAACTGGTGTTCTTTGATATCTTTCAGTAGAAAATTGTCCGTTAAGTCTTCCTGCTGGCACCATTCCCTAATTTCAACTTCTAAATTCACCGGTTGAATTTGTTCGGTTTCCGTCTGACGCTTAACTTTAGGGTAAGGTGCTCGAAAATTGTTCCTCTAAGGCTTTTTGGCTATCGTTCGAAAATTATGTATATACAAATCTGAAACAAGTCGTAAAGTATCTTGAAAGCCTTAATTACGAGGCCCTGCTATCGACTTGTTCTAACAGTTTATACACACAAAGTAAAAAATACATGTATATGTAAAAGTATGCATTATTCGAGCTTTAGGAAGAACGTTCCCTATTTCCAACAATTTTTCATTTATATCAGACAGTTGCTTAATGATATGTATCGTGTAAATGTTAATTAGAAACATTATTTTGCCTAAAACACTCGTGCGTTAGTAGATCGAATAGACTACGGAACCAACTGCCGATGTGTGGGCGTATCACTTTTCCACCCTTTTGATACTCTTCAATAAGTTATGAATGTGACTATATGTGTCAAAAAGTTTCATTCCATCGGCAGTTGACGCGTTGGAAGGACACCAGGAAGCTCTTCCTCCGACCTCCAACCCCTTGCTGACCACTACTGATCACTGCTGGCCAGTGTTTACCATTTACTAGTAAAAGATGACCAGTGGCAACTAATTATTTAAACTTGCATCCCATATTATTTTGACGCGAATTTACCGATTTATTTTATTTTATTGCTTGAAAGAAATTTAACGCTATTTGACTATTGACCGGTTTCTGCTCTATCGGTATACAGGGTGTTCGGTTACCCATGGGAAAAATTTTAATGGGGAATTCTAGAGGCCAAAATAAGACGAAAATCAAGAATACCAATTTGTTGATGGAGGCTTCGTTAAATAGTTATTAACAATTAAATTCAAAAATTTCAAATCGTTCTGGAAAAATTATTTTCGGTTAGGTGGGTCAATTACAATCATTTTTGGTCATTAGACATACCCACGAAATCCTACGCACTTTCAAGGAAAAAATTCCTTACCGAAAGTATAATCTGAGGTCTGAAATGGTTCCCCGATATTTCATGTGAATCTTTGAAACATCATAACTCCTGAACGGATTGGACGATTTTAATGTTTAAAAAAGCAAACAACGCGTATTTTAATGGAGAATATGTAGAAATTGCAAAAATATACGAAAAGTTGATCCTTGACAACGCAAAATGGGAAAAACCCCATAAAAATGGTTTAATTTTCAAACAGCCATAACTCCTATAATAGTGAATATATTTCAGTGAAACTTTTTTCTGAAGTAGAGCTCATGGATACCCACAAAAAAGTATTAGATAACTTTTCTGTAGGGGGTCAAACAAAATTATTAAAAATCAAAAAGGAATGTTTAAGAAAAATCGACGGGGGGTAGGTGCCTAAATTTTTCGGTGAATAAAAAAATTTCAAATCGTTCTGGAAAAATTATTTTCGGTTACGGGGGTCAATTACAATCATTTTTGGTCATTATACATACCCTCGAAATCCTACCCACTTTCGAGATAAAAATTCGAGAAGGTGTGAAATTTTTCGACGGAAAAAAAAAATTTCAAATCGTTTTGGAAAAATTATACTCGATTGCAGGGTTCAATTACAATCATTTTTGGTGGATAGACATACCCCCGAAATCTTGCGCATTTTCGAGAAAAAAATTCAGCACAGCCGAAACTTTAAACGTTAATAACTTTTTAACGAAGCCTCCATTGACAAATTGGTATTCTTGATTTTCGTCTTATTTTGGCCTCTAGAATCTCTCATTAAAATTTTTCCCAGGGGTGGCCGAACACCCTGTATATCTTTCTATATTTGACAATTTATTTTATTTCGTTATGTTAATGTGGAGTTAGGTTTAAATTTACCTATACTCTTAATTTTACCTCGTTTTCTTTGATAGAACTAAACGAAAATATGGAAGGAACTTTGATTCCTTCTGCCTCCCAAGTTTAGTAATTTAAGAACGTAAAATGGAGATCGATGGAACTTGGATTCCATCTATCTCTCCTCGATAGAAGAAAGTCCTTTGTCGCGGATAACACCGAGTTAATGGCTGCGAATTTAAAATAGTTTTAAAAGATTTTTTTACATATGTTAACTTTACCGATTCTCATGGTTGAAAGTATATATTTCTCGGTGACACTGTACATTTAAACAAAGAGGTCTCTCCATAACCATCGATTTTTTACGAAGTCGATACTTCAGTTTATGCAAGACCAAATTGCATGTATCCAAATATTAAAACGATTGTAGGAAATGCGATTTTAGTGTTTGGTTGTATCGTCACTCTCTAACAATAAGCATTACATTTGTAAGAAATAGCAACCCTGTACTCGCTGTAAGGGAAGACTGCGTTTACTAACTTTACCGATTTCAGTAGTTTAATTGCTATACTTTCCAAGATCACCGTTCTATAAGGGAAGAGGTCGCTCAAAAACCACTAGTTTTTTCACTAGGTCGGTATTTCAGTTCATGTGCCACTGACTTCCATAATTGACGGAATTTTTTTCCATTCTCCTTGTAAAACATTTTTAAGGTAGGTTATATTTATTTGTTATTTTATGTTTTCTGATTTCTCTTCCCAAATTATCCAACAAGTGTTCAATAGCATTTAAATAGAAACACTAAGATAGAAAGAAAAAGATTATTTTTCAACATTTGGTCCTATTAAAAAATCCAGTCCTTTCCTAGTCCTAATTTTTTTGCATTATTTTTTGAATGACTTAAGAATATTCATCGATTCTCGACAGTTTCTACAAAAAACTAAATTCCCTACTTCTGATACCACCATTGAGATCTAAACCATGACGGATCCACCGCCATGCTTTACAGTTGGTACTATGTTTTTCAAATCTAATGATGTGCCACTCGTGCTGCTTTTTCTCTATCCTTATCCTTCGTCTCTTCAAACTGCTCCAAAGATATTAAATTTACCTTCGTCTGTAAGTAATATTCTTTAGAAAAATTGTTTATTCTCTCGTTTATGCTTTTTTGCAAATTCAATTCTTTTTGGTGATTTGATGCCACTAATCATAAGTAAAGGTTTTTTTCACGGTACACAACCATGATATCAAAATTTATTTTTAAATTTTTCGAATATTTTCAAACTGTACTGTTCTTCCTAAATTATTTTCTACTTGCATGGCTATTTTTGAAACAATTACATTTGAATCTTGGATTATTTGCACTACAAATCGTATATCCCTATCACTTAAAATTTTAAGTTGACTGCTACGTCTTTTTTCTGTTTTTACAGCTACTAATTATTTCAGAATTTTTTATTATGTATTAAAGAATAGAATGTTTTCTTGCATTGTAATATAAAAGGCAATTATTGGTGTTAATTAATTTATATTACAAAGATTATTATCTTACCACATATTTCAGCCCAAGATGTTATGAACTTTTCTACTTATAATTATCAGAAATTCATTAAAGGTGAAACCTTGTTAAATACAGTAAATTTTCAACAAGGTTATTAGTTATTTCAAAGATTTATCTATAAATGGGATTTTTTTCAACAAAGTTTATACAGTATTATATATATAACGAAAAAGTGAGACAATATAAACTGATAATCATATATAAAACTTAAATGATATTAATGCAATATTAGTTATTTCAATAATTTATATAATGATAAATTTCTTTAGTATTATAAAATGTCCTTACAAAATATTCACTCTGTTTCTTGAGCAGCAGGGCAGGAAGATGGTTTTAAACCTCGTATACTGAGGTCGTAAACAACTTCCTCTATTTTTTTAATGGAGTACTTCAAACTGTCAAAACGTTTCCTTAGATTGTCATTTTTTAAATTTAATAGTCTGAAGCCCACGTTTAGTTCATTCACAAATCTTGCAATCTCTATAGGCCGATTGTAATCACCATTAGTAACACTATTTACAGCAAAACGACTCTGAAACATAACGTATAGATCAGTAATAACTATAGTTAAATTATAAATTATACATACCAATTCTGTAGATAATTGTAGTAAACCCATTAAGAAATCTTCCAAGTCCAAGTGAAAACCATCCTCTCGATTATTTTTGACTATATTTACAATATAAATTTAATATAAAAGAAAAGAAATATAAATAGACATGTATTATAAATCGCATACCTCCTAACATTGCTGCAACAGTTTCCTTAGTAACCAAAACCTTAATTTCTAAATATATTACTAAAGATGCTAAGAAACATAATTTTTGTGTGACAAAACGCCAGTGGTCGTGAAACCTATAGTATTGATCTTTTGGTACAGCTTTTGCAAGTAACATATAACTTTTACGTACATCTTCAAATATTACTC
The DNA here is from genome assembly GCF_051014445.1 of Colletes latitarsis. Lineage (NCBI taxonomy): Eukaryota > Metazoa > Arthropoda > Insecta > Hymenoptera > Colletidae > Colletes > Colletes latitarsis. Next base: position 11,732,541 of record NC_135140.1, read on the forward strand.
TTGCCTTTGCACAATATTCAGATACAACTGTGAATAAAAGGAGAAATAATTGCATCGATAATACGAAGATATATTACGTGTGTACATACTTATGTTTTCTTCAAAGTTATTTTCATTATGAATATTCTGTAATATCATCAGAATATCTCTGCAACTTTTTTCAAGATCTCGTACATTGAAACGGATTTCCTTCAACAAAAGAAAATAAATATTACTTTACATATGTTGTGTTCTTAATCATGATTATATGATTATGACATAAAGTTTTCATGAATCTGTCAACATATTTTAACCTACAATACATATTAACTACACATGAAATACTTTACGTTGATCGTAAAATAAGAAGGAAATGAAGAATCTTGCAAATGTTCATACAAAAACGTTTCATTTTGTTAAAGTCTACATAAAACGAATTAACAGTATTAATAAATTGTCACTGCAAAACTTAATCAGTTAACTGCACCCACCTCACGCAATTCTTCTTCATTACTCAAAAAGTCGTGAAATGAATTAAATATTTGCAGTATTCTCTCACTCATATTGATCCCAAATCTATTGACAAACTACGTAGAAGATAAATGTATCGTGTTATCAATATTTTACCAAAACGATATCTTGTCCCTGCATACAAGATTAGTGACTCCCAATCCCAATGACGCCAGAGTCACCTAACCCATACTCAATGTTACCAGACCCGGCACTGGGTGCCAGTGTGGCCAGATTTCGCATAATTGAGTGCATCGACGTCGACACTACAAACGACGAACTTCCTTAGCATCTAACAGAGTGGCGAGGAATAACAGGCATATACTACCGTAAGAGTCACGTATATGTGAGTTCAGTGCACTTCGCGCAACTTCGGAAAATCGAGAAAGAAGGCGAGTATCAGTCTTTCTTTCTTGCTCTTGTAACAGCTGAAAGTCGACACGGTCTTAAAACGGGTATTTCTGTAAACAAAATTTTTCATATTTTTTTCACTATGGTACTTTGCTACGCGGTTACCGAAATCAAAGAAACACGTTCAGAATTCAATTTATCCGATTTATTTCAGTCGTACATTCTATTGCTTAACTCACATTGGCATTGTATATCTGTAATAGCCATCATTATAGAAAGTATATTTCGATATTAAATTAAGGATAACAGAAAATCCTTTCTTCGCTTCGTCATTTTTCTTGATGGCAATAATGCTAAGAAAAAAACAAGAAATGCATGACAAGAAGTAACATTCAGATGAAAAATTTCGGCCATATTACGTACTTACGAAACGACGATCTTCACATATGTATAACAAGTTTCTAACTCCATTACATAAAGATGTATTTCATAAAATACATTTTTTGTTAACATAAAAGTAATTGGATTCTCGAAGTTTTTCCACTACAATTATGGTGAAAGAAAACAAGTACAACGTAATACCTATTCAGAGGTCGTCTAATTCGTATCTTAAATTAAAATTACTGGCATTGATGCATCAAATATTTTTTTCTACCCATTATTATATGTATAGTACAAGATTCCGCCTAATCGGCCCTAAAAAGACTTCTACGTTCGTCAACCTTACAAAATAAAATATTCGAATGCTCTCAAAACTCCACATCTTTTATGAGAATATTGAAATTTCGAACAACCTTTTAAAAGATCAAATCCGACTGAAACGACTGAATGGTATAATAATAATAATAACAATTTGTTACAAATTATTTACTAAGTATTGCCATAAAATGTTTAAAAGCTCACGGATTTTCTTATAAATTATATACAAATTCCGTTGTAGTAATTAGTGTTCTAAGATATGTCGCCAGGTGAATATATCTAAAACTATAATTGCGATTGATTCGATAATTCTTTACAATACATATATTGTAATTACAAATTATTAAATTCATTTCTCGTACAAAGAATCGAATCATTTTGTTCTTTTGCATCCTGTTTTGAATCCTTCGAAAAAAAGCTATTCAAAAAACAGCAGTCACTGTTATATTTGAAAAAAGTTCTTAGAAGCGTCTTAGCAGTTACACTAATGATCGTTTTGAACATCGATCGAATCGGTTTTCAATATGGAACAAGAAATATTAAAATTTGTTAATGTATTTATTCTTATTGCAATAAATATTATATTAAAGTAAACTACCCTTTATCGACAAAGATATAATACGTTTATATACATATAATAATAATAATAATAATAAAAAAAAAATTACTTTTGTGGAATAAAAAGAAATATGCCTTTAATAAAATCTATCAAATTTTTAAGAAAAATCTTTCTAGTACTGTGTTTCTATTATACGATTAAATGTCTTCTATTAAATGGATTGAATGTTTTCAATGTTAATACACAACAATATTGTTATAAATTGTCAACCTAATTGCTGAAACAATGGGTAATGTTTCTTAATTAGCATTGCATTAGCAAATGATTTTATGTTCGATCTTTCTGTTTTAAGTACTGGTTGCATAGTTTTTTGAATAGTATTGCTTTTTATTTTTAGAGTTTCCAAATCCATAAAATAAGTTATGTAAAATAGGAATATTTCATTCATTCGAGTTTGTTCTGTTGACTACTAGTATAATGCAATTTAACAGAACAAATGTTCTTTTTTATGTTTAGGAATAAAGTTATAAAGAACTAATTTCCTTTAAAACAGGAGCAAGTACCAAAAATATTAAAATCTTGCAAGTCTTATTCAGTATAAGGTGCAACCAGAATTAAATTCTAAAAAAATCAGCGACTTAGATGGCTTCTTTTTGCTGTCACCGAGATATACATAATTGGTCTTATAAATAATTAAACATTACAAATTTAAGTCTTAAGAAAATTTCTACAAAAAACTATAGTGATTAGCAAACCGAACTTTATTTTCAGTCTCTATAAAACGCACTGCTCAAAATAATTGGTGGCGTACAACCTTAAACAATTCAGATGAATGAACCAAGTATCAGTGTTTTTTTTTATAATTGATACAATAATATTTGCCCTAAATTTCTAACTTACATAGCATGTTTAAGTTGTCACGATATTGAGATATCTTAATGAAAAAATCATTAGAATTTTCTCCAATTATTCTGAGTAGTGTAATTTCAATATTTTGAGCAATTATATAAAATCAAATAAAAGAAAACGTTGGTCATAAGAACATTAATTGGTTAAATAAGTTATTGATATATCTTGTCTTTGAGTCATAAATTTTAACATAACATAATTAATAATAGATAACGTTAAAAAGGAGAGGAGTTAATACTGTTAGAAATTACTATTTCGTCGAATACAATTTACACATTAAATTCAATAAAATTTATTATCCCTCCTCGTTATTTTATTAATTCGTGTTTTCAATTGTTAAAACAGAAAAAAGTAATAAATTTTCATTGAATTTGCTATATAAGTCGCAATGTACGTAATTTACTCATTGTTATTAATACTTTTGTACTGAAATACACTTTTTCGACACTCCCTACTATATATTAGTCTATTATAAATTTATTACTTAACTTTTAAATTTGTTTTAATAAATTCAAATCATGTGTTTGCGGTATTTCAATTACAGAAAGTATGTATATACTCTCCTTTTCATTTTTCAAAACAAATTAATTTTTGAAAATCATTTTGTCATTATTTTTTTGGAAAGTAGTTGATATGTGTTATAATACTGTTCCGGGTAAGAAGTACAAATCTGAAGAGAAACAAGATACTTGTGGTACAAACATCGTCAATGTTTATACCAATTGTTTTATTAATTATTGCTCTTACGACCAACGTTTCTTTTTTATTTCAAAAACTACTGAAAGCAAAACAAATTTTGTTACGACATCGAATAAATTCATGATTAAAAAAAAAAAAAAAATCATTTCATACACTTGTGCACTCGTTGTTCTTCAAGATAAGAAATGATATTTATGCTTAAAAATATAGTATTGCACTGAATTACGCTCGATCAGCGTTTATGAGTATTCATTGCTGTGTTAAGATAATATTTTTCAATTACTATAATCACAAGGTTTAATCTGCTGATAAACAATCCGAATAAATAAAGTATTCATCATCGTCGCTTGACTAAACTTTCTAAAGAAAACTTCTAAAACGCAACTCTTAAAGACAACGTCTTAGCAACTTTCCTCCACGCACATATACTGCAATTTTATCGGTTTAGGATTTAATTTTTTACGATTGCTGATACATACTTCTAAATATATCTAGTCAATAATCTAATTAAAGCCTACGAATCTAGAGTGCTTGCTCATAAGTGATATGTTGAGTAAAATGTATTATCTACGGGCGACAATAAATATAACGCTGTAGCAACAATTTAATAAGGTGGAACTGCGTGTGCCGGCAATCCTCTCTCAAATAAAATTAATTGATACTTGTTTAACTAACTTATAGAAACATCGTTGAAGAAAAACGTTTCTTTCGTGATTGCATTTAAGTTAGAAGTCTATAAGTATCAGTATTGTATGGTCCCGACTTTAAGTAAGATTCGAAGAAAATTTTCGCTTTAACAGATTGAAACTTCCGACAATTTACGTCTATTATTTAAAAGGAAACAGAAAGTGGGCTTTAACCCTCTATTGCATAATTTTATTTTATTATTTAAAAAAGAAATTACTACTTTGTTGTTTATACGTCCATGAGTTAATTAATGTTCGAGATAAACAATATGATCGAAAACGTCACACGCTAATCTTGTAAAATGTCCTCAATGAACTTTACAAGCACTGTATTTATCGTGTTCCTAATTGAACACATTATGCAATAGAGGATTCATTACCTTTCTGAATTGTAACGCCAGCACAGGCTTGTTTCACTACCAAGTTCATAAATACAACTCTTAGAAGTAGGAACGAGCAACGTTTTTGAGTTACTGGAGCAACGACACTATTTTTAATATGTAATAGAAAAGAGAATCGTTATATAAGAACTTGTGCGATCAACAAAGCACTTTCGACTCGTTTCTACTTCTTTTAAGTGACACGCAGAATTCGATCCGTGACATCAACGTTATCCTTTTAAATTAGATGCCAACAATTTAATATAAAAGAATTCACTAACCATGATAGGACGTAAATTTCTTATCTGATTAAGTTTGCCAACAGCAGTTTTGTGTTTTTTTTTTTTTTTTTACTTTACTAATAAACTTGCTTAAATATTTAGTGATATATTTTAAGTTTCGATAAGAATGAGACACCTCGATAATCGCTTCATAAAAGTTACTTTACATTCTTATCACCTAGGAATAGTTGTCCGTCTTGAGGAACCAGTATTTTGTCAGCTTTGGCTTGCCATCGCGATTTCTTATCCCACGACAAGAATAAAATTCTAGCAAAATTTTCCGTAAATATAATAACGACTCCTGCAATTAAGGCGACACTGATAGATCCATACGATTCCGTAGAAACAAATGTTTTACTTCGTTCGCAAGTGTTTGAAAGTCTGACACAGTTTTTTAAAAGTTCATCGCTTTATAAAAGCTCAAAGACGATTGAAAGTTGACTAGAGGCAATAATCTCATAGATTTATACTAAACAAAGCTCAAGCTTCTACGTTTTTTTCAATTTCAAGTCTTCAGCTGAGAATTTAGAGTCCGTACACCGCGTTTACATTTCTCGTTAGATGGATAATGCCTCTTGATTAGCTGAATCTAGCGTCTAAAGTTTCTGTGAGCTAGTAAATTGGTAAAAAGTAAACATATTTAATATGTTTTCGCTTAATGACTGCTTTTTCCAGAGTAGAAACAGTTCATCATCACTCAATTCAGGTTTCTCTACCTATTCTCTTACGATATGTTTTAATTTTTTAAGTAGCAAAAGCGTATGCAGCAACTGTAAATATAAAAATTTCTACGATACTGTCCTTGGCAAACTTTTTCAAACAAATCGCTTAGAATTAGTAACTCTAGAAACATGCACAGCTTCTTCTAGTCTAATGAACAAAAAAAAAAAAGAAAAAAAAAAAGAAAAAAAAACATTTATACACTATGAATAACATTCCACGTCTTCTATCTCAGATATGCAAATGCATTTTCAGTAAGCAAAGTTTTTAGGGTTTCAATATTCTTGTTATGTCTTGACGTATCATTATGGATGACGATTTTCAGCCTCTTAACATCCATTAAAATTGACACGTTTCGTGGCTGTAGCCCTATTAAAATAGTTTTACAAACATATATGTGCATTTTGCAACTTTCTTCGCTCAAGAATGAGTCGCAAAATGGCTTATATTAAACTTGAAGTTAGATGGAGCGTAATCTTGGAGTATAAGTCCTACATGAAATTTCAGTAATGTGACTCAACTATTCAATCTCTCCGTACGTCTTTTACCTTTTCCTCTAAGATCTTTCTGCTATAACAGTGACCTTCGTTTATGCTTAACACATTGACTGTTCGAACCTGGAATTATGAATACGACTCGAATGTCCGAAAAACGGTGAGATTTTCATAACAATAAATATTCTGCTATTTTCTTCTAAGTACTATGCATTATTATCCTTGTAATGTAGCTACATATTTTGGTTTTACAAAATCTTTCAAATTACCAGTACAGATGGTATTTGTTCTGTATTCGGCAGAGTCCTACCCGCATATGGATTAGTGAACAGTCAACGTATTAAAACACATATATTAAATCTTCTAAAAAGTCCACATTCTAGCGTACAAAACGATTAATCCTTAATGTCTGTGCGCTTTAAATACTCAACCTTCCCTGCAAACCGCAATTTATCATTCCATTTAACTAGGATATGTCACTTTGTACGTAGTTACACTTCCATGGAAAAAATGTAATTTCTGTTTATTAAACTTGCAAATTGAAAAATTTGCAATTGTCCAAGACACTTCACTTGCAATTTATGTTCAATACCTTTTAATGGAAATCGATTTTTTCGAACTTCTCGAGACGTATCCTGAGACATTTCTTGTCATGAGTGTATTGAGTAGAAACATCAGCGCAGTTCATAAGTGATTCATTAAAATATAGATTAAAAACGTCTTTCTGATGGCGACTCTACGTTCTTTGTCACTTATTCGTAAGATCCTTATAAGAAAACTGTATGAGTATGGGGCAATTTAAACGTTGCGAGACTAGCTGTTAACAACGGCAATGCAGTCAATAATGCTGGCACAACTAAGGGCGCGCCGACTAAAGTTTTATAAGTTGTAGTTCCTATTAAACCAGATATTCTTATAACAGCCGCTACGAAACCAAAACCAGTACACCTGCAGAGAACAATAAAACTTATATTTCCCATTCCCTCAAGAATCGTTTTATTTAACACGTTCCGTGCCGCTCGAGCCATTTAATATTTTTATTGTGAAACTAAAAGTTTTTAAAAAAAATTGTGAAGTCATTAACATTTGAATAACTGATGTCCATCTTTGCTGAACAACCAGTAAGTACTGTTTTCAAACGATTTAAATGAGAAATTTTTTTGAAAATACAATGTAATTCTATGTTGAAAGTAAAATGTTATTCGTAAAAATTTTCTAAACGAAACAAAACCACACGACTTGGACGAAAAGTAACCAAAAATCGGTCCGGTATGGAACGTATTAATGAAATAATATATACAGGGTGTTCGGCCAACCCTGGGAAAAATTTTAATGGGAGATTCTAGAGGCCAAAATAAGACAAAAATCAAGAATACTAATTTGTTGATGGAGGCTTCGTTAAAAAGTTATTAACGTTCAAAGTTCCGCCCGTACGGAATTTTTTTCTAGAAAGTGGGTAGGATTTCGGGGGTAGGTCTATTCACCAAAAATGATTGCAATTGAGCCCCGCAACCAAAAATAATTTTTTCAGAATGATTTGAAATTTTTTAATTTAATTTTTTAATAACTTTTTAATGAATCCTCAGCCAAGAAATTAATATTCTTGATCTCCCATTAAAATTGTTGCCAGTGGTGACCGAACACCCTGTATATATAACCACTTACCTCAAATGAGTAGGGAAGCTCTCGACTGTAACCAATGTAAGTGACGTCCAAGCAATAGCAAAAATTGCTATAAAGCCACCTTCAAATCCAAGGACTGCCGAACTATTTGTGCCCACTAAAATTAAACATACCGCAGCTACCGAAGAGAAAAATAGTGAAATACCAATCATTTTTGGCCGCTGAAGAACAGTAAGTGCTAGTCCTGCCAAAGTAGCAGCAGGCACAAAGGCCAATTGAGCAACGAGATGACCATGTAGAGCTTCTTCTATATAAATATTATAATCCAAATCGAGTGTTGGGCACGGTCCACTTAAACTTAATTCCGTATTATTTTCCAATGTACATCCCGTAAAAACTTGCGCAGACAGATCCGTATCTACAAATCTATAAATAATAGATCGCAATGCATTTCGAACTTAAGAAAGAACATTTATCAAAAATTTATATTTTCAATACATACTTCGAATATACAATGATACTATCTGTGAAGTGCGTTTTACTGGACTTTATGCTACTGAATTCTACAGACTGGAAAGTACAATTGTCGAAATCTACGTGGCTAAATACCATCTTTGTAAATCTGAAACATAAAGGCTCTTGTATAAACTGATGAAATATTACCCTAAATATTAGATTGTGTGGTAAGTCTGTTCAAGTCAATGGCAGTACTTTAATAATATAATTTAATTATTAAAGTAAAGTAAATTTCATCATACTGTTTAGTGGATAAGTTAAAAGCAATCATATAAAAGAAATGGCACTCATATTTTGAAAAAAACTTGTTTCTCTATTACAATAATGTATAAGTTCATCGTTTACGTTACCTTTCAATATTGTGCAATTCATTCTCCGTTTGCACGATTACATAAAAAAAACATGAAAAATAATACTACTTACTTGCAGTTTAAAAAGATCGAATCTCTGTACTGGCGATTCTCTAAAGAGCCACTGAATGTCCTTCCTTTAAACTCTTCCCCAGAAATTGTTACAGTATGATTTTTGTATTCTGTAGCACGTAGAAGCTTGAGATATTCAGGACACCATACCATAAGGCCGTACAGTCTAGAAAAAGAGTAAAGTTTCATAATGTTAAAAAAAAAATTAAATAAAGATTTAATAAAAATACATACCCGAATGATACGGTCGTCCAAATAATTATCAGCACTACCGTTACACGTAAATGCGGTGATATGAACAGCTCCAGAAAAGAATTCCAAAACTAGAAATTCAGTAAACATCGAATATTAATTTTCAGGTTTATTAAGGTTTATGTACGTGGTACATAAGCTCTTACCATTTCAATAGAATAAATTATGTCGGCCAAAACGCTAGTGTGGTTAGTAGGAGATGGTGGTGCCAAACCACGAGGCCTTTTTGTTGGAAGCTCCAATTCAGAAAGTTGATACTGTGCACCTGTGGCACCTTTTCGTGCATTATTTTTCTTGTATATTTTCTATAGATACACATTCATTTTAATACAAAAGAGCAAATGTTTTAAGTACAAATACAGATATAGGAAATATAGTTAAATCTTGGTAAATCGAAGTTAAAAGGAAATAAAAAATTTCCCTATTAAAGTTTACACAAAAGTATTAATAACAACTGAATAAAACTACGTACTGTGATTAATGGTTTTGATTATCTTGATTTCGTAAAAGCTTTTAAAATGAAGAGGTTCAAGTTATAGAAATCTAATTGTACCTGATAAACCATCATTGCTTCCACATCTCTGCCAGCTTCTACCAGATATCTGGGACTTTCTGGTATAAAAATAAGTCCAATAGTAGAGCACAATGCAGGTAAACAGCAAAGTAGGAGAAAGCGGTGCCAAGCACTGAAATGTTCCTTATTTTCAAGAACAACCATTTCTCCTGTCGTGGGAACTACTACCCACGCTAAAAGAGCTGCATATACACCTCCTAGTGCTCCTGCTGCTACAAGTAAACCAACCCATGGACCTCTGCTAAGTCTTGGACAACATTCTGCGAGATATGCAAATGCTAGTGGTAAGGATCCTCCTACTCTGTAAAGAAATCAATTACATAATTTACTTTATATAAAACTGAATTACAATAAATGAAAGAAAAAGAGGAATTTCTTACCCAATTGCAGAACAAAATCTTGCAGTCATAAATGTACCATAAGTTGGCATAAAAGTAGCAACGCAACTAAATAAGGCATGAACAGACATTGCAGATAATAAAGATCTACGCCTTCCAAGTCTGTCTCCCAGACCACCCCAGAATAATCCACCCAAAGCAAGACCCATCAGTGTAATATTGCCTATAATACAATCATATGAAGAATCCTTGTTTAGCAGCAAATACACGAAGAAAGAGAACATTCAATTGGCCAAAAAGTAATCTCGGAATTTTCTGTAAGAAAAATTCGACATTATTTATTGGCCAACTTAATATTATGATTAACTAACTAAGCCATCCTTTCTCATTGTCCTCGATGCACAATTCAACTTCTGCACTTGGTAAAATGTACGGTACAACAAAAAATTCAACAGTATCTGCTGCAAGACTTAAGCCTGTGCACAGAGCAGCCAATATTTGGAAGTAACCCACACCAGCCTGAAACACAAAAATTTAATAGATTATATTAGATATACGCATGATGCAACATCTATTTAATACTTTACTTTATGATAAAATAAATATCAAAATATTGTTGCGACGGTTTGAAGCTGCCTCTTTGAACGAGTGGAAGCGAGGACCCGTGCCTTCCGGTTGCTAGAGGAACCGGCAACGATTTAAAGATTAGAATCGCGAGAGACCTCGTAGCGAACAAACGTTCCATAAGATCTCTGTATTAATAAAGTTCCTTGTTCATTAGTTGTGCTGTAATGAGTTCAGTGAAAAATACCCTTCCCTGGCGCAACAATATTTTTAAGAAGTAAAGTGCAAGATTATCAACATTTATGTTACTTCTACGTTAATATCTACTCTTGATCATTCTTTATTAATCCCTTTAAGCAGTTTGTAAGAAACCTTTGTCTAAGAAACCACTCGGTTATCATGCTGCTACATCTTGTAACGTTTTAAATTTTTTAAAAATTGGTATAAAATTCGCTGATAGCGAGGACGAAAGAATAATAATCATCTAATGGACCTGCTTAATAGCATCTTCATGAAATTGTGCCAAAAGTGTTGCATCTGCTGTGGAGTCAATAAGATCATGCTCGGCGGAATCGGTTGAAGCCGCATTCACACCCGCGTTACTCGCATTCGCTGGCTGCGTCGTCATCTCCTCGGTGTAAAGTCCTCCTTTATTACTGGCTGTATGTTCTCCAGTTCCGGATGTTGTGCCACCGCCAGAAGATGGGAGACCACTCCCGCTGCCAACAAGCCACTGGCTTTCCTCCTCCGACGAGGGCATCACTGCCACGAACCATCTGAAATAAACATTAGAGATTAACCAGAGCTATCCTCGAGCATACTTGTTCAGATATTGAACTAATAATTCGAGTAACAAGAACAAGAGTCAATATAAAATAAAATAGAACGAACAACTAAATAGTTAGTTAGGTTTAACACTGATTGTACATATTTGTATTAAAACCCTTTATGTTACTAGCCACATAAAAATACAATTTTTCTTTCAATTAAGAAATGTTATAAAATTTGAACACGATTTATATACTTGTTACCATTTTTTTCTCAATCTTAATAGCTTAAAGTATTTATTTCGCATTAATAATTAATTAAAACATAAAGGAAAATGTTAAAAGTGCTTGTTTTTGGCATTGCTTGAAAATAAAAATTTCATATTTAACATCCTCCTTTATGTTGTAACAATGTAGTCTGAGATGTGTCTGAAATGTTTTGCGCATCTCAGATATTTTCGTATAAATTGCAAATACTAACTTACCTTGCTTAAAAATCGCTTATTTTTACAAGGTTATGTCTGAAAATGCACACGTACGAATTCATGAAAACAAAAGGCTATAGAAATAGAGAATCAATGGATATTAATTAGTTACAACGTTGATAGATGGAGATACTATACAAAGTCAAACGAAACCTTTTTTAGAGAAATAGGGGTAGCTGAAATTACTCATCAAAAGTCGTATATTAAACTAATTTATTATGACCAAAACTTAGTGAATAATAAAAAAAAAATAATGACAATATGGTATATGAATATAAATCAGAATTAAACTTTTTCTTCGTCAAAACGACTGTCATTATTATTGATTATTTCTATAAAAGTTGTAGACACTCTGTCTGGTAATTTTTCAAAATAATTTTAATTTAAAACTATCCATTCTGCTTATAATCATTCTCACAGTTACACAGCACTGGTTGGACAACAGTTTTTTATTTTAATTTTATTGGAGACAAATTAGGTAATCGTCACCAACAAATATTATCTTTCCAGCAGCACAGGTGTTTGATGTCAAATTTCGTTGAGCATAGAAAAAATATACGTAAACAGTCACAACGTGCAACGTCGAAGAAAACATAAAGGTAAGTAGAACAATCCAAAAAATGGCAGATCGTAAAACAAAATGGTACATGTACCATTGATCAAGAAAGTTTTATATCAAATTGACAGTATTTAATATTCTTCTAAAGAAATGCGAACAGACTTATTACACAACTTGATAAGTAGATCATTCTAGGGTTAAAAGATGGCTCACATAATGGCGTTTATCGCGCCATCTTCTGTTAACAGCGACGTTACCGCAGATTGCATCGAGGTGTGTATTTTTCGTAGGCACTCGTCATCGGTAACAACTTTAAAAATGTGTCATCGGATTCACACACACGCTGGCAACTAATTTATCGATTCGCGTTCATATATACGATCGACCGCGACGTTCACAAACGCGCGTGATTCTTTATTTAAATATACACAACTACACGTGCCATCCTTGCGTCAACGTCACCAGTAGCATTGTTAACTACAAGAGTTTACGTTTTCGCGACCCTTTGTCCCCATCATATTTTCGTTCGACGTCACTTTTTTTATTCCTTGTTTCGGCAAAAGAACATTTTAAATTTTATTAAGTGTATTTTTAATTCTTTGCATAATTCTCCCCCAAACGTCAAAATTAAGTGGCGTTATGTTGTTTTTAAATCTAAAACAAAGCGTTTATTCGCAAATTATTTCTTTCTCCTTTTAACCTCTAAATTAAGTTCTCGCAGCTTGATGGAAAAATTACGGGACACCTTGTATAAGGGTATTCGGCTACTAATGGTAATCCTTTTAAAGGTAACTCTATAGGTCAAAATAAGACGTAAATCAATAATAACGAAATTGTGTTTGAGGTATTTTTACTTTCCAATCTACACAGAATGTATTGCAATCAAGAAATATTTCGAGAAAATTATTTTTATGGAAACACATTTAAAAATTTCCGAACACACTGATGAGGCGTGTCGTTTGCAAGACGGGTTGTAAATCCGTCCGACACAGAAACTATATCGCGCACTGCTGACGCGTATAGTTCTCTAAATTAAACTAATAACTTAGAGTCAAATTGAGACAATGAATCTTGTATTTATAATTATTTTATTTAACTGCACGAGTTGAAGAATCGCGTGTCGATGTATGTCGGATGATGGATTGAGAATGCCCTTCGCGTTGCGCGTCCTCCCGTTTTGTTGCTCTGATGGTCGGAATTTGGAGTGGAGGTGGTGAGGCGGAAGTTGAATTTTTGGAAGGAAAAATCTACGATTGGTGGTTGGTTGTAGACGGATGGGATTCGTGGAAAAGGTCTAGGTGGTCGATGGTATTGGCGGTAAGGGTTGACATGGAGTCGGGGATGGTTCCGGCGTAGGTGCCTGCAGCGAGGCTCGGACGCGTCGCGGTTGGTTTCGCCACGAGGCGAAGTCGCTTGGTGGCACACAAAGCACTGGAAAAACCCGTGACGTCGCAGGTCTGTGTGCCAAATGTGCCTATCGGTTTATGAGGTTACCTGCGCTAGGCGTTGTCCTTTGGCTAAACATAGAACGCTGTCGAGAAGAGCGAAATCGCGCCTCGACATATCGCCCCCCTTGAACGGATCTGTTCAATAGTGACGAGACAGAAAGTGACTTTAGATTCATAGCTAGAGATACAGTACATGACTAGATATTCTAAGGTGCGCACAAGGATGACAAATTGTTATCGGACTATATACATGGGAAAATCGTGTACAATTACTTAACATAAGGTTAGGGTAAAGTCGGTATCATTCTATCTAAGAGGTTAGTCGCTGATAGGCAACGGTGACAGTTTCTTTATGCACCGTTTATAAGTGCCTCGCACAGTTTTCACCGTCACCACCCGGACGACGCCATCGTCGCCAGGGTGCAAGTCTACAATTCGCCCTAAGGGCCACTGCATGGGAGAAGTGTTGTCCTCCCGTAAGATCACGAGGTCACCAATTTGAATGTTTTTGGTGTTGCCTGTATGCCACTTTTTGCGTACAGTCTGCTCCTGCAGGTATTCCTTTATCCACCGGGTCCAGAAGTGCTGGCGTAACTGTTGAACGTGTTGCCACGTAGAGAGACGTGGTGTCGGAACTGCTGTAAGGTCGTAATCTGGCAGGCTTGTTAGGGTATCGCCGATAAGGAAATGTGCGGGTGTTAGGGAGTTCAAGTCGTTGGGATCGGACGATAGAGGGGTTAACGGTCTGGAATTTAAAATGGCTTCAATTTGATTTACGTAGGTTAACAATGCTTCATAAGACAGAAGAGTGTCGCCGATTACACGCAGTAAGTGGTGTTTGGTAGATTTGACTGCAGCCTCCCAGAGGCCGCCGAAGTGAGGAGAACGTGGTGGAATGAGGTGCCATCGAACGCCCTCATTTTGTAAACTTTCTGCTATCGCCTCGTTGTATTTCTGTGCCCTTATGGTGGCAAAGAATTCTTTTACCTCCCGAGACGCGCCTACGAAATTCGTCGCGTTGTCGGAGTAGATGTCCGAACTTTTGCCACGTCGCGAAAAGAAACGCCGAACTGCTGCCAGGAAGGCCTCCGTGGTTAGGTCGTTAACGATTTCGATATGGATGGCCTTCGTCGCGAAACATACAAAGATGGCCAGGTACACCTTGACCTTATTACGGTTACGCTGTACCTTCTCCTTGATAAATAAGGGTCCGCAATAGTCGACGCCGGCGTGCATGAATGGTCTCGAAGGAGTGACGCGATTTGTCGGTAAATCACCCATCAGGTAGTTCGGCGTCGAAGGATTGAGTCGACGGCAGGTCGTGCACTTGTGCAAAATGTGGCGCACTACGTTTCTTCCGCTCGGAATCCAAAATCTTTGGCGTATTGTATTAAGGGTTGCTTGGGTACCCGCATGGAAGTGTTTGATATGCTCGTCATGTATGAGAGATTTTGTGACCGCGTGGTCTTTGGGCAGGAGTGCTGGGTGTTTGGTGGCGTACGGAAGTGTTGCACGAGCCAACCTACCTCCGACGCGCAAGATTCCCTCAGGGTCCAAGAACGGGTTCAATGAACTGATGTTGGTGTTTGTGTTTCCCGACATTTGCAATAATTTAATCTCCTTTGCAAACCCTTCTCGCTGTACAATTTTGATGATACGCGTTTCGGCAGTGCGTATCTCCTCGACGGACAAAGGACCGCGTATCCTTTCCCGGGAGGTGCAATTGTTTATGAAGCGTGAACAATACGCGATTACGCGTTTCAACCGTTGGAAGGAGGAAAACTTCTGTAGGATGTTCCACTCGTGGGCTATCGTAATTAACGCGACGGTGGGACGAGTCTCGGGTATGTTTATCGGTGTTAGGATGGTATTTGGCCAAGCCGATTCGGGGTAGGTTAACCAGTCGGGCCCGTAATGCCATAACCGATTACCTACGAACTCTTTGGGAGTCATGCCGCGAGATATCAAATCCGCGGGGTTATGTTCGGACGCGATGTGCCGCCATTGTTGCCCGTGTGTTAGAGTTTGGATATTGGAGACCCGATGCGCGACGAAGGTCTTCAACATATGCGGGGATGTGTTTATCCAGTGAAGCGTGACGGTTGAATCTGACCAAAATACTGTCTGGTCGAACGCTATTTTTCGTAGTGCTGTAATTACCGCCTTGTATAATTTTGCCAATAATTCCGCAGCGCATAGCTCGAGCCGGGGTAGGGTTATGGTTTTTAATGGCGCGATCCTTGATTTTGAGCATAGCAATCGAGCTATTGTTTTACCGTTTTTCATGGTTGAGCGTAAATAGATACACGCTCCATATGCGCGCTCGCTCGCGTCGCAAAACCCGTGCAACTCTACCGATTCGTAATTCTTCGCGGTTACCTGTCTGCAAAAGCTTATGTCGCGTAATAAGGTTAGTTCTTGGCAATATTGTGTCCACGCGGTGTGGATGTCGGTGGGCACGGATTCGTCCCAATCTAGTTTTAATTGCCATAGTGCTTGCATTATAATTTTGGCGTGCGCGATTATGGGGCCGAGTAGTCCCAACGGATCGAACAATGACGCGATTTGCGATAGCGTGGTCCGTTTGGTGATTCTCCTTCCCGTTTCGAGGTCGGAGATCGAATATGAAAGCGCGTCTTTTTTCGCATTCCATCGTAGTCCGAGTGTCTTAACCGTTTCGTCCAAGTCCAGTCGTACGTACGCGCTGTCCGTCCGATCGTTTAGTGAATCTAGAAGTCGATCGTCGTTAGAGGCCCACTGTCGAAGTTTAAGTCCGCCCTTGTTGCATAAACCAATTAATTCGTCCCGTATAAGTCGTGCGTCCTCGTACGTGTGCGCGCCAGTCAGTAAGTCGTCGACGTAGAAATCTTCTAAGACTACCGTTGCAGCATTGCGAAATTGTTCTCCTTCGTCCTTGGCCAATTGGTGTAATGAACGAATCGCGAGAAATGGTGCGGCGGTCGTACCGTATGTGACCGTGTTTAACCTGTAGGTGTCTATGGGGTGTCGAGGACTCGCGCGCCATAATATTTTTTGGAATACGCGTTCCGATGGATGCACTAAGGTTTGACGGTACATTTTTTCTATGTCGGCTGTCAATACGATGGAATGTGATCTGAAGCGAGTTAATAACGAGAATAGATCCTCTTGGATCGTTGGACCGGTCATGAGGCAATCATTCAATGAAGTACCGCGGGATGTTTTGGCGGAGGCGTCGAACACGACGCGGAGTTTTGTCGTTACGCTGGTGTCCTTTACCACCGCGTGGTGCGGCAGGTAGTAACCCTCGTCCGTGCGCGGTGCGTCCAGTTTCGTCATGTGGCCTAATTCGCGATATTCATTTAAAAATGCTTGGTATTTTGCGTTTAACTCTGGATTGCGATTTAGTGATTTCTCTAGCGAATGGAAACGCCGGAGTGCGATTGTAAACGAATCACCTAAAGGTTGTCGGTCTTGTTTGAACGGGAGTTTAACGATATATTTACCCGTTGTTACGTCACGGGTCGTGTTTTCGCGGTAATGGTTCTCGCAATCGTTCTCTTCGCGCGATAATATTGGACCTTGCGTTGGTTCCTCGATTTCCCAAAATTTCGCGATTTGTTGCTGCAACGGCTTCAATGACAAACTACACGTCGTGGTGGTTGGAAAGTGTTTTCGAGGGACTGTTTTACCTGATACAACCCATCCAAATTTTGTCTTTTGCAATCTGGCCCGGCTATTTGCAATGGGTAATTGACCTACGCACATAAGTTCGTAGAAGATTTCTGCGCCGATAAGTCCGTCGATTTCAGTCGGAGTTCGAAATCCAGGATCGGCCAATGGAAGGTTGTCCGGAATCTTAACATCGCATTTTGATATTGATTGGGTGGGTAGCAGCTCGGCTATCCGGGGTGTTACTAAGAAGGTTAGTTGGGCGCTAAACTTATTCACGCGCGATCGAATTTGCGTGCTGACCATGGCAGTTAAATTCGATGTGATCTGATTAATGCCTAACACCGGCGCGTTTGTGCTGCGTTTCGCGAGGTTTAATTTCTGCGTGATTTTTTCGGTCAGGAAGTTTGATTGCGAGCCCGAGTCTAATATGACGCGGCACGGATGGAAGCGGCCATTCGAATCCTTGATGTGAATAACCGCGGTTGATAATAGGATTTCCGGCGCGCAGTGGGTATTCAAAGAGGCTAAATTGCACTGGCTGTTTTGAGGACTCGGTAGCGGTTCCGCGTGTAACAACGTGTGATGCTTGGCGTTGCACCGACGGCAAGTGCCGGTGGACATGCATTGGCTCGCGACGTGGTGGGGCCGTAGGCAGTTATTACACAATCCTGCCTTCTTCACCATTTCAATGCGTTGATCGACGGATACTCTAATCAATTTTTGGCATTGGTGTGTGAAGTGTGCGTTTTTGCAAATGGAGCATGTTAAACGCGTTGTCTGATACGCGTGAGTAGGTCGTGAAGTTTCTGTCGATCCTCGCTTGGGAGGGGATGGTTTTTCGGCCGTTTTAGCGTTACGAGTCGAGTTTTCTAGGACTTTGCGTCGCACGTGCAAGAATTCTAAAAGTTCCTCCACGGTGGGCAGTGGATTACCTTGGGTTTTCTCCTTCCAACGGAGCAACGTCGGTTCATCTAATTTGGACGTTATGGCATAGACCGGGAATGCCTCTAGGAAGGGTTTATTTAACGCCTTTAATGCGCGGTAATGTTTATACGCGGAATCTAAGAGTTCGCCCAAGGCGACGGAATTGGTTCGAGAGCACGTTGGTAAATCGAAGAGTGCTTTTACACGATTGTTAATCACAATGGCAGGGTCGTTGTAGTATTTTTCTAGTAGTTCCCAAGCAACCGGGTAATTCGCGGCGGTCGTCTCTAGGGACTCTAATTTTTCCGCGGCCTTGCCGGACAGGCACGAACGCAGGTAGATTAGTCGTTGTGTGTCTCGAAAGTTAGGGTTTTCGTGCACCGCGGATTTGAAGGCGTCGGCGAAACCTGGCCATGCTTCGTACGCACCGTTAAATTTAGGCAAGTCCATTCGCGGTAACTGTACTTGAATATCGGGCGTGATCGTTAGCGGAGAATTCGCGTTTACCGGGTGCATGCTATCGGCAGAATGCGCGATGGTATCGACACGTGTAGGTATATCTTGGCTATGCGCTATGTTTTCTTCCCGCCTAGCAGCAGTAATCGGCTCACTGATTTTGTCTAATATTTTTCGCGCACGTCTCATCGTTTCGGAATGTTGTTCTTCGAATTCTAGGCGCTCTGAGAGGCGATCCTCAAATTGTTCGTCCGACGCGAGTTCTTCTAGCGAATCGTGTACTATATTAAAGGCGTCTAAATCGCGTTCTAATTTTTGCATTTGCAACGTCAAATGCTGCGCGTCACTATTCCCTACTTCGGCGTAGGTCTCTAATGCTTTCGCGAACATCGTGAGTCGTCGTTTGAATAGCGACCGTTTTTTTATTAACTCGCGTTCGGTTCTGGTTCTGTCTTCTGAAGCCATTGTTTTGGAATGGGACGCGGTAACAAAACTGTTGGACAGAAGGAACAATCGGCGATATTAGACAAGCAAGCTCAGACTTACGTTTACGATGGCGATCCCGCTGCGTGGTTGAGTGGGGTGCGTTGTAGGTAGGACGTTCCCTTGGCTGCGGCTGCTCGGCGTGGCTGAGCTTCCGCTGGATGCTGCGATCCGGGTGCTGCGCTTTCCGCGCACGTGGTTCTGCGTGCTGGGTTGCTCCTCCGTTGAGGATGGTGATGATTATGGCGTTTGGTTGTCGCCCGTTGAGTTCTGGTTGCAGATGAAGTGCCGTTTTGCTGCTTCGATCTGCAGAATCCCAGTCGTCGTGGTGTTCCAGGCGGATAGCTTCCTGGTCGTGGTTGAGTTCGAAGTGTAGCTACTGCGTGCTACTGACTTCGTCGATTGACTTATTCTTCGACACGGCAGACTCCTTGGTGTTGATTTAATGGACCAGGCACCCACAGCACTGGATCCGGCTCGAAGGACCAAAATGATGAGGCGTGTCGTTTGCAAGACGGGTTGTAAATCCGTCCGACACAGAAACTATATCGCGCACTGCTGACGCGTATAGTTCTCTAAATTAAACTAATAACTTAGAGTCAAATTGAGACAATGAATCTTGTATTTATAATTATTTTATTTAACTGCACGAGTTGAAGAATCGCGTGTCGATGTATGTCGGATGATGGATTGAGAATGCCCTTCGCGTTGCGCGTCCTCCCGTTTTGTTGCTCTGATGGTCGGAATTTGGAGTGGAGGTGGTGAGGCGGAAGTTGAATTTTTGGAAGGAAAAATCTACGATTGGTGGTTGGTTGTAGACGGATGGGATTCGTGGAAAAGGTCTAGGTGGTCGATGGTATTGGCGGTAAGGGTTGACATGGAGTCGGGGATGGTTCCGGCGTAGGTGCCTGCAGCGAGGCTCGGACGCGTCGCGGTTGGTTTCGCCACGAGGCGAAGTCGCTTGGTGGCACACAAAGCACTGGAAAAACCCGTGACGTCGCAGGTCTGTGTGCCAAATGTGCCTATCGGTTTATGAGGTTACCTGCGCTAGGCGTTGTCCTTTGGCTAAACATAGAACGCTGTCGAGAAGAGCGAAATCGCGCCTCGACACACACAGTTTGACCATTAAAAGAATATAAATTTATCGAATGTGCATATTTGTGTCTTTTAATACCATACGACTAAATGTATTTCAATGAAACTTGATATTTAAAGTGTACGTTCTCATCTCAAGATCGGATTATATTGTGAGCAAAATCGGTCTCTAATTTGTCTAACATCGCAGTACCTTAATGTGTTCAATATCCAGCAATACACTACCCGTAGCAACAGTATAAATGAAAGTGGGCGGACAAGTTATATTAACACTTTTTCTTATCTCTTTTCTTACGACTTTAGCTTAGGCAACTGTGCTTGAAAAAAAGAACAACGATTCGAGCATTTATTATTATAAACTGATTCGAATAAAATAATTTTAGTTTTTTCTTTATGTGAGTCTCATAGCAGGGGCTAATTGTCCTGCTCTACATTAACCTACGTTTTGTTCCCTATCTTAAACATACGTCGATTTCAAATATAGTATATTTCAAGGTATAGTAAGTTGTTAAATTCGCTTTTTCATCAGCAACAATTTTACAAAGTCCAATATATACGGATTAGAGATGGCGTGCAAAATCACTAACAGTGATTTATCACAGTGATCACAAAATCACGATCACGCTCGTGATTGAACTCCATTCAAAACCATAATCCGAAAGATGGCATTTTAGTAGCGGTTGTGATCGTTAGTGTTCCGCTAACTCCCCTCAATGGAAATTCAAAGAATTACTATTAATGTGTCAAATTTAAATTGTAAAGTAATGTAGTCTAAACAATGCAAAAGGCTGCTTAATTGCATATTTTGTATATTTCAAATGTCAAATTGTTTCAGTCGATTATTTAAATAAACGATAAATTTGTTACCACGAAAAAGAAGTATTGCTTAGGTGTAAAACACTCGCTTTAAAAATAAGAAAAAGTATAAAATCATCAGTAATGAAGATTCTTATGTTCATTTATACGAAAACATACATATTACGCATTTATACGTTTCTATACATTAATATGACATTTTGTATATATTTATATTATAAAGAAATAAGTTAGAATCAAAAATTACAAACAGGTTAGTTTCACGAACATTTATGAAACGAATGTTGAAACAATGAGAGATAAAACTTATATCTATTTATCACTTTTAATTTTTCCTTTTCATTCTTCTAGTAAGAAAATTATGTTAACATTGCTTTTCGACCATATTATAATATAACACATATATAGTTTAACGACATAATTCGTAAAAAGTGAAAAGAACGCTCGCCGCCAATCAAAAGTGATCACGAAGAATCACGAATCACTGTGAAAAATCACCATGATTGGGAATGAACGTGATCGAATCACGATGATGTTGTCAAGATGACCATAATTTTTTATAAAAAAAACAAACTTGTGTTTAAAGCTTGTTACATTACGATTTGTAATCGATTAAAAACTGATTAACTTTTTGCTCGAAATATTTTGTCGTCAGACACAGTGAACACTCTGTATATTCGTGATTTGGTTTAATTTGTTCTTTATATTTTTTAATAAGGAAAATCGTTAATGAAATTTCAACTGTTAATAATTTGGGAATTTTTACCGCAATTTCGTCTTATCTTTACCTGTAGAACCATTTCCAAAAATGATTACCATTAGTAGATAAACACCCTGTACATATCGGTAACTATAGCATATTTATTTTTAATTGATTCTAGGAATCGAGACTGCTAAAACGTTTATTACGAATGTAGGTACATATGATTGTGCTACAAGTTTCGGTCGTTGAAACTTCCTCCGGCATAAATTATTATTTGGAACAAAACAGTAAATCGTTGGTAAAGAAGAAAAAGATAGTTACAACCACTAACATCTGTTGGTTCACGTAGATAATCAATCGATAAAATAGTTTCGTTGATAAAATTACTTGCTAATTGTTTAAGAAAAATAATTATCGCGATCGTTCTTTCTCGAAATTGTAAATGACACGGTAAATGTAGTAGGAAGTTAACGACGCGGAGATCGAGAGATATTGGAGAAAAATAAATATTTGTCAACTTTCATGATAAAACATCACGTTACGCGATGTATGTGCATTACACGAGAACGAACAAGATATTAGAATATTTCGAAAAACAATACTCCAATATTTCTCAAATTGCAAAGTATAAAAATTTATCTCTATAGTACACAATGATGTACATTTGCAATAATTTAATTATACAAAAATAATTTTATACGTATCGCAAACACATATATCGATCCGCGCACGAACAGTGGTTCGTATTTATTGATTTTTTGCATATTGTTAACGCACAATAAATTTTGTTAAATTATACACGCGAGAATTAATAACGTTATTTCGATCTTCTTACCAACAATAAAAGCTGATGTTCTTATTTGCTTGCGTCCTTTTTGATACACCAGCGTCCGCATGCTCCTAGCATGGCGTATTTTACGAGCAGTCAATTATAATCGAATTTTGCAAGCTTCAATACCTTGTAACGATCACTTGGCGTCAATTATCAATCGCATTCTAAGGCTTAGGAAAGTACGATACGAGCCACACGTGGTAGCATCGCGACGCATTAAAATGCACTACCTAACGAATTTAAACCACACGATGACGCATATCGGCGAATTTCGATCATGAAGTTTCCCTCGGTCCCTGACTCGCGAACACCCCACGGTTGATGTTTGCATCAAAGCTTCGTGCGCAACGACGATCGCCTCGAGGTGTATAGTATAATACTAGCACGATAACGGTATTTAATAGGTAATTATCACTAATTAAGAAGCAACGCTGCCATACAGCGTATCACGATTTCAATGGATAACATCGCGTTTAAAATAACCTGTCGTCTAACACACCTAACAAAAGAAACACGACATTTGAGAAATAGCAAACCGAAAGGGCTTACCTGGTTAATAGAAGATTTCCGCGAAACGTAACACCTACTGAATGTCTCTTCTTTTAAAACGTTTTCCTCGACAGTTCGAAATGTAGTAGGCGTGTCGTTAACGATGATCAACACATTTAGTCCCGAGGCATTCATCGATCATTAGCTCGTCGATGATACACACACTGATGCTACGAGAAAAGCTTTCGAGTAGTTTGATAGTTCAACGGAAAGTCGATGCTACCGTACTATCGTATCGATAGCACCGTGTTTCGAAAGTAGCCCTAGTAACAGCTGTTATCGAAGACATGTTTCTCGATATTATTTCATTTCACACCATGACGATATATTCGAGGGCTCGTTTGACAGGGAACAATCATTGGAGTAGCATTGTTGCTCGGACACTGTTGGTATTTCATTCAGTCACGACTGGTCGATGAACTAAATAGAAAGGAAAACGCTTCGACGTTCAAATAACCATAATTCAATTATGATTTCTCGCAACATTCGATCAACGTAACATTGTTTCGTTCGAGGGTGATACGTCTGTTCAACGTACCGACAAAATCCATGAAACGAATCTCGTGTTCGAGTCTAAATTTTAACGCGACGCACTATAATTCCCGATTAATCATCGAACGTGTACACTTTCACGATACAGTTTCTGTTAATACAACAATCACATTGCACTTCCGCGAGTTTTTGCACGCGGCGTGTCTTGGAAATCAATGAAGGGATGCCAAGGCTCGGGAATACGAGAATTCTCGAATTTCTAGCAATGCACTATTTTGTTTCGCAACGTCTTTCTCATTAATCTCTTTATTCGGTGGTTTGTACCGCGACGGAACGATATTGTAACGTTCGTGCCTTGTTTTCAGGTGATCTTTGGATACCCGTATAAAACGAGAAATTCTGTAACATTTTTATACTACGAGGCAAACAACACTGCGCGGTGTATCGATTGAAGGAACTACGAGCCGTTAGAATCACCTTCGCCCTATATAGCTAGTCCCACTGCACCCCCCCCCCCCCCCCCCCCCCCCCCCACCTTAACTCGTTCGCCGACAACTCGACGAGTGTTTGTGGAACGGTTCATACGCGAGATCTTACAAATCTAGACCTTTTGCTAGAAAGGGTTGTCGAACTACTTTGTCATTCCATTCGTTGTACAAGTTCTCATTTTCGCTTGAACGTTATTATTAACATCGTTATGAACCAATTCTAAAAGTAATTTGAAGAAGAATGTAAGGGAAGGTCGAAAAGAATATTGTGTCCACCGTAAATTGAGATGTGAAGAATTCAGTATATAGAATTTTCGTTTAATGTCGTACGCGACATCGTGATCTATACATTAATAAAATTGCAACTGTTCGATAGAAAATACTATTTTGTCGGAAAAATATAGTTTATTATTCGTTAAAAACTTCGTCTTCCTCGACCGTTCTTCCTTTGTCCTCCATCTTTGCCCGTGCAATTAACTCCTTAGCTGGATTGAAGACACCGTTGGTCTGCGTATTGCATATGTAACATCTAGTACTTTTCTTATAATGCTCTAACGAGCATTTCTCGCAAAAATAATGCTTACATCTGAAATATAAAATTACCGTGTATATTAAACGACGATTAAATTCAATCTTTTAACCCTTTACGGACAGAACAATTCGAAACAATACGTTTTTTATTTATCATATTACTTTCTTAATACTTAATGTCAAAACAAACATAGCAATCCATCTAAAAAAACGCTATTGATCTTCCAATCTCCGAAACGCCATCACCTATAAAAAAGGATGCAATGCATAATGTTTCTTCAAACCATGCAACTTTTGTATAAAAAGTATTTTTTGTACAATGTATACTTCAGAAGTTATTCGATCGTCCGCAAAGGGTTAAGTCTGTACAAAAATTACACATACTTTGTAACGACAGGATCGGTAAAACTATTTCGGCAAATAAAACATTTAAACGGAAGACTTTCTTCGTCGCTATCGATTTCGTACTTTTTATCATCTTCGTCTCCGCTATTGTTATACTCTCCTGTAGCAGCTTCTCTTTCTAATTGCCATCCTAGCTTGTAATCCGAACGATCGTGAAGAAATTTACAGCTGTCTGAAAATAAAATCGCAGTTATTACAAGTTTACTAGTGGCAATAATGATTATTTTCATTCTATCTACCTCCAAATCCACAAAAACCAGTTTCCTTATAGTCTTTACATATATCTGGCTGATAATCCCATCTAACAGTTGCTCTAAGATTAGCTGGTGCCCGAATTGGTCCTTTACGTACCATACCACTGGAAGCATTTCCAGCAGCAGTATCCTTTTTCTTATAATATTGAGTATAATTATTTAAACCTCTATAAACTTTATCATCTTCTTTCCCTTCACGTTCCTAAAAATAATTATATTGCACTAACTCATGCTATTCTTACAAGGAGAAGGCCCCAATCATACCACTTCGATTTTAATCCCTCGCTAGTCCCGCAATTTTGACAAAATCGATGGTGGTACAGTTGGGGCTTTTTCTATGAGAGACATTTGTCTGTTTACCTCATTTATCTTTTGGGACTTTTCGAATAAAGCTTGGGCATCTTTATCCTTTTCTGTCTCTGTTTCTAAAATTGCTGTTGCTCCTTGATCGCTTGGTCCAGCTGGCATAGGAGTCCTGGTACTTTTGTAAGAAACTGTAATATTTTCTTCATCGCTGCTGACATCTATAGCTTCTTTTTTATCTTTAAATCTTCTTTTATTAGTCTACAAAATACTGTATTTGCAAAACTTTCCATTTTTATTAATGCTTGAATTATTGTAAAATATAAATAAAACCACACAACAGTGGCTCTTAATTGACACTTTAGTTGGAGCGCTTGGACTCTTTCTATACAATGTTCCTCAAAATAACATTTTTATGTATTAATTAAATCAATGCCTTTCATCCACACAGGATAAAAAGTTGCACAAATTACTCTATAAGATGAAAATAAACTTACAAGGAACAACAGAATTCTCAGAGAGACAGACTTGGCTAAGTTTGCATCTTTGATAGAATTTATATTAGACAGTGAGTAAAAAATAATTGTTAAAAAGATTCTACAGTGTTTTGAGACGTTACAAAATTCATTTCATAAAAAGAATATTATCAGAGAATTTTGCAAAGTACTATAATGTTGAAACATTGAAAAGATAAAGTTATGAATGCAGATAATGCAGTGAAAATAAGTGTTTGAAATTTCTATGTGAAAGTTATTGAACTTCCAACTATCCATTTCTGACCTCATAGGATTTCACAGACCCCAGACTAAAAATACCTTATAACAATCATTGTATACAAATTTTTTTTCTATACTTACGCTTTGTTTCATAGGATTATTATCATTTTGTTTCCTCTCTTTTTGAATAACTGTAGTTTCGTCTTCGCTGCTCTCTGTTTGAAAAATATATTTGTTACGTATGGTGACTTTCAAAAGTGTTCATATACGAGAAGAAAAATGTAGTCAACTCAATTTCATTAGTATTTACATAACATTATTTTCAAAATGTATTTACACATAATTAAAATAAAGTTCTTATTTTTTAAAATAGTACAAGTGTGTCACTGCAATTATGTTTCGAAAAAAACGTCATGTAAATACTAATGAAATTAAGCGGAACAAATTTCATTTTCGTGTATGAACACTTTTGCGTATTATTATATATTAAAATTTATTTCTAAAATACATAACCTATGGAGGACGATAATCAAATTTATATAATGAAATTACTGGCTATTTAAGTAAGGATAGATTCGGCACTTATTCAACATAGTTACCGTCTTCATAGTTCGCTGTTTTACGTTTCCTGGCTGCGGTGTTTCGTATTTTTCTTTTTTTAAATGAAAACGTACAATTATTCTCGTCCGTTTTGAAGTCTGCGTCTTCCATATTTGTTTTGTAAACAACCTGGTTCCAACGCTTTAGTAATCAAAGATTTGACATTTCTCTATTAATTTAGAATTTTTGAAAGTACATGCCCTTTCACCCTGTCAATTAATACAGTATCTGTGTAAGTGAATTAAATCTTCAAACACGTTTTAAAGATATCACGTATGTTATTTCGTAAAATTAACAGGTTATATTTGACTAATCAGAGACGCTATGCGTTTATCAAATTGTAGCTTAACGTAACTGTAAAACACATAACTTTCGTAATGATCGTTGTACAAGTGGAAAATAATAGTTTCGTTGATATGAAAGTTTAAGTCAACTATTTATTACTCAATACATGTATTTTATATGTAAAAGAAAATCAACAAATAAATTAGCAATAAATTCTTAACGCATTTCAGAAAAAATATAGTATGAATAAAAAAAAAAATATGGCCATTGATTTTCAAGATAATATGATATTATTTACAAGGAAGTATTTAAAACGTAAAATTATGTGCCCCGAAACAAAGTTTAGGCATCATGTGAAAGAACGCTTGCATATATTGGAACTACTAAAGCATACAGTCGACATGGGTGAAAGTAATTCTGCTTTATTAGTTGGTCCTAGGGGTTGTGGAAAAACAACAGTATGTTTATTCATCAGTTTAATTTAAAATTTCTAGCTTAATGCATTCGTTGTTTCTTACGAATATTTATTATTTCAGCTAATAAATAGTGTTTTAAAAGAATTGTCGTCTATAAAGAGTTTCAAGGAAAATGCTTTAATAGTAAATCTTCATGGTCTTGTACATACCGATGACCGTTTAGCATTGAAAGATGCTACTCGTCAGATGCAATTAGAAAATGTGGTAGGCGACAAAGTGTTTGGTACTTTTGCAGAGAATTTGACTTTTCTGCTTGACTGTTTAAAGGCAGGCGATAAGAAGCGTTCGAAACCAGTTATTTTTATATTAGACGAATTTGACTTGTTTTGCAACCACAATAATCAAACACTGCTGTATAATCTGTTCGATATTACTCAATCTGCGCAAGTAGGTATAGACAAAAATTATGTATCATCTATTTTGATCTTAATTTGAATAAATTTTTCTATTTTTTTAGGCTCCAATATGCGTGCTAGGAATGACTTGTAGATTGGATGTTATAGAACTTTTAGAGAAAAGAGTTAAATCAAGATTTTCTCATCGTCAAATATTCTTATTTCCTGGTGATACATCATCGTCGGAGCAACCGAAGTCTGGTTTTGACGATCGTTTAGAACTCTTTCAACATCTTCTCAGTCTCCCTGACGATGAAAATGTTAATAGGATAGAACAACAATACGACGATTGTACAATAGATCCACAATTTGGTTCTATGTGGAATGAGTATATAAAAACTTTAATCAATAATGCTACTATGGTTAATTTGTTAAAGAAAATGTATCAGATTGATGTAAGCGAAAGAAGTTTTAGAAATTTTCTGGCAGTTGCTGTGTCTACATTGTCAGAGAAACATCAAAGACTAGAAGTAAATGATTTCGTCGAAGCAAGTAAAATATTCTCTCAAGACGATAAGGTTTTAATGCTCGAGGGATTATCTGTTTTAGAAATTTGCTTGGTAAGTGAATTTTTTGCTTTTTTCTTTCAGGACGATGAATCATATTTTTACCGTACTATTCTTTCAGATAATAGCAATGAAACACGAGACAGAAATTTATGAAGGAGAACCATTAAATTTTGAGACAGTTTATAATCGTTATATTAAATTTGCTAATCAAAATTCAAGTATACAAAGTGTTCAAAGGCCTGTTGTCATGAAGGCTTTCGAGCATATCAAGGTAAGGAAAATAAAGCAATGTATTTTTTGTTTGGGTAACAAGGTCACGAATAAAATTTTTACAGAACTTGGAGATCATAATGCCGGTGAGCGGTATTAATTCAAAAGTGGAAAAAGAATATCAGTATTATAAATTTTTACTTACACCGCAACAAGTCATGGAAGCTGTGAAAAATTACCCTGGACTGCCAACAGAAGTGTCTCAGTGGTCTTTGAGCAGCATATAATAGCGACAGCTCATATACGAAATTGCAAATGCTATGAAAATTTGTATTTATAATGTACCATTCACTTATTATTTTAACAAACAAAATATTTTACTAGCAAGTTTCAGATTCATATTTTCCATAAACTTTTATGGAAAGGATTAATATTAGAACGTATTAAAACGTTTTTTATTTCATATTGAAAACCTATTCGTTACAAGTATTTATTAGAAACACGGAATTTTGTTTCCTATATTGCATTTTGTACAAATGTTTCATTGTACGTGTTCATTTTGTAGGTATGTGTTCTTGCATACAGGAACTTAATACCAATGTTATGTCAGCAAAGTTATACCGAAACCGATATATTACCAAAAACCGAAACAAATACTGATATTATTTCGGTATTCCAATTGTAGAAATTGTCAATCTAAGTATTCGCACTTTCATCGCCGACCTCGAGGACCGATCTTTGTTTATATTTCATATCCTCTTTAGTACTAAGTTTGCTATCTCATTCTATTATACGATGAACTAAAAATGGAAACACTTTAGAATGTAATATTTTCGTCATCAAAAGTTGGTAATTATTTTGGTTTTGGTATTAGTACGACAATTTCAGTACTACATCTGTTTCAATATAAGAGACTAGTAACATAATTACGGTAAGGAAATAGTATCGATTTTAGGTCTCTATTTAAAACAAATCTTGAGATTATAATAAAATAGAGAAATCGAAAACATTACCGGTAAATATAGAAAAATATATCGGTATTTCTGTATTTCGATTTCTATAAGGGTTATAAAGGTATAATCGAAAAATACCGGTATAAGACCTTGCCTACAATAAGCGTAACCAAAGACTTAATACCGGTATTATTTCGTTATCTCTATTGTACAAATAGAAATATGAATCGAATACTAATATATTAAATACAATTAATACTATAGTTTATTCTAGTATAACTAAAGCTAAAAGTACCAATAATTCAGTAATTATTCAGTATTTACAAAAATCTTTTTCTGTAGCGCGCAAGCTTAATCATTGGATTGTCGTTAAATCGTCATGTCCCATTTCCGAGCATTAGAGTTTTTTCACACTAAACCATACAATGTACTACGATACTTAGTGCACAAATATAATGTACTGTTAATTATTTTATTTTCAACATTAATACGATTTCGGTACTATATCTGTTTCTGTATTAGAAATTAAAAACACAAGCATAATAAGAAAATAAGGTAAACCTTACGTTTAGGGGAGGCAGTTGCGATGACCTTGACCTTGACAACATATGTCAAGGTCACCCTCCTGAATGACTCTCAGAGGGTTGTCGCTCGTTTTTTTATTAAAAAGTTATTAATAAAAATGTATTATTAGTATTAAACTAAAATCTGCGTACACGTGTACTCAATGTGACCTTGACGTTCACACAGTTTATGAAGGTCACACTTCTGAGCATCCCCCAAAACGTTATAGCTGCCTCTCGTTTTTTATTAAAAAGTTATTAGTATATAAAAATTACCGAAAACAAAAAACAAGAACATGGAATTTCGTTCCATGAGACCTGCGGTGCATAAAATAAAACATCCCCCACGAGTAGTACAGTATTACATTAAATTAAAAGACCCCCCCTAAAAACTACACTAACTCAGACCTAACCCATTTTTGATAAAATATAATTTAACATAAGCGTTTTATTTAAATAAATATGTTATATAGTATAATAAATATTATATAATTTTTATATGCTAATAACTTTTTAATAAAAAATGAGCGATGGCTAAAACCTTTTGGATGTTACTCAAGAGGCTGACCTTGACAATGTATGTCGTCAAGGTCATCGGAGCTGCCTCCCATAAACGTAAGGTTTACCGAAAATAATATTTATCGGTTTTATGTTATTAATTAAAAAGGTTTTTTTGTTAAAAAATATAGATAAAATCCCGGTACTTTGATATTTCGGTTTCTGTAACAGTACAACCGATATTTACCGGCATAGGTCCCTGCTTACATGCACTAAAAACTACACATACAGATTTACTTAGCATTGGAGGAATGTCAAGTATTTTTTGAAAGTTACTATACCTTATATAACATATTTTGAAAAGTAAATTCATCATTTGCATTTACTGCACGGAGTTGTCATGAATATGTAAATAGATTTAACGTTTGAGAATCTCAAATAAGGTAGACGAATCTGTTATTTTGTGCTTGATCATCAATACCGTCTTCAGAGATTTATTCTTGCTACTGACAGCATGAGAAAACGTCCGATATTACCTCTTTAATGAATAAAAAAGGATAAGTAACTTTTCATAAAAATATTTTATTCAAAACTGAACTATAATAGATATAACATCTTTATATGTGCCATGCTGTTAGACGTTACTTGAGATATAAATATCGAATTACATGTATTTACTGTGTCTGTGATCTTCCAACAGGTTATACACTGGTGTCCGTAATTATATATATATATATATATATATATACATACATATGATAAAACTAACCCATTTTGTATCATCATTTGCGAACAAAAAGTCTTTTAGGCCAAGTTCTCGATTACCTACCCCCTCTCTGATTTCAATAATTTTTAAATATATTATAAGTAACAACTTCTTTTGCACCATTCATTGAATGACTTTCAAATATATTATCGCTACGTTGCGACGATCGACATCTTTTATGTTTGTATAACGAAAATATAGAGATCAATGAGTTATGGATATAGAATCTGGTTTAGATCATAATTACAATAAACTATTTGATATATTAAAAAGCGCTATTAAAGATGACAATAATCAAATCGAAGCAAGAAAATATCTCAGAGTAGAAAGATAGTTAAGGGTCTACATTTAATTAATAGAGGATTTTTATGAGGAAAGTTAGGAAATAAAGTTGTCTGTGAAAGACTAATCGAAGAAAGAAATGATAATGGACAAGATAATCTATTGAATCTTATTTAACGCATAAATATTCTTTAAAAGATAAAATTTCTGTATTGTTTGAACATGTATTTATAGATTACAAAGAGATCATTTCTACATAAAGAAAAAATCTGATAATAAGTTAAGGAATAAGCTTTTGAACCATCATAAAAAAAAGTAAACCTGTAGCAACTATTTTCCCAAATTAGGTAACTCAATGTGCAATACAACCTTTAATTTTTCAGGGTAAAAAATTAACTGCTGGAACTAGCAATGCATCTTTTGTACCATAATCAGAATTAAGTTCAACTACTGTATGTAATATAAAACATTGAAGTCTTAAAATATATATATACATTGCGTAAAATTTTAATTATTAATCAAAGTATGTGTGCATTGTACGTGTTACAGTAATGTGTGAAAGCATTAGAACGTGTATGCGAATACATTTATACGTTTCTAATAAATTTACATTCAATAAATTGTTAAAGAACATTTGAAAATATCAATCCATCCAAACGAAATTCGGTTTACTTTGTCCGGTTAATACTGCGTTTGTAATCGTATTAGCTTGAGAAGTTTTCGACGACCTTTTTCTGAATGATAATCGTTTTCCAAATTTCATGCGATTTTTACGATTATATTTGTCGATATAGGAATCGTGACCTATTTACAAATCAATTTACATAATTAATTGAGCTTTCTCAAAAGTTCCTCATTTATTGTATCTTACCAGGATTTATTCCAACTGGATGTACAGTTCTTAATTTGTGTTCTTGAGGAACTGGATGAAGAGCAGACATAGCTCTACTTACACCTATCTAAAAGTGTAAATAATGAATTTTATAATGTAAAAGTTCTTGAAATATGGTTAGATAACAGTTTAGTGTAAGTATAAACCTGCATGTGTCGTATTCGATGTTCTACTAAGTCTGCACCGAACAGTTCATCGTGAATACTCATTCTAATCGGTATAAGTTTATTTATGATCTAAAGGTAAAGTAAAATACTAATTGAATTCCAAGTTCAATGGGAAAAGAT
This sequence comes from Colletes latitarsis, assembly GCF_051014445.1. Classification (NCBI taxonomy): domain Eukaryota; kingdom Metazoa; phylum Arthropoda; class Insecta; order Hymenoptera; family Colletidae; genus Colletes; species Colletes latitarsis. Next base: position 11,765,773 of record NC_135140.1, read on the forward strand.
GTTGTATTGTACATATTAAATAATATGTAATACAAGTTACCCATAACAAAGTAATAGATGTAAAAAAACTCCAAACTGCTAAGCATAGAACAGTTAAACATTGTACACCAAATAAGTGCCATCCTCCACCTGTAAAAACAGAAATTTTTTGTAATATTTATTTGTTCAAAAATATAACTTAATTGCAGCACACCCTTGAATAAGCCTTTTCTTCCATTAGTCGTATCGAGGGGGTGTGGATTATCTGCAAATAAACCAATAGCAATGATGCCCCAAATACCACTTGCTCCTGTACAAAAAAAAAATGTTGTCAGAAAGAAAATCGAACAAAGATTAAAATGATAAAGTCGAATAAAAGTATGACCGTGCGTTGCACTGGCTCCAACAGGATCGTCAATATGCATTTTATCTAACAAGGGCATTACAAAACATGTAATATAAGCACCGACCATTCCAACAACTATAGCTTCCCAGGCCCTAAAAAGGAAACAACCACCTAACTGACATTGCAAAAGTAACATTATAACAATGAATGTTTATTAATATATGTAAATTGTAATTGTTGCGTAACTTACCTGTAACTGCAACTAGAGCACCTAGAATACCATTTATCTGACTAAGAATATCAATTCCATTTGGATTAGTTAAACTGAAACCTAATCCAATTAAACCACCACCCATACTTGCTAACATAGTAGAAACTGCTGCTCTTGCAGCATACTGCCATCGTTGTCCACTAACACCATATGTACTTCCACTGTTAAATGCTAACCAGCCCCACCTTGTATCATTATTTATTAGTATACTACATAAATTTAAATTTGTAAATTGTCAATTTTTAGTTATTTATTTTACCAAAGCACAAATAAGCCCATAATAGCATTAACAGGATTCCCCAGAGGTAATGGATCAATTCCATTATCGTATCTGCCCAGACGTGGTCCCAACATAATGGCACACGCAAGTGCTATAATAAAAATGATATTTAAAGCATTTGTTTACAAATTGTAGCACAAAACGAAGGAAAAACATTTACCAGAACTACCTCCAACAAGATGTACTGCTCCTGAACCAGCAATGTCAACAGCGCCCATGTTTTTTAAAAAGCCATGATCGCCCCATATCCAACCAGCTGGTACGCAATACACAATTGTGTTTAAGAATGAAAATAAGCAATATGCTTTGAAATTACACCTGTAATTACATTAACATCAAAATGATATAAATCAAATTATTCCTTTACTTTGCATAATTACCGTTCAGCCATAGCACCACTAACAATAGTTGTTGAGGTAGTTGCAAAGCTTAATTGAAACAAAAATGCAGCACATTTTGGACCCATAAGTTTATCGTATATGAAAGGATCCATTAAAAAGTCGCCCATACCAATAACAGGATTATGCAACCTGCCTGTTCCAAAACTTATTGCAAAACCAAATGCCCAATAAGTCAATCCACCAAGAACTATGTCTACTACGTTTTTCATCATAATATTTACTTCATTTTTTAAAGACACGCATCCAGATTCTAACATACCAAAACCTAAGTATACCGAAAAATGAAACTTACTGTTATTTTTCTGAACTACATAATAAAAAATTTTACCAGTTTGCATAGTAAAAATTATAAACGAATTTGTCACAATCCAGTTACTGTCCTCTTGATTAAGATTATACGCTGAAGCAGTGTATATATAATCAGCTGAACTATTTGTAACATTTGTGATATTAGTTTCTATTTCCATGTTAAATGGAAACTTTCTTCACCAAAGCACAAGCATTAACTAGATTATAGCTAGAGAAAGTACTGTTCTTGACAAAAACATGTTAAAAATAGATAGATCACGGTCAAAACATATTAATTATGCATGGCATGGAGTTCTAACAGTTTTCTATCGCTATAGGGAAATTGTAGTTTCACAAGATCGTGAAAGCGAACAATTTAGAAAATGGAAAATGTACACTTCCTCGCAATTTATTTTTATATTTTTTTATTGGCCCACATCCAGCCGTTACAAACAATTTTTTATCTCAATACATATTTAACAATTTCTTTCCATTTCTTTGTCATTAAATAACATCGAATTGTGTACATAAAATAACTCTACTCTAAATAAGAGGAAATGATATCACATAAAACATTTGCATAGTATTATGAATTTATTAATTTTGAGGAATAATTATTCTCAAACGATCGTTAATGCACGTAAATAATAATCGTAGCAATGGTGAAGTTAGTCACTCTTCACAAAATACAGAATTGTTTTCCAATTTTTGAGTGTCAGACTAACTATTGATGCATGATCGTGTAACTTGGCTCTGATTAGTCCTTCTTATACCCTATTACCCATAACTTCCTCAAGCTAGCAACGAGCAATGGAATAAAAAAGTAAAACATTCGTATAATTGGCAGACGAACATGTCTAATTTATCTGAAGGAAGCAAAATTTAGTTTTGTGTGCGGTGCTAGGATTTCAAGTTTCACTCAAAAGATTGAAAGATATAATTTTGTTAACACTTCCAAAAGCTTCTAAAAGGACTACATTATAGGTGGCAAATTTTTGTTGTCTGCTCTTTTGTTGTAATGTTATCTTCTTTATTGTAATTTAATGTCCATACACATTCTCATCACTGTACGCTATGTACATAAAGAAGTCTTCCTCGTGATGTTCCTGAAAAAATAATTATTACAACAAATATAACTATCTTTATATACTTTGTACACATTTAGAGTTACATATTATATAATTACCGCATAGACAGAACCCATAGTGGCACTTGTTGGGGGAATGATATTGTTGATAAAAAAAAACAGAGCATCTTCAGAACGAAGATGAATTCGTTTGCGGATTAAAAAGTAAAATTGTCCAACAGTTAAATCAGATGGTACTAGATATTTTTGTTTGTCCAAATCACTAACTTTAGCTTTCGGTGCTTTTTCAACAATTACCTGCGACAAAAGTAAAAATCCTTAATGAACACATATTATTATAACTTCGCTAAATTTATAATTATTTAAATATGAATGTTTTTACAATAAAATAGGAAACATCGAATTAATAAATCGTTCGATTTAAATTTCCTCTATCACTATTCAAAGCATAAAGTGCTTAAATCTTGGCTCAAGTTCACGATCACAAACTAGTTTCAAATCCGTGTTTAATATTCTGTACGTTTGACACTTATCCAAGACCCTGAAGTAACATCTGATCTACATTTTCGAGCGCTTTGTTCCGTACAATATAACGAAATTCACAAAGTGAATCGAAACGCGTAATGGAATCGTATTCGAGCGGATCAAAAAGAGAGAATATTTGTTCTGTGGTTACGTTTTATCAATCGAATTATATAGCCATGGGCGTAGCAGGATCAATAAACTTGGGTAATAGGTAAACGCACAAAGGAATTCGACACGATTGTTCAATTTAATCATTGGCTTGTTGATTAAAAAGGAAAAGTTTATACCATACGAAATACAAGCGAAATACGGCGCAAAAAGTCGACCTTGGCCCATTCCAGCCCAGGAAATCCTAGACACACGATCGACTCGACTCGACTCGCTACGAATTAAACTCATTTGATAATGCTAGCCAAACGAAATTGTCCCGAACGAATCAGTTATTCCCCTTAGCAATTATCCACGTCGAGAAAAAAAGGTTTCGTCAATCGATAGAACGATCATTTTCCGAACGAGCTACTTACAGGAACCCTATCGGGATATTTTCGTCGTATCTTTTCACCCTCGGCCTTCCTCTTTTCAAACGGATGTTCCTCCTTGTACAGAAATTTCATTGTTCTCGCGCTATCGCACGAGCAACACAATTCAACGGAGTTTCTCCCCTTTTCTGTTCTTGATGATGGCTTTTTTCTATCGATTTACACGGATTTTGCTGATTCCGAATTGGAAAGACGACGATACGATACTCTTCTACACTTCTGTCACAACAATCACCGTGCGTCAGTCGTCTGCGCAACGCAATACGGTTACACTCTCTGCGCCACCGCGAAGTAGTCCATTTTTCTTCACGAAACAGGGAGGGAATCGAACGTTGAGATCGTAATGATATTCTTGGACAATGTATTAGAACTACAGAAATGTGGTAGTACCAAGTGTTATCGCATTGTCTGCTCGATGAGGGAAGAATGGTTTACTGATGCGTTTGATAGATAAAACAGGCCCGTCTCTACCAACACTGTGCCCACGGTGTACTTTATGGTCCTTTAATATTATTTTATAGAATGACGAAAACGTACAATATTTAACTGTTAAAGAAACTTCGTACACGAATATTATACTTTCAAAAGAATATATAATTTCTTCATAAATTTTACTAGCCTTAGTATATTGTGCATACACGTATCTCTTTCTTTCGGGTTCTTAAGTTGTAATTACACATTACATTTTTTTAGTTTTGTGAAATCAAAGATAGATACGGTTCGATTAATCCGATAATAATAAACAAGATTGGGTTATTTGAACTGTTGGAGACCTAATGAAGCATCGAATAGATACGATTCTGTCGATGATAATGACTGACTTACATGTTTTTTATTACTACGCATCAGATGACGTATCATGACGTACAGTAATGGACTTAAGTATTGGCACAGAACGCGATATTGTATTCGAATATTATAACTGTTTAAAAAATTGTTTATAATTTACATGTATATGTATGTTTAATAACGATTAAAATAAAAATAGAGTTAGGGTATTATTATACCCCACGCAATCGTTAACATCGGTTTTTAACCATGGTCCTATGAAGGTTAAATAAGTTTTTGAATTTTTTGGTTCCCTAATGAATACTAGTTTTCCAAGCTGTACAATTACATAGACCTTCAGACACAATGCTGATCAATAATATTCGCAAATTCTGAAGATAATTGAAAATGGTTCTTGCAGATAGTTATCAATTTTTTTTGGGAGTTTGAGAAAAGCTTTGTTTTTATCAGAACAGTAGCAATTGATGTTATTAGTTGAGAATAGAAACCCCGTATGTCATACATTTTTATTTTTCTGTAGATTCTTCTATCGTCTATCTTCTTCCTAAGATGAAAGTAGTTTTCGTGCTAGATAATTTTTCGTGAAAATACAAAAATTAGACGGAGAAACTATACACATCGGCACTTTTAAAACTATTTAGAACCAAAAACAATATACTGTACAACTACTATATTCGGAAAACTCCTAATATTTTTACTTTTCATGGAATACTTTGTTTTCATCAAAAATTCTGGGCTTTTATAAAAACTCGTAGTTTTCGAGAACTAAAGGTAAAATTCATGTCAGACAGTTATTTATTAATAGAAATATGTACAGATGCCTCTGTAATTGTGTGTAGAATAAAGAAAAATTTTATTCTGCGTCTTCTTCGTCATCATCCTCTTGGCCGCTAATCTGGAAGTACCTAAGTTCGTACGTTTCTTTGTCTTTTGAAACTACTCGCAGCCAATCGCGCAATTTATTCTTCTTCAGATACTTTTTCGTTAAATATTTGAGGTACCTATGTGAACACGTTATTAAATTAGTGCAAATATCGGTAATATTGTTGAGAATAATGTCAACTCAGAATCATTCATGCACAAGAACAGTTTTTCATTTTGATTTTTGTAACAGAACTATACTGGACAACACCCACCGCTTAGAGAAGTCGATGTCACTATTGACAGAGAGCTTCATCTTATCACGTTCCAATGTAACACTGTTACCAAAGTTGTTCGTTTTACCTGAAACTTTGATCCTTTCGTGCAGGTACTTTTCCTACGATGATGAAAAAGGCACTTGGTATTGTGAACACTTTTAAAATGAGTTACTATATGTTATGCTTTGACAGGCACGAATTTAAATAATTATATAATACTTTATTTACATATAAACCAGACTGAAAATTTATCTACAGAATTAAAACTTGGGTTACAAAAACATGAAACAACCCAAGATAAATCGACTTAAAGATGTAGGATGTAATTAGGCAAAATATACAAACATTAAAGAAAACTTACAAAGTTTGCTACGTCCATAATATTGTCCTCAGCAGGATGTGTACAGTCAAGAGTGAATTTAAGGGATACCTTTTTCTTCTGTCCTTTACCTCGCAAAGCCTGTTTCTTCATAGTCGGCCCTTTGGGCTTCTTTGCGACGGTCTAAAACCACACAATTTATCATTTTGAATACCTTTTAGTCAAAAAATTGTCTCGTTTGTCGCAGATACACGTGATGTTTACGATGAATATTTTACATCCACTGAAATCCACGTAATCGTTTGAAAAATACAAACGCGATTATATTACTATTAATCATAATGACACGGCGTTTCATGCACACGTTGTATTTTTAAAAGATTTTAGATATTTTTGAATTATTTTCGTTTTTCTTACGACCAAACAACTCACCGGAGCCATCTTTAGGAATGGTCGATGAGAGAAAGAGTTTCGTTGTATACAGTGTGACACAATACAATGTGATACAGTGAGAAGAACTACGATGAATTTGCTATAGCCCCTAGCAGAGTAGTGGGGAAAGTAGCACATACTATACTTGCATACAATGCGTAAGCTCGATACTTCGTAAAACTTCGAGGAATCGAGCAAGAAGGCGAATGTGAGCCTTTTCTTCTCGCTCAGTCGCTCTCGATACAGCTGATATCTGAAATTCGAATTGTTGTCGGCAAGTCGTACCTAACGTTGTTTTAATTTCAAGTGGAAACTAAAAGCTCAAACAATGGGGAAAGTACTATGAAAATGAATGCCGATTCGTTTACTTGTTCTTATTTATATGATAATGAATTATTTACTGTGGAGTAGTTAATTAATCAAGGAAGAATGGAGCATTTGAGATGTTTACACATATATTGAATCATGAATAATTTTGTACATAAATAAAATTTTTACTTAGACAATTATTTATGTAATATTTAAGTAATGAATTTTAGTTGTATTATTTAATTATATTTATATTAAATTTACTGTTTTATAATCATGCATAAGTAATCTAAAAAATTGATGTAATGAAATTGTATCATTCTTTTAAGTTTTGTCTTTAATATTTTTAAATCATGATCTTATACAAATGAAATAAATCTATCAAAATGCAATCTTTTAATAAAATAACACCCTTCGGGGATGATACTTTACGTGCCTGTATTCAGGCTGAAGTTAAAAATACGAATGTTCTTTATAATGACAGTGATATGGAAAAGTATTTTAAGGATAATGTGTTTTCTTCCAAAGTAACAAATAAATCGAATGAAGTTGTTGGAATAAATCAATCAAAACAAAATAGTATATTGCGTGCCTTCATTAACACAGAAACTAGTTTAAATCACAGTAATTCAGAATTCAAAGAACTTAGGGAAGATTCTGATGCAAAAACAAGTACAAATAATGAAATCAATACACCAAGCAAGTTAGAATTTGAAAGCATTGCTTCTTTAAAGAAGAAGCGTGGTTTGTGTAAAACAAGAGAAAAAGATGTTAATATTAGTCACACAAGAAATGATGTTTCACAGAGTACAATCAATATAAAATCGTTTAACGGTAATGTAACAAAAAGCAAAGCAGAGAAATCATCAGAAATGAATCCTTCTATCCTTACTATCTGTACTCAAGAGCGACACAAATTGGCTTCCTGGGGTTTACCACCAAATATTCTTCAGGTAATATATATTGTTGGACATATATCTTTGTTTTAAAAAAAGTTAGATGAATGTCAAAAGTATAAATAATATTCATCTTTTTTCCTTGTTATATTCATTGTACGATATTTTTCCTAATTTCAACTACTTATTACCTTACATAATGATAATTATATCCTTACAGAAATATGAATTACGAGGAATAAAAGATATGTTTGCTTGGCAAGTTGAATGTTTGTCGAATCATAAAGTACTCGAAGAGAAACGTAATCTTGTATATTCAGCTCCAACATCAGCAGGAAAAACATTAGTGGCAGAAATTCTTATGATAAAAACAGTATTAGAAACACACAAAAAAGTGATATTCATTCTGCCATTTGTCTCTGTTGTCAGAGAAAAAATGTATTATTTTCAAGTATGATTTTTGTTTATAATTATTCATATTTGAATTTAGGAAATTTTAAGCGTTTTAATTTTGTCAATATAATTTGGTAGGATTTGTTATCTAACAGTGGCATTAGAGTTGAGGGATTTATGGGTGGTATTGCCCCACCTGGAGGGTTTACAGCTACTCATATTGCAATAGCAACAATTGAAAAAGCAAATTCCTTAGTAAATCGTTTAATGGAAGAAAATGAGTTAATTAATTTAGGGGCTGTAGTGATTGATGAATTACATCTTGTTGGTGATTCTAATCGAGGATACCTTCTTGAGTTACTTCTAACAAAATTAAAGTATATGACCCTTAGGTAATTAATACACATTTATTAATACTTTTTAATTTACTACTATACTAATGAAGTTGTTACTAATTTAATAAACGTATTATGTTATATTTACATTACCAATTATAACTTGTTATAGAAGTGAAAATATTAATATACAACTGATTGGCATGTCTGCAACACTTCCAAATTTATCCATCTTAGCAGAATGGTTGGATGCAGAATTATATAAAACAGAATTTAGACCAGTACCTTTAAACGAACAGTGCAAAGTATGGATCTACATTCTATAATGATGTAACTATTATGCGACTCAAAATTAATAAAAAAAGTGTTATTTGTTTTTAGATTGGTAAGAATATTTATGACAATAAATTACATCTTATCAGAAGTTTAACACCAATGGCAGAATTAACCATGGATTCAGATGATATTCTTCATTTGTGCATCGAAACAGTATCTGATGGACACAGTGTACTGATTTTTTGTCCAACAAAAAATTGGTGTGAAAAGTTAGCTGAACAAATAGCAACTGCATTTTTCAAGCTAGGTCTGTTTAAAAATACAAAATTTATATTTTTAATGTAGTTGATGATGATACAACTAAAAAAGTTAATATTTAAAAATTTGAAATTCGATATATGTATATGCATTATGCTTTTTAGGTCAGAAAAATACACAACTTGGTGAAACTTTAAGACAACAATTAAATTCTACATTAATCTCCGAAACATTGGAGCAATTAAAACGTAGTCCTGTAGGTTTAGATAAAGTGCTAAAAAACACAGTTTCGTTTGGAATTGCTTTTCATCACGCTGGTCTTACTATGGATGAACGTGATATTATAGAAGGATCTTTTAGGTATTTTATTTACTCATTTCAAATACCATTACTCAAAAAGCTTTCACGATGCTTTTTTACACAATCTCAATTTAACAACAGTCCAGACAAAAAGATCTTAATAGTATGATATTTATAGTATTCTTTGAAATGTATTTACCATGTAAAAATTAAATGTCTATTAAATGTTAATTGTTTCAGATCAGGATCTTTGAGAGTCCTTATTGCAACATCAACTTTAAGCAGTGGAGTAAATTTACCAGCAAGAAGGGTAATTGTAAGATCTCCAATGTTCGCTGGTAGATTATTGGACAATCTTACTTATAAACAAATGATAGGACGTGCAGGTAGAATGGGGAAAGATACAGCAGGTGAGATATAAATAAGAAAACAAACAAAATTTTGTTCCGTACATTCGAAATATAAGTGATTTATTTCTATAGGCGAAAGTATACTTGTATGTAAATTGAACGAAAGAAAAGCAGCCGAATCGTTATTATCAGCCACATTGGAACCCATTGTTTCTTGTCTCGAAAACTCGGGACCTTTAATTCGAGCTTTTTTGGAAGCTATAGCTAGCGAAGTTGTGCATACGGCATCAGATCTCGAATTGTACACTAAATGTATGTTAATAAATTTGAGCGACGAACTTAATCCAAAAAACTCTTCAAAAGAAGCAATTAAGTTTTTAGTAAACAATGAATTCTTATTGTATGTTTATTAGTAGACATGATTTATGTATTTTCATATTAGTTAATTATGTTATACTTCATGTATCATAATATTATGTAGATTACAACAAACAGATGATGGACACAGATGGGTAGCTACAGCTTTTGGAAAAGCATGTTTAGCGGCTTCTATACCACCTAGAGATGGTTTATTTTTACTTGAAGAACTTCAAAAAGCAAGGCGATGCTTTGTCTTGGATACAGAATTACACGTAGTATATTTAGTAACACCTCTCAGTTGTGGAAATCAAATTGGAAACGTCGATTGGATGACCTTTTTAGAACTATGGAAAATGCTTTCGGAAAGTGAACGTAGAGTTGGCGAACTCGTTGGCGTTGAAGAACGATTTTTAACTTCGGCTATTAAGGGCGTCGTACGGCCGGGAAAATCAGTAAATTATTTTGTAACTAACATACAGGATGATTCTAAACACTAGGACAAACTGTAAGTTCTTTTCTAAGTAAAAATACAGAAAAAGTTTGGATTTCGCATTGGGCACTATTTTTTGATGATGTAATGTTTTGTGTGCAACGGTACAAGTGCAAAATACATTTGTATTTAATGAGGAGAATTGATTGAAACGAGGAATTACATGATCAAAAATTAATCCCCATTGCGGGATTCCAAATTCTTTTTCTTTGTATCTATACTTAGAAAAGAGCTACAGTTGGTTTTAGTGACTACAATCATTCCGTATATAATTTAATTATTTCGGAATTATATGAATTGACGAATTTCAATATTTTACTTTCAGCTTAACATACATAAGAGATTTTATACTGCACTGGCTTTGCACGATTTGGTCCGCGAAGTTCCTCTTAACACGGTTTGTAAAAAATATGGCTGTTGTCGTGGAGTCTTACAAAGCTTACAACAATCTGCTTCTGTATTTGCTGGTAATTATTTCTACATATATTCATACTTCTTATATGTGTAAGGTGCTTGGCCACCTCTGAAACATTTTAATGGGAAATTTTAGAGACCAAAATAAGACGAAAATTAAGAATTTCAATTTCTTGACTGAGGCTTCATTCAAAAGTTATTAAACAATTAAATTAAAAAGTTACAAATCATTCTGAAAAAATTATTTTTGATTGCGGGGCGAAATTACAATCATTTTTTATGAATATACATACCCTCGAAATCCTACCCACTTTCGAGAAAAAAATTCGTGTAGGTACAGATACTTTCAGACGAAATTAAAAAATTTCGAATCGTACTAAAAAAATTATATTTAGTTACAGAGGTCAATTACCAGCATTTTTTGTCAATAGACATACCCCCGAAATCCTACTCAGTTTCGAGAAAAAAATTCAGTACAAGCGGTACTTTAAACGTTAATAACTTTTTAACGAAGCCTCCGTCAACAAATTAGTATTCTTGACTTTCGTCTTATTTTGGCCTCTAGAATCTCCCATTAAAATTTTTCCCAGGGGTGGCTGAACACCCTGTATAGTGCAGGTCACTCTATCTTAATTTTATATGTAGGAATGGTCACACAATTTTGTAAGCAACTGGGCTGGGACTGTATGGAATTATTAGTTTCCCAATTTCAAACGCGGTTACAATTTGGCGTATGCAGAGAATTATTGGATTTATTACGTCTTCCAATGTTAAATGGATTGCGTGCTAGAAGTCTTTATAAACAAGGAATCACATGTGTAGCAGATTTAGCCGTTGCTAATGAACTTGATGTTGAACGTGCACTTTATAAAGCACTTCCATTTGAAAGGTATATTTACTGTTAAATTAAGTTACTTTGAGTGCAACGTTGATGTTAGGCTTGTTAGACGTCGATGAGCGATAGTCAAAGATTGTTTATGATCTTTATTATAATATTAGTACATAAAAGAGAGCTTAACACGTGAACGAAAGTTTCTTTTTTAAGTTATATTTTACTGTGTTCTTTTATATTAACTGTATATCTGGATACGCGAATTCCCTGTTTTTTGTAATAATTTAAAAAAAAAATCTTATTACTAACGATGATTTTTAAAGTTTTATATTATTAAAATTATATTTTAGTGAAAAAGAACAAGAGGGTGAACACGAATCAGAAGCAATAAAACGAAATAAAATGAGGACAGTATTTGTTACTGGAAAGGATGGTTTAACGCCTCATGAAGCTGCAATTATGTTAGTACACGAAGCTAGAGTATTAGTTCAGGTATATGATTATTATTTCTAAAAATTGTTACTTTTAAATTATTCTAAAACTAAATAATTTTGTTACTTAATTACAGAATGAATTGAAGTTGCAGGATATGTCCTGGAAACAAAAATCTGTTACAAATGAATCTCATACTGAAACAAGTTTGCAAATACAACAAGATACATTTCAAAGTACAGAATGTACAAATGCACAATCAAGCGTTAAAATTTCTACGTATAACAACGCGCAAATTGAAGTTCATGCAGACAATAACGTATTCCAAGATAAACGTTCACAAAGCTCGCGTGCAATAAATACCCAAACTATTACTTCTGTTAGTCAAGAAAAAGATTTATTAAGTAACAAGTCGTATAAGAAGGAAAAATGTAAAATTAATACATATGCAGTAGAAAATGATAAAGATTCTGAATGTGATCTGAAAAACAAAATACGTAACAATAGTTTAAATGTGGAAAATGTTAAAAATTCTAAATGTTATTTGGAAAACGAAAAATGTAACGTTAATATAAATATCATAGATTCAGATTATAATCTAGAAAAGGATCCAACTAAAGAAAATAAGAATGATGATATAAAAGTTACTGACCAGTTATTGCAAGTAGATATTCCAAAAATTTTAGATACCTCAACCGAAAAACTTTCTCTTGATTTCTTTGAAGACAGTAGTTTCAGGATGATGGATGATTCGCTAAAAAAAAGAGATAGTGAATCATTGATTAGTTTCAAAGATAAGAAAAATCGAACTCAAAATTTTACTTTTAAACATCCAGTAGACGACATACAAAATGCTGAAAACACAAGTAATATAATGATTAAAAAGATGAGAACCTCAGATGGAATAGATACTGGAATATTGGCCTGTGCAAATGCAATTATACGAACATCTAGTTTTGGGAAAGATGTAGAACTAAGAGTTTCAAAAAGTCCTAGTTTATTTGATGATAGTTTAAATCTTGACACACAAATCTGTAATGTTCTCGAGCAAAATATTATTGATTCCTTAGATTTTTCAGATTTTGAGGAGACTAAATTGTCTGAACACAAATTGACAATGGAAAGTAAAGAAAAACCGAGGTTACAAACCAATCAAAGTGATAATAATGAAACACAGACAGAGAAAGCTTTGAATGATAAACATATAAATAAAAGTTCTGTGGATTTTACAAATTTACAAGCGAAACACAGTACACTGGTGTGGGAAGATGATTCTTGGAACGTATCAATTAAAGTAACAGAAAAGTTGAATCAAATTAGTGATAAAAATAACGAGATATTTACCAAACGTAATATCAAACACGTAAAAAATGCAAACATACAGCATATTTTGGAAACTGCTGACACTAGTCATAATACACCAGACATGAAAAAACGATATGATATAAAGTTTGAAAAATCTACGGATACTCCTGACGATTTAAAAAAAATATTGCAAAAACGTAGATTTAAAGATATATCGACTGAAAAATCACCTGTGGCAAATATAATTGTTTTTAACCATAATCGTACGGCATCATTAGATTCGAATAAGTCGGATTCAGATGATATTATTATTGCTTCGCAAAATATAAATTCACCTGCTGCGGGTATTAAGACACAAGCAAAGTTAGATTCTGCGAGAAAACAAAAAAAATGCACTCAAAAAGTTCCCAATTATGTGTCAAATAATGTCACAAAATTTACAAGTTCTGTTTCAAACGCGATACAAATCGAAAAATGTAATATTAAGCCTAAAATAAAGGAAATACTTGCAACAAAAATACAAAGTAAAAATTGTAGTACAGATAGTATAATTTCAAATTCAGACGAAGATACTCCTATAAAATCTCCAAAGATTTTACAAAAATCAAAACTTACTGTAAAAAAGAAACAAAAAAATCCAGAAACATGCTTGAAAACTAAGAATATTAACAACATAAACGAAACAGTGAATTGGAATACGTTAAATATTATAAAAGTCGGAAGTGATAGAGGAACATTTAATTTATTTAAACGCGAAGTAATGCAAAAACAGTATATTGCTCTAGCTTTAAATTGCGAAATGTATAACAATGATACAAATAATATAGGTTCTAGAATTATTAGTTCCACCAATACCGAAAGGAAGAGATCTAAGAAAGTAGACAATTATATTTATGCAGATAAAAAGTTGTGTGGTGTGGCTATTTCTTGGGAAAGCAATATTGCATATTATATTTCTTTCTCTAATGAGCAAGGTATTAAAATTTATGTTAATGTGAATTTCAATTTTTTGAAAATTACTAAAATAATATTCCTCCAGATATAAAAGTTCCAAGCAAAGAGCAAATGAAGCTATTAAATGAATTACTTAAAAAGGAACATTTAAATGTAAAATGTTTTGCAACTAAAGAAACATTTAAAACTTTGTATGAATGCTGTGCTATATCTGCAAGTTGCAAATTTTTGGATCCGAAAATAGCAACCTGGTTACACGATGGCACAGTTTGTGAAAAAACCTTTAATGAAATGGTAATGAATGCGTATAATGTTCAATATTATTTACAGCGTAATTAAACTTTCATTGTATTGTAAATATTATTAATATCTAACGTGTATGTAGGTAAAAGAATATTTTCCACAAGGATGCTTCATAACAAAACGGATAGGTGCATGTTACGATACGGGACCTGGATTAAACATCAAAAGCACAATACCAGGAGAATTCAGAGCATCTGCAGAAGCTGTACTTACATGGTACATGACAGACACTCTTTTAGAAAGATTAGAACAATTAAGTCCAACATTACTATATACATTTAAAGGTAATTACATTATTATACATATATTGCGTTTATTAATATTTAATTTCAATGTATTACTTCTATATATTTATCCATTTCATTCAAATCTTAAATCACTTGTTAGACATTGAGATGAATATAGTGACCTTGCTAGCTTGTATGGAATTAACTGGTTTTGGTGTGTCTTTAAAGTCGTTACAAGATTTGTCTTCTGTTATTCACAAAGAGATGATATCATTGCAAGAACGAGCATTTGAATTGTCTGGAAAAAAATTCAATTTCTCTTCGTCTAAAGAAGTCGGCGAGGTTTGTAAATTGATTTTTAAAATACATGTTTATTAATTTAAGTATTTTAATCTGATTGTTAAATTTTTAATGGTACAGATTTTAGGTTTATGCAAAGGGAAAAAAGTTAGCGTTAACAAAGTTGTATTAGGACAATCTGATCATCCAATATCTAGTTTAATTATGTCATGGCGTAAATTAAATGCAACACTATCTAAAGTACGTATATCGAAGGAAAGATTTAAAGTGAATTTAGATACTTTTATATTTCATTATTTAAGCATTGTATATGTTTATGTAAGTAAACAAATAAATAGAGTACTTATTTATTGGTTTTAAGATTAACGTTTCTCGTTTGTTACGTGAACTATCGAGAGAAAAACAAATTACAAACTCGTAATTTTGTTTTTAATTTTTTACTTCATTAAATAATCTTTTGTTTCATAGATTGTATACCCAATATTGAACTTGGCCCAACACAGTTCCCGCATTCATGGTAATTGTGTTACATGTACATTAACAGGTAGAGTTTCAATGCACGAACCAAATTTACAAAACGTGCCAAAAGATTTTAATTCTGAAGATAGTAGTTTTATGATAAGCGTTCGAATGGCGTTTGTACCTGCTATAGGCAATATTATATTGTCAGCAGACTACTGTCAACTTGAATTGAGAATATTAGCTCATTTTTCAAAAGATGCTATATTGTGTGATATTATGCGGAAGCCGGGTGATATTTTTAAAAGCATTGCAGCAAAATGGAATCATACATCTGAAGATCAGGTATGCGAAATGTCGGAAGTATAGTTCACGATCTAAATATATTTCAATGATTTAATTTATATAAATTTTTTGTTAATAGGTGGATGACCAAATGCGTCAACGTACAAAACAATTGTGCTATGGAATGATTTACGGCATGGGAGTAAAATCGTTAGCCGAAAATTTGTCCGTAGATGAAATTAAAGCTAAAGAATTTTTAGAATCTTTTATGAACACATACCCAGGTATATCTGCATGGTTAAGCAGTGTGGTGAAAGAAGCACGTATAAATGGATACGTAACAACGATACTAGAAAGACGCAGAATGCTTCCTGGATTGGCAAGTACAAGTACAACAGAAAAATGTAAATTTTCTTCTTTGGTAGTAAGGTGTTAAATATTAATCATTTACTAATTAGAAACAATTTTATTTCATAATTTATAACATGATCTATATCAGCATTTCTCAAACTGTAGTCCGCGAACGTGTTAAGGGGGGGAGTCTCATGTGAATGATAGAAAATTGAACCATTTTTCTTAATTTTTTTTAAGGAAATCTTAAATTTGACGCTATGATTCTTTCTTGCAGCTTACTTAGCTATCCTTTGGGAATACAAGATAATTTTTTTATTAATTTTTATTAACTTTTAATGTTGTTATCACGTCCACAGTAAACGGACGTGATAACAGTTCTCAAGGATGACCGAATCAGAAAAATCAAAAAGATTTTTATTCGGTAGGTTCACAGTTATCGCCCGGACTAAAATAATTAATTTATGTTGCAAATTAACAAAACGGTGAAAGCTTAAAGTAAAAATTGCAAAATTTCGTCGTTTCTTTTGCAACTTTTTAATAAAAAAGATATGATAAACTCATTATAACAATTTGATTTTGGTTCGGGCGAGAACTATTAGTATGTGGAACAACGTGTAAAAATTTCAAAGCAATCGAGTGTATAGTTTTCGAGATTTTATGAACGTTGTTACGTTAAGAAAATAACGTTTCGAGAAAAACGCGTTTAAAGTTTGAAGAGTCATTACTTACAAATTGTTGCATTGTATTGTAAGTTTACAATACTAATCAATTCCAGCTCCATACTGAATTCCTTCGGCTTTCTCGAATTTATCATCCCGCTCTATTCTTTCATTCTTACGAGCTGTTCTAGCCTCTTTCGAAGCATCAGAGCAACGACGGTTGGCGTTGTATATGTATACGTTCCTCGTCCTGTTCTTTTGCAAGCTGCATAGCTTGTGGACCAATTTTCACGCCCATATTGTCCATTATTTTTAATAAAGTTCGGAAGCCTTCATTGAAAATACAAGCTGCACAGTGTGTACAAATTTCCAAAATTTTTTTCCCGCAAAATAGATGTTTTGGTGTCAAATACCAAACGCACGAATTGAAACTTTCATTATTATTTTATGTGTTTGCACCAAGACACCTTTCTAACAAATCGTTAGACGATAGTTTTTTGTATATTGGTTTCAAAATATTTTTCACATCATTGTCTAGAGGAGGAGGATGGTTGTACGTGTCCAAAGATCCTACAGCCTCCTTCTGCCTCCATTTGCACCAAGAACTCAATCCGGATGGACAATACATGTGTTGGGGTTCTTCGTTTGAGGAAATCTTATGATAATATGTTGCCCATATAGCTTTTTTCATTTCATCGATGGAATTAGAATATCGACATATGGCTAAACCGTAATAGCTTGACAAATTTTTCATTAATTTATTTGTTAATTCAACTTTCTTCGGTCCTGTTGTTTTTGTTTTTCTTGACCTATTTTTGTTTTCCTAGCTTTTTTCATTTGTAAGAGATGTTTTTTGGCTTCTTTAGCCCTTCGAAACATGCGTTTTTTTTATATGTAAAATACATTCTTTTTTCTTTACGATACAATCATCGCCGTAATGTTTTGTATCAACATTTTATATGTTTAATATGTAAAATTTCGAATTTCAAAAATAACAGATGTTTCTTGACCCTTCCATAAACTTCTCGAAATAGCAACGTCTGAGCTGTACAAGGTAAGCGCCCGAAACGATAAATCCGGTAATCGCCGTGAGGGCTATACAAAAAATGCTCCATAATCCACAATACTTGACATTTCTCTCTCAAAATTCAACGGTACATTCTTAAATATATATACTTTCAAAAAATGAAATAAAAAAAAAAAAATTGATTTTTTTGAGGTCTCACATGAGACTCCCCCCTTAAGGGAACTCCAAAAACCCTCAAAAAAAAAAAATTTGATTTTACTTGAAAAGATTTGCCACAAATTTTCGTTCATCGAAAGAATCTCTGGAAAAGTGAATTTTGAAAAACGCTGATTTATATGATAAAAATTTTCAAAGCATTTACGAATAAATTCTTTATTGTACAGCACAAGCAGAACGTCAAACAGTGAACACTAAAATACAAGGTTCTGCAGCAGATATTGCAAAAAAAGCAATGGTAAATATCGAAGACAAAATGCGATTTGAATTCCCAAATTCAGCAATTATTATGCCTGCTGTTTATTCTACACGTAAATTACGAAGTAATAGTAGAGAAGCGCAACAAAGAGGTGGTTATTTGGTATTACAACTTCATGATGAACTATTGTATGAGGTAATAAACAAGAACATCGAATAATGAGCTTTTATTTTGAAAGAAATATAAAAAAAAAAGATGTTATTCTAGGTAAATATAAAAGATTTACGACAAGTTGCAACAATAGTAAAAGAATCAATGGAGCAAGTATGCCAACTTGCAGTACCATTACCTGTAAAACTAAAAGTTGGACCTGCATGGGGGGATCTTTCTGAATACATTTTTTAACATTGATCTATTTAGTTTTATCGTTAATGGTAATAATACTTGCAAACATAAGTTTTATATTTATGTCTTTTAATATAGATTTTCAATTGATCGTGTTTCGTTATTTAAAATGTAATTTGTTGAATATACAATGCTATGTTTCTGCGTATATTCGTAATTACATGAACTGTATATATTTACAATATATTTTTATTATACTATACTGTGAGTTAAAATAATGAATTGCGTATTTTAATTATGAAGTTTAAGTATAAAAAATATTTCTTCTCAGTATTGATCATTGTTATGTCAAATTTTACTATATGGATTAATCAAACTAGAAACCATTGATCTATTAATCTATGTAATGCAAAGTTTAAGGAGATTGTATGAAAAATATTATATAGGAATTTATTTTTTATATTTTATATATCAATATTACTATTGTATTTATAAAAATGCATAGATGAAATGATTTGTATAATACTATTAAATTGTACAGTAAATAAAAGGAAGATCTTAAGTATTTAAATATTTTATAGTAACGTATTTAATAATAAACTTATTAACAAATGTTATTTTATAGATTGTTGTAAACATAATGTTTTCTAAATTGTATCACAGGGTGGTGCTAGTGATTGATGTAATTTTGTTACTGCCGTTTGTACTATTTGTTGAAAAATTTCGTCTTCTTTGCTAATTACTTCTAAATTTAGTAAATCTATGTGTGCTTTTTTTCCATCAACAGTAACATATAATTTTTCTCCTTTAAAAATTTTAGGTACAGAGTCTTCACCAAACATTTCTTGAAGCATTTCTATCAAGCATTCTTTGAAATGCATTCGATCCATTTTTGTAGGTGCTGGTAACACTTTGGGTGGTTGTTCCATCATTTCAGCTTGTAATATTGCAGTTAAAACAGAATCTGCATACATATCATTCACAGGTGTTGCAATCCATTCCATAGTTACAATTTTTCCATCGATTGTTATGTCAACATTTTTAAATACACGTAATTTTTTATCATCGACTGCTTCTAAACTTCCAGCAATTTGTATAAGAAGGTGTTTTAATACCGGTAACGATGCTGAAAAGTACACGCTTTGCCTTTGAATAACTTGACTCATACTCATATCCGTATATTTTGATAAATCACATGGTGCAAGCATGTGATAATTGAAATTTCTTTTGACTAAAACTCCAGATAATATTTGTCCTGGTTTTGGTGTTTCCATTGCTAATGTACCCATTACTTTAGCAGTTTTTTCTCCTCTGAAGTATAACTCCACGGCAACTGTATTTCTGGGATTATGTATCTCCATTGTTGTACTAGGATCATCTTCATATTCGCGTTGTAAAGCAGCTTTTAACCTTCCCATTTCATTTTGCTCTCCATGTACAAGCACAACGTGCGGTGGTTTTAAAATACGTATAAACTCTGATGTCTGTTGATAATCTGTATGCGCTGAAAATGATATATAGTCGACGGACATTTTTAATGGTAATTTTTGTCCAGACATAGTTGTAATTTCTTCAGGTTCTGACAAAATAGTCTTGGCTAATGTTCCTTCTACACAATAACCAGCTATTATGACTCCATTTTTTGCATCTGTACACCACGATTCAAATAATTCTCTTGACAAACCACTTTGCATCATACCAGGAGAAGCCATTACTACGCATGGTCCAATATCTTCAAAATGATCAATACCTTTTAAATTCGAAATGTGTTTAAATACAAAAGGATTATTAATGGCTATCTGTCTTCTAATTTTGTCATTCATTGCATTTACGTAAGTTTGATAAACTGCCATACATTTCTTTGCCAACGAAGAGGCATAATATATGGGAATTTCATGAAGTTCAGGATGTTGACTCCAATACTCATCTAAAATAAGTAAAAGTTCTTGTGCTCTACCTAACGCGAACACAGGTATTAAACATCTTCCACCTCTATTAACAATTTCGTGAACCAGATTTGTGAATCTTCCTTCACGATCTTCTCTTTTCTCGTGTATGTGCGTACCATATGTGGATTCAGTAATTAAAACATCCGGATGAATATTTGGAATTTCAGCAGCCATTAAATGTCTATCCTCTTGCCGACTAAAGTCTCCAGTATACAAAATCTTAACACCTGCTATTTCTATCATAAACATAGCAGCACCCAATACATGTCCAGCATTATAAGCCCAAAATTTTATTCCAAACACATCTTTTTCTTCGTGAAAATTAATTGTTTCTATTTTATCCATACTAGTTTCTAAATCTGATTCTGTATACAACATTTGTTCTGTTGCAATGTTGCTTACTTTTATATAATCGGACAATAGCCAACGATATATGGCTTTGGTGGCATGTGTCATGAAACATCGCCCTTTAAAACTAGTCTTTTGCAGAAACCATGGTAATGCTCCACAATGGTCCAAATGAAAATGAGAAATTAATAGCAAATCAATTTCGTCCGCTTCTACTAAATCTACAAATGGTAATGCATCCATTCCGGATAAACCAGGATGAATACCACAGTCTAACATAATCTTTTTCCCTTTAAATTCCAACATAATACATGATCTTCCTACTTCTTGGCCTGCACCAAGCGGCCTAATCGATAATAAATCACTTTCTTCGGCTGGTACTTGTGTATCTGGTTTTCTTTTTGCAGACATTTTTTCTTTTATATATTTATAATTAGTGTATTTCAATCGAATTCAAATAAACGTAAAATTATGTTATTATAATTTATTTTTCTTAACACTTATAAATTGTGTTTTCATATATATAAATTTGCAAAATTATGTGCAAAACAATGCACATCTTTTTCTTATTTATAAATGTTGTATGATATTATCTTCACATTTTAAAGAAAGCAAATAAATGTTCATAGGTTATATAGTTATTTGTATGCAAGATCGGAATAAAGGTTATAAAATTATCTTGTTCATTCGATAATTAATATGTGTGAAAAGATACTTGCAATGAAGTTTTATAAATGAACAAACCACAATACCGTTTAAGTCGACACAATTATCCACGGCTTTTGAAACATAACCTACACTATTGCATGTATACACGAAGTTAATAACACAATTCTGGACCAGGGGTAGGCAGTGACAGAGTGGCCAGATTTGGCATAATTGAATGCATCGATGGCGATTAGTAATGAAAGTACCATAAAGAAAAAAAATTTTCAAATATTTTTTTAGGCGGCAGTATAAGTTTTAAGACTCCTTGATCATATTGTGATTATTAAAAAAAAGATATTTTTTTGCTTTTCTTATGCACACACGTAGATAAGGTCTACTCGTATACTTCATCTGTGGTTGTGTGTAGATATCCATAGGTGAGTTGCGAGGTACGAATTGTTCGCGTTTTTTTGTTTAGTTAAAATTGCAAATAATTTTAATTAATTGTATCGTACAGTTCCATTTAAAATTGCGAACGATGAGAATCATGTCTCGATGTATCATATGGCTCATGACTAATTTGAATAATGTAAAAGTATCTTGACTTTAGAATCATACGACCGTATAATACGTAAATAATTTTTGATCAAAACTTTTATCGATGCCGCATCAGAAGCAAAATTCATGAATTTGTTGTCGTTACCGATGTCGATGATCGAATTAAATATGGTTCTCAGAGTCATTGTTCTTAATCATAGAGTGTACTGTAAAACTACTAATTTTTTACGTGGTCCGTGTTTCGGTTCGTTAAAACATAAACTTTTATTGAATCGGTGGTATAGACAATACCTAATTGGTGATTAAACAATTATTTATAAAAGATATATTTATTTAAAAACGTGTAATAAAGATACGGTGAGTGCTACGAAATGTGAAGTGTCAACAGAACCATGATATTCTAACTTTACAACCGATTATCATTGCAACGAATAAATTTTAATAAAATACATATCATATTACTTTTTGAGAATTATTCAATATTTTATCGGAAGAAGAATCATTTTTAGGTCAGTTGAAGTTGACAATCATTTTATGTATTCAGAAACAAAGAGAATAAAATTTGTTCGTTTTGTTAGAAGAACAGAAATTCTTCGATCGATAATCGAACAGAAACGTTCGTCGTCTCACGTATGCACTCTATGCGTAAGAAACGTGACTGCGAATCATAATTACATGTAATCATCGAAGCGAATAATATTAACAAATTCAAGAATTTTGCCATCTGTATGATTCTAAAGTCAAGGTATTTTCGTTGTATCCACGGTTTCTAGCCGAGGCATCCCTCGAGATCGTAATACAAGCTTCGCGAGACATCGGCTCTTCCCCCACTCCGCCACTTAATTCGCGAGCGTTACCGGGCACAACCGACGGGCCATCATTCGTACTTTGAAAATTAACTTGGCAAGACGTGTCAACACGTACCGGTGTCTCGCAACCGAGGTGCGCAATACTAACCTATTCATATTTCGTCATTATTACTACTTGCGTTTTAATTACGATCTCTTGCAATACGGTTTCGATTTGATCATTACTTAATTATAATAATCGTTTATGTATTTTAATGGATCTTTATTTCGTTTCTGTTACAGTCTCTTATTGGAATTCGAAATCAAGAAATTCCTTTTCGAAATACAAGACGTGTCGGCGTATCGCGACCAACGAAGTACGTATTTTTAACCTATTGATATTTCCTCATTATTATTAATTATTGTTTAATTATGATTTAATTTGTATTTTATTTCTGTTACAGTCTCTGATTGAAATTCGACGCCATTGAAAGTTTTATTGGCGCGTAAACGACACCATGATAGATGGCAGGCAACTCGACTTTCGAAGGGAGTATTGGTAACGTTTAAATAATTACAACAAAGTAAGATATATATTCATATTTAATCGTTGCAAGCATGATATATAATTTTATAATCAATTAGTGTTTAGATGAATCATGAAAATGGTTGATTAACTTTTTACCCTTTTCGATATACATATGTATATCGAAGTACTTTCGATAGTGTGATGCTTAGAAATGGCGTCGGTAGAAGCTAACGATGAATTGGAATGGTTCATATTTAACTGTATTCCTATCGCGATATAATATTTCCGAGTGTTATTTATTTAATTGATTATTTACATTTCTGTCTATGAATTGTTGTAATTGCAATTTCCATACACATTTCGTTGCAAGTTTAAGAAACCCTAGGAACTGCTTAGTTGAAATATGCTATTCAAGCATGAATATTCAATAAACTTCAATTTTTGCATAAATTACAGAATATTTATAAAAATTACGGGACATTCTGACATTCGATAAAATAAATATAATCATGCTTACAACTCTGACTATGAAACTTGGTGATATATTATTTATAAATTGTAGATAATATTTTATCGTTGAAATTCTCATTGATTGAGAATATTTCGCCTTCGTGGCATTAACCTTTTACGTGACAAACTGTGTAAACAGCAGTACTATGTAAAGCAGTGTTTCTGTTGGCGAACTCTAGTAAGAAAAAGAAAAGAGAAAACTGATAGGAAAAGCACACGTGTGCTTGTTGTATTTCTTGTCCCTGTCCCTTTCTTTTCAGGTTTTTCTTTCCAGGAAATTTGTTGGCCGCGCGCAATGCGGCCGGTAGATTCAGTGTTTGTGCGTAGCAACAAGTTTGTTTCTCGGGGCAAAGTGACCCCAAGTACGTTGTCGTTTACGGTGTTAGGCAAACGCGATAATAGCATCAGTGTTTCTTACGCAGTTTTAAATTACTTCCAGAGCATCGCGGCTCTCCTTGTTTTCTGAATCGCGAAAATAGAATCCTTTGTTCGCCGATTTGAATATTCGGTCGCGGTACTCTAATTTAATACTTTCTAATCAAATTAATTATTTTTTCAATTTGAAATTTAAACTCCTCGTTACCGGAATTAGAGTCCGTGCATCACTGAAGAGGACTATTGGGCGATGCTCCACGAGCAAACAATGTAAGTATAAATTTATACTTTCAAATGTTTAATTAAAAATCTCTTCAGTTTTAAGAATAGATTCTAATTGTTTTTTTTTACAGTTTTCTTATAGTCTCTGGGGCCTCATTCTGGAAACCAGTAGCAGTACCCGGGGGGGTATCGGGCGGTGGACCATGAGCGAACAACGTAAGTATAAATTTATACTTTCAAATTTGTTAACTAAAAATCTTTATAATTTTAACAATAAATTCTAATTGTTTTCTTGCATTTTTTTTTACAGTATCTGGACCTGATCCTGGACCTGAACCTGAACCTAACCAGCAGGACCATGCTGACTGATGGGATGACTTCGAGAACTTCTAGTCATCATTAGTGAGTCGCATGTTGTTTGTGTTCCTCTGGTCCCCAACCATGTTGTAGGATGAAAGATCCAAATCAACACGGGTGACCAGTTGTATACTTGCTATTTTTGACAAGTTAAGCGACCGCGGGTATTTTCAATACCCGTGAGCAGTAACATCAACTATTACATTTTTTAGATCAGGTTTTAGGGTTTTCTTGCACTCGCGTTTCTTAATGCTACAAATAAATATCACACATTATGATTATTATAAAATTTTTACAAATATATATGACACAATTTTTATAAAATATATGAAATATTTTTATTAACTTTGTATGAATTATATGATCGAATAGAAAATGAATTAATATAAAGTGAAAACATTGTATTTATCACATGATCGGGTAGAATATGAATGATAATATGACATTGTACAATAATATTTACAAAATTAATAGAAATTATTAAATATTGATCGTTTATTTAATTAATACATTATATGATGTATTTAACGTGCAAGAAGGCATTTCGCGATAGGTCGATTTTTTAGTCAAAGTAATATGCATCTTATATTAGTTTGATCTTTTAAAAAATTTACTTTGACGACAGAATCGACCAAGGATAATTGAATATTTTTAAAGTAAACTATTTTATCATAAAATCTTAATTAAATATGATATATTACATATAAAAAGTCGAGTCATTTTAACTAAAAATTAAATACGAAATACCGTTTAGCTATTAACCAGTATTTCTAGTCAGGATTTTCAGATAAATCTTTCCGTGTTCGTTGTCTGAACTCACTCACGTGCCCAGGTGTTACTTGACTGAGCGAAGGCAACGGGGCACGATGACTTTATTTATAACAATTGAACAACATATTGACGACTGACATTGATTAGTGAATCGTGCGCGACGTACTGTCCACATGTGTGTGTTGTGGTTAGGTTGTGGAAGTGCGTCGTTTCAGATGTTTTTATAATTGTAATTTACATACAGAACTTTATAACATTAGATTTTTATCAGTAATAATATCAAATTTCAATTCACCATTTATTTGAAAATTGTTGATCCTAATGGATTTCAATCTTAATATTTTTCAATTCTCTATAATGGTACATACATTTTATTAAAGACTAGATTCCATATATTAAAACGTTCTATACAAATGTTTATCTATACATATAATACAAGTACGCAAAGATCACTAGCCCTTGTCAGTCGATTTCAGAAATTGGTACGTACCCTTAGAGTGTGAATGTTTGCAATGTTCGGGTGTCGGAGGAACCCCGGGGAGTCCTCTCTAGTTTAGGTCGCGCCCGGACATTAAGAATGAGAACCGTGGAGTGATTGTTTGTTTGACTGAGTTTTGCAATTTTTTAAATATAGGGTTAGGTAGGTAGGTAACTTTCTGGTATGTGTGCTAGATTTTAGTAGGTAGGGTCAGGGCAGGACTGTCCACATTAGTAATTCGGATAGGCGCGTTTTCGCGTGGCAGTTCTGTTCCTGTAGTTACGATTTCGAGGATAGAAATCTTGCTGATTGAAACGGTGTATGCTGTTTGTTTCGGCTTTAGTTTCGACTTCTCGAATCGCGCGACTCTTAAAGTCGCTCTCTCGCGCTCGCGGTCGTGATTAGGTCCCTTACGAAACGCTCGTCCCCCTCGAGATTCACCACGTATGCTCGACCAACAATTCGTATATTGTTGGAAGACTATGTATTGCACAAAATCTCGAGCCAAGTCTTAAGTAAGTTTCAGGTATCGGCAGGACCGCCGAAGAAAGAAAAGGCTCTCAATGAGCTGAAGAGGCCCTGACAAACTGTCTCAAGAATGGGCTACAACAAATGGCTTTTCATCTTCATCTTTGGATGAGGATGGAAAGTCATTCCTGTTACTACTTTGTCGCTTAACTTGTCTGTAGTTGTAGTTAGTTTATTTTTCTGACTGGCTCACGTATGCATGTATTCATACATGATTGCACCATACATGCCAGCCATCCCTTCCCTGTATTCTGTTGGCTGGCTCACGTATGCATGTACCTGGTACATGATTGCACCATACATGCCAGCCATCAGGGTAACTCGCGTTATGATATACATAGAGTTGCGAATATGCAATAATCGCGTTTGCTTATAGAGTTGCGAATCACTGTTTTTCGCGTTTCCTTTTCAGGGTAGTGTTGCGACTAGAAACGATTCGCGATTGTATTTTATGCAAACTTAGGTGCTGAACTTTGCTTTAAAAATAGAGTTGCGTATGATCGATAAACGCGATTGCACGTAGAGTTGCGAAATACTATTTTTCGCGTTTGCTTTTCAGGGTAGTGTTGCGAACAATCACGATTCGCGTTGCATTTTTGCTCTTTTGTACACATAATGGATATCAACCGCGTTTGCAATTTTCATATTATAAATTAGCGTTGCGATCTCGATTAATCGTGCGATTTTTTATTTAGCGTTGCGATATTTTCAATGCCCAAATTCTACCCCAATTGTAGTACTAGTAGTAGTTAGTTTATTTCGTGGCCAATACATGTGCATTCACATGTACCATTAACCCCTGATTAAAGTTAGAGTCGCGAATAATATACAATGTTCGCGTTTGCTCGTAGAGTGGCGAACAAATATTTATCGCGTTGATATGTTAGTGTTGCGATTAAACACGATTCGCGATTGTTTTTTATGCAAACCTAGGAACCGGACGTTTACTTTAAAAATAGCGTTGCGAATTTTTAGTAAACGCGATTGCGAATTAGAGTTGCGAATTACTATTTTTCGCGTTTGCTTTTCAGGGTAGTGTTGCGAATAATTACCATTCGCGGTTGCTTTTCTTGTTACAAGTCGCGTTTGGAATTTTTCTATTATAAATTAGCGTTGCGATTGTTGATTTATCGCGTTGTTGTCCCGTAGTGTTGCGATATTTAAAACGTCTAACTTCATCCCCATATGTGCCACTCTATTGTAGTTTGAAGTAGCTTGAAGTAGTTAGTTTGTTTTATGCATGTATGTTGCAGCTACAACTGAAGACGCCAGCACCTGACCCAGCATTTTTGGGCAACGCGATTTGAATTAGCGTTGCGAAACATAAATATATTTCCATTAAAGATAGAGTTGCGAATATACAAGAATCGTGTTTGCTTGTAGAGTTGCGAATTCCTATTTTTCGCGTTTCCTTTTCAGGTTAGCGTTGCGAATTCCATACGCGATTGCTTTTATTGTTATTTAAGAATAGTGTTGCGAATTAACTGATCGGTTTGCTCTTAGCGTTGCGAATTACTATTTTTCGCGTTTACTTTTCAGGGTAGCGTTGCGAATAATCAAAATTCGCGGTTGCTTTTATTGTTACAAATCGCGTTTGGAATTTTTATATTATAAATTAGCGTTGCGATCTTGACTTGTCGCGTTTTTTATTAATTAGAGTTGCGATCCAATGCCCAAAAGCTGGCCAAAACGCCAGCCACTGTACCCAGGATCATCAAGAAGCAAGCTGGGATTCTGCAAAGCCTCGAATGGCTTAACATCGTTATTAAAATTAGTGTTGCGCATGATTGAATATGGGTGCACGCGATTTAATTAATAAAGGAACCCTGTGTAGTTCATTTAACGAATAACAAGCACCACTCGCGTATACTTTTTTATATTATAAATTAGCGTTGCGAAAGAAAAAATGGTCCACTCACGGATTGTTTGAATTTAAGACGAGTGGACGATTATTTTATCTAAAATATATCTTTTCTTTATATGTTTGCCAAAGGAAATACTGCTTGAAAGTATTGTTGTAAATAGACCAATTGTTTTATTCTTTATAACGTGTTAAAATTTCTAATTTATGTGAATATATTTTTATCGCAGATTTTTGATGCATTTAAAAATGCTATATTATGATTAATTTTATTGTAGATTGAATTCATGATTCCAATATATATATATCTATATCACTAATTATTCATTATCAGAGTTGATAATTTTTACGGGATATAATAACCTTTGCAACCCAATTGTTATTTATAAATAGTGAATTTTTTTATAAATATTCTGTATTATTTGCATAAATCAAAGTTTGTTCGCGATCATTGTTTTAATTGATGGAAAATAGAATGCTTGCATCAAAAGGGTATGCAAATTGCAATTCGATATTTCATATTGAGAATTAATTTCCGCGTGTAATCGAAATTTTTGTTCGTTATTGCTTTGTTTGTATGAACCTAATTAGTTTTCAATACAGTAAAATATAATTATTGCAATGTATACGTCTTGAGAAATTTTTTATTTGATAAACGAAACGAAAAATAAAATCTACGATGATAAATGAATAAAATTTTCAATCTATTTCGTATTTATCTTAACACTGAGACGAGTTTAATTTTTCATTTAATTTCAATTGCGTAATATTTATGTTTTTGAATTTTTTAATATCAATTTTTACTCGTGGAAGCTTCGTTTTTTTTCTGTGCCCATTAATACACGTTTATTTCAGCTACTAATCTTTTGGACAAGTTTCTGTTACAGGGTACATAAACATTGAAGAATGCAGTTGGAAATAGTAAATGGGTTCAGACTTGATCGTTCTTAGGGAAATATTTCGTACAATTTTATTTATTGTCTGAGTTTATGTTTCAGGGAAACATCGTGGGATTGAAAAAGACACCAAGAAGAAAATATCTTTTCATATTTCTTTGTTTTGTATGAGTTCTATTTATTGGATATGAGTGTATGTTTTAGAAAAACATCGTGGGATTGACGAAGACACCAAGAAGAAAATATTTCCTCATATTTCTTCGTTTTATGTCGGTTATATTTCTTGTATATGAGTTTCTGTTTTAGAAAAAACATCGTGGGATTGACGAAGACACCAAGAAGAGAATATTTCCTCGTATTTCTTCGTTTCTACAAATTGCGTTAGAATATAAGTACAAATGTATATAGATTATAAGATAAAGAAGTGTTCCCCGGCGTTCTATTAAATATTACCGAAACGTGTGCACACATTTAAGTATGAATGATTACTGTTAAGGTACATATTAGTATTCTAATATGCAAGGTCCATACGTGCAGTTGCACATTCCAATTTTGTTTCTAAAAAACATGTGGTGGACTAGCTCACATGTATCAACATTTTGTTAGGTTTTCGATCTCTTCATTAGAGTTCGTACGTGCAGTTGCACATTCCAATTTCGTTTCCAGAAAACATGTGGTGGACTATCTCACATGTATTGACATTTTGTTAGGTTTTTCATCTCTTGATTGGGTAGTTCTTTTAAGAACTCACTCATTTCTAACTTTCCTGTAGCTTTTTTCTTAGATAGGTATTCGAATTCCTCGCCAAAGGTAGGGTGGTTGGGGCGAGGCTAGGGTGGGTCTCCTTACGCAGCAACCTCCGCGCGGTGAGACCTGGGGATTATTATTTACTATGTAATTAATATAATTATTAATTATATAGTAAATAATATGAGCTAATGGCTGCGTTCTTCTTATAGTTTCACGTACCTTCTTCGTCTCGGTGTGCGGTCTGGTAACACCGATTTCGAGTTTCAAATACGTTTTTGTCGAGTTATTTTTTAAATAAATGATGTATTACAATTTTAGATAAAAAATAGTGAATTTGCGGTGTACTTATCAATGAGGTACATACTTACGTATTTTAATAACCTTGATATCTTTAAATAATCTTACTCGATTGGTTACTCCAATGAAATTAATCGATTGATGCTCAATTCTGGACCGTATCAATTATATATATTTATAAGCTTTCATTCCGTTATAAAAATATTAAAATTTATTGTTTAAAAATACATTGTTTAAATTTTGAATCATTAAAATCCTTCACTTCGTCCTGAAGTTATGATTTTTTAAACATACGTATGTATGAAGTTTCATTCATACGTCACACAGTATATTTTCGGTAAGGAATTTTTTTCTCGAAAGTGTGTAGGAATTCAGGAGTATGTCTATTGACAAAAAATGCTTGTAGTTGACCCCTGAAACTAAATATAATTTTTCCAAAAAGATTTGAAATTTTTTAATTTTGTCGAAAAATTTCACACATACTCGAATTTTTTTCTCGAAACTGGGTAGGATTTCGGCTGTATGTCTATTCACCAAAAATGATTGCAATTGACTCCCGGAACCGAAAATAATTTTTTTGGAATTTAAAAATTTAGGCACCTACCCCCTGTCGATTTTTCTTAAAAATTTGTTTTTCATTTTTAATAAATTTGTTCGACATTCTACAGAAAAGTTGTCTAATACTTTTTTGTAGGTACCCATGAGCTCTATTTCAGAAAAATATTTCAATGAGATGCCTTTACTATTGTAGGAGTTATGATTGTTTGAAAATTGGACCAGTTTTAGGGGGTTTTTCTCACTTTACGGTGTCAAGAAACAACTTTTTCAATATTGTTGGAATTTCTACATATTCTCCATTAAAATACGCGTAAGAGTAGTTTTTCATTTTAATCAATTTTATTTGCTTTCATTTTTTAAATATTCCTTTCTGAGTGAGAATATTTTGAACATTATTCTAAAATATTTGTGGCATACGTTGTTAATGTAGTTTAGATAGGTATGCAGTGTGTAAGATTTCGTTTCATTTTGTCTTTTCTAGAGAAGATAGAGGAAAAGTTTATTTGATCTTAATTTTTCCTAAAATTTACAATTTGCTTACAAATAACATATATACATAGATAATTAACACATATCGCGATAAACTTTGGGATTTTAAAATTGCATTAGTAACATATTATGGCAATATTCAAAGATTTAACAAAGTTATATCCCCTTAAATTGAATACTATACGCGATCGAGTAAAAATTTTAGGAGAATTATTGTGAACTTATACAAGGTATAATGGGTTAAAGTAACATATTTGGAAACAAAATCCGTTACCAGAAATATTTATTTCAAGTTCTAAACTTGTTTTTTACACGAAGAGTTGTCATCTCTTCAAATTGACCGTGAATCATGCAGAGAGGGGCAAAATTCAATTCGAAAATCTGATAATCAATAAAACCAATGCGTAACAATTTATTCGTGACAGTTTATCCGAAAAGTTAAGTTAAGTTATTGTAAAATATTACATTTTATAATTTAAGTTTTAATTTTCATTCAACGAGTAATGGAAAAATAGTAACATCTTTTTATTCGTTTTTTAAAACTCTTCTCTAGATAAGAATTTTGCCCATCTCTGATACCGCGTCACATCGTCCGAATACTGTTTTCTTTGTTTTTCAAATACTGTTTTGTTTATATTTTAAATACTGATTTGTAAATGTACGGAAAAGATACGTTAAATTATTAAAGAACAATGATACAAGAAAATAATTTAACAAACATTATATAAATAATTTCTTTTCATAAGTCGAGTTTTCCACACAACGATGCTACATCTTTGGGTATCACCGGATCAACGAAGCTTCTAAAAGTGTCAAGTGGACACAAATTTACGCCACAGCCGGGTATTTTAAGAGTTCTCATTTTACCGTCGTTTCTGTAATGTACCTGAGAACAGTTAATACAATGAATTAGAAATATTTAAGGAAAACCAAATATTTATATCATGATTGTTTCGATATGGTGGTAAATGCATTAATAATTTTATTACCTGCACGTAATATTGATTCTTCATTTCGTGTAATTCAAACATGACAGTGCTGCAATACGTAGGAACTTTGTTGTCGTAATTGTTCAATGCAATAACTATGGGCGCGATGTTTATTTCGTGCGCAGCATACATAAACGCTTTGCGCGTATCGATGTTATTCAGATAATTGTCTACATGATCTAACCATTCACGAATCCATATTCCTATCGAACAAAATAACAAAATATTATATAAAATTATCGGTATCGTTAAAGACAGTATTGTACTGCCGTGTTGAACAGGGTGTACGGCCACCCTTAGGGAAAATTTTAATGGAGAATTCTAGAGGCCAAAATAAGACGAAAATCAAGAATACCAATTTGTTTATGAAGGCTTCGTTAAAGAATGATTAACAATTAAATTCAAAAATTTCAAATCGTACTGGAAAAATTATTTTTGGTTGCGGGGGTCAATTACAATCATTTTTGGTAAATAGACATACCCCCGAAACCCTACCCACTTCCTAGAAAAAAATTCTTAACCAAAATCTAATACGAGGCTAAGAAATGCTTCCCTGAAATTACATTTGAATCTTTAAAATGTCATAACTTCTGAACGGATGGGACGATTTTAATGTTTAAAAAAACAAACAACGCGTATTTTAATGAAGAATATGTAGAAATTGCAAAAATATTCGAAAAGTGGATCCTTGACACCGCAAAATGAGAAAAACCCCATAAAAATGGCTCCATTTTCAAATAGCCATAATTCTTACAATAATAAACATATTTCAATGAAACTTTTTTCTGAAGTAGAGCTCATGGGTACCTACTAAAAAGTATTAGACAACTTTTCTATAGGCCGTCAAATAAAATTACTAAAAATCAAATACAAATTTTTAAGAAAAATCGACAAGGGGTGGTAGTTCTCTTTTTCGGTGAAAAAAAGAAATCTCAAATCGTTCTAAAAAAAATATTTTTGTCTGTAGGGGGCAATTAGAATCATTTTTGGTGAAGAGTCATATCGCCGAAATTCTACCCACTTTCTAGAAAAAAATTCGAGAATGTGTGAAATTTTACGACGGAAAAAAAAAATTTGAAATCGTTTTGGAAAAATTATTTTCGGTTGCGGGGGTTAATTACAATCATTTTTGGTGAACAGACATATCCCCGAAATCTTGCGCATTTTCGAGAAAAAAATTCAGTACGAGCGAAACTTTAAACGTTAATAACTTTTTAACGAAGCCTCCATCAACAAATTAGTATTCTTGACTTTCGTCTTATTTTGGCCTCTAGAATCTCCCATTAAATTTTTCTTAGGGGTGACCGAACACCCTGTATTTTCAAAGTGATTAAACTTAGAGAATAATTTCAAATTATTTTCTAAAGTTAATCATTTTTCTTGAATAACATGATATTATCGCATTGTTGACCGGCAATTTTACACGGAAACTTGACTAAATTGAAATAGATAATGCAAGTGCAATGACGAGTTAACTTGTCACCGGTGAATAATGTGTTAAAGATAACATACACTCCATTAATAATTATTTTCACAGTTATTTGTATGCATAAAACTGCGGTGGAAATAGCGTTAAAAGAATAATACCTCGCGTGAAAAAGTATCGCATTAAAAATAATCGTTCGACGTACAATAAAGATTTTAAACTTACCGCCGAGTAGTTGTTTCAGTTCCTGAGTGCCAGATTGAATCAAAAGTGCGTACGCGGCAATTTCATCCAATTTCCCATGTGGAAAAACTTTCTTTGTCCATTCTGGTAATTTTAAACCAATATCTTTCTGCAATGTTACAAAGTTTTTAATAATTATACAAATTTTGTTCAATTTCGTAGAAAAAAGTTGCATGGTTTGAAGAAAAACACTATGTAGTAGATTTGTTTTTTTTATAAGTGAAGGTATCTCGGAGATTTGATGACCAACTTTGTTTTTTTCAATGAAATACTATATTTTTTATACCAAAATATGGAAGAATATCAAATTTTGAGTAAAAAAAGCGTTGATCTGCATTATCTCCAAACCTAATAACTAATGAGTAATTTCAGTTTATTTCTTAATAATTTCATTGTTCTGTAGAGATCTGTGATAAGGTTGAGTCTTCAATTTGATATTACGCGAAGAAAATTTTTAAAAAATAATATGAAATTACTCATTAATAATTAAGTTTAAGGCTAATACAGATGAAACTTTTTTACACAGAATTTGATATTCTTCCATATTTTGGTATAAAAAGTGCAGTATTCTGTTTAAAAAAACAAAGTTCACCTATAAAGAAAGGCAAATGCACTACATAGCGTACTCCTTGAAACCATGTAACTTTTTTATATAAAATTTCTTTGAGCAACATATATTTTAGAATTTTTAGAGGTGCACAAGTTGCATAGACCACTTTGTATAATAAAAAAGAGTGCAAAGCTCGAGCAGAGACGGGATAAATTTTATTTATACGATAAACGAATCAACGTATAACGATTTATAACATTACTAACAATGAATATTCTTTACCTGTGCGTATAATATCTGACGTAAAGCGAATGCAGCTATTGGTTCTTGGATCGGAGCACCTGCATTTTCCGTTAAGTAATCGAAAATTTCTCTGTTGTCCAGATTAAATTTCACAACGGAACTGTTTGTTATTTCAACTTCAGCCGTCCATTTTTTTGCATTTGAACAATCCATACCATCATAAAGATAATCTTCGTCCGTATGTGGGAGTGCCCATACTGGTATAGGTTGCCATTTTAAAGCAGGATTCCATCTGTAACATTTAATAGTTTCGTTTTTAAACGTTAAAGTTTCTTTTTGGCGTCAGGACATCGTCAACAATTAAAAGTTAGGTTTACCTTTGCCTTTTCACTGGCGGAAACAATCCAGCTGCCACGAGTTCTCCGGTCATTACCACTCTCTCTACTTCGTCAGCGCGAAACCAGATAATTTCCTTCGAGTAAATTGGTCCCAAGAGTTTCTCGTACCTTAGTCGTAAGAATTGGCCAAGTTTGTATGCTGTCATTTTACCAGTCTACGTAAATAAAAAATATTGTACAACTTGCCCGTATTATTACATTCTGATATTCTGAATTATTGAATCAATGCAATTACGAATAGAACAGTATTTAACTATTTGTCAGGTGCCGTATATCTTTTGCAAGTACATTTGACCCTCTTTTTACACGATTTTAAAGTTATACGGAACTAGATTACTTCTTGTATAGTCTGCATCCTTTAAAACAAGTTTTATATATTTCTGTCAATCAGTGTTTCTGTGATTTTCTTCGTAAGATTTATTTTTACACGGTAGTACGCTTTTACCACGTAAAAGGAAGGTCACCTGTACCAAAATAGATAATATAATTATATGAAAAATGATGTACGTTTGTCAGGCCACCGTGTCCTTCTGGTTCGTACGTCATATTGCCATATGGATCGTTAGGGTAGAATGTCTGATCTAGCGTAGGCGTCCTGTTTCCATGTCTAAATACTACTTGTAGAAGTTTGAGCTCGGCAATGCTCGGTTGGAAATATAAGCAACAAGCAACAATCGTCAGAATCCACGTAGTCTTCATATTTCTGAAAATAATTAAAATACAGCTGTGAATAGGATAAGAAAAAATTGAAAAATTTCACCGCGAGACAAGAATAATTTTCGTGGCTATTACTTTAAGGTCTGATATTACTAAAATTCTTTTCTTTAATTTGTCGAGATTACGAAAAAAAAAAAAATCAAATTTAATAAAGTCGTATATAGTTACCTTCGGTTTATTCGAAATAGCAGGAGAGATAAAATTTTGAAAAAAAAAATGACAGGATCCAGGTGTTGGAACTGCTTACTTTATGCTGTAAGAACTGTTCGAAATTTCTTTCACTCGTCGCTTTAAATAAGTTCTACTCTTCTGCTATCTTGGATTAGTTGAAGGTCACAGTATATAGGCTCAACGATTCCTGTCTTTTACACAACCATATCACTTCATACAATAACAGACAGACCAATACACAAAATAATTTTGAAAAAGTAATAACGGAGAAGATAAAAGAAAGAGAAACGAAAAATAATTGTACTTTGTGTATGACTATTTGTGCGATAACTATTTATGATAAAATGAATATGTTGAAACTTTACAACTCCATTCAAGCTAAACGATAGTTATTTCATACGCAGAATAATCATTGTAAAACTTAACAAATATTCGTTGAAATAAAGAATCGTTTATGCAATTTAAGCTATAGAAAAATGAACTTAAACAAAATAACAAGCTTGATCTTTTGTCTCAAATATATTTTCATTTTTTAATTTTATGTCAACGAATGGGAAGTCATTTGTTTCGTAATTGTAGATCTATTTGCTTTATATAAATTTGCACGTTGCGACAAAACAATTGCAAAGTGAACAGTAGTAGATTAAAGAGTAAAATATATACCGATTAAGGAAAATGAGACAGGAGGATTTATAAAAGAACATAGATTGAAAAGATTGATTGATAAACATATTACTTTCTCATTGATATGAGGCAAGTTTGGAACAGAGAAAATATCTATGGTTTTTAACGTAATGTTAGGATCAATATTTGGAACAATTTTTGGAATTCTTTATAACAGTTCTTCATTATTGTTTTGGGAACCTAAACTTAGACACAAAGATAAATAAGACACAAAAAATTACCTATTTTGCTAAGTTTAGCGGTATGGCGAGCAGTGCTATTTTTGTGTAACATGTTGTGAAATTCTTTTAAAGTAAAGCTTTCAAAGCACGTGGATTTGACAAAGTACACAGATTTTGCGAAACGCGATAACCGACTCGCACGTGATAGCGTGTGCGTGGGTGTGAACTGCGACAGCTTCTTTCATCGGTTGATCGAGGAGGGCACAACCCGACATCATGCAAACTGTTCAAGATAATTGTGTAGCGATTTACGTCGCCGATTCAAAAGAAACTCGTGATCCAAGATAAACTTTGCAAGTTGCATGTTTTCAGCCCTTATTGGTTTGGGTATTTTCAGAGATACTTGTTACATGATTTGGAAAAGGAGTCGACAGTGGGTGATCGCGTCTTAATTTTCCGATCGAGGATGAACGGTTGTTAAAATCAATTTGTATCGTTTCCGGAAAACGATTTTACCGACGCAAAATAACCAGAGATAGATTAAGCATCCGTGTATGATGAATACGAATGATAATCCTAAAGGATCGTTTTCCATGTTGTCTGACGTAAAGACAAAGAAACGTGATAAGCTTCCATCGACCAACTGTAATGCTGTTTGCGTAGCGAAGACAGCGTGAAAGGTGTATGATGAAAATCTCAGACCATGTACAGTGAGTCACAGAAGTATTCATACTCTCCCGACTGTTGATTTCGAACTGCCGATATTTTTAGAACAAATGTTGTCGGATCCTTATCGATTAACCTTTTAATATTACACATATTATTTTAAAAAAATATCAGTTTAATACAAATACGGATTTAACTATCGAAAGCTAACGGTACAAAACTATTCGTATTTACATGGTAAATATTTATTCTTTGTATAAATTTAATTCTAGTCTCCATTCCGATCCTATTTACGAAAATTAAAGTTAAATTAAAATATTAATTCTAATTTTTTTGATACAATTTTGTTGACTTTTAGATTTTATATCCGATATTCTTTTACCTGATTTACAATTTTAGCAGATTATTGCTAGAACGTGGTAAGGGGTCAGTGTTGGCGTTATTCAAATATACGAATAACGAATGAAATTTTTAAATCGAGCTCCTCGTTCAATTTTCTTCGCGTCGTTGTTTATCCAAGTTAAGCATAATAATCTTATTCACGTCCGAAAATATCACACATCCTCAAAAATCAGTCTCTTTATCAGTGTGGGTTTTTACGAAATATAAACATTTAATGCAATTTGTTTTAACAATAAAAAGCTTTCTCCGAGTTATTCGATCATTAAGATCTCATGTTCTTAAAACTCTTCGACAGATTTCTGACATGCTTCTTTATCAGAGCTGTTTGCAAAAACAGTTGGTACCTTTGAACCTGTTGTTCGGTTGTCTAACATCTTTCTTTACTTATTGAAATTTCAAACTATTCTTCTTTTTCTTCTTTTTACTTCTCACTTCATCATCGACTTTACTCTAAAAATTTCGGAATATTTAAACATTTTCTTTCTGATAGAAGACAATCATCGCCTTTTCGTGGTTTTCGTTGAGTGAGAACGTGCACGTTATTAATTTTTAAGAACTACAAATATTTTTTTACGTAAAATAAAGTCTGGTCAAAGCAAGCGCATAACATTTAGTTTTTCGTCATAAATTGGTAGAGTTATCGAATAATTTATCGAGAAGCAATATTATTAGTTTATTTCAACAATAATTAGTTTCTCCCATTGGATCATCATCAAAAATGTTTGATATCGAAGGCTCATTTTACGTTTGACTATTTTCAATTCTAGAATATTATTTTTTAATTAACCTCATTAGCGACATCTTGAAGGGGAAGTTTCGTGAGCATACAAATTATTAAAACGTACAAATTTTATTTTATATGAAAAACGAATTTTCTTAGAAGAGATAACCATCATTATCCATGGATTTTACTCAGGGTATTTATTCTTGAATTAACCATTTATGCGATTGTTTGGCACGTGAGCGTCAGCTTGGACGAGACTATTGAAAGCATGAGACCGAGAACTAACACGTGCTTAGACATTTGCTCTGGAATAACGTGCTTCATACGTGATACTCTATATGTGCCAAATCTTGAAAGAACGTGCCACGCACGTTGCCTATGACTTGTCTTTTTTCCAATTCGCAATAAAATGTTTTCATCCACCGCGGTACTACCGTGTCAGATTTTTCAACGCATTTGTGCAACGAACTACTTCGGGATCTTTTTGGTAACATTAAAAAAGACATTTTCTTTGGAATGATCTGTTTAATCATGGGATTTGATTGTTATTGGAAAAAGGAATTTTTAAGAAAAATCGACAGATGGTAAGTGCCTAAATTTTTCAGCGAAAAAGAAAAATTTCAAATCGTTCTGAAAAAATTATTTTCGGTTACGGGGATCAATTGCAATCATTTTTGGTCATTACACATACCCCCGAAATCCTACCCCTTTTTGAGAAAAAAATTCGAGTAGGTGTGAAATTTTTCGACAAAATTAAAAAATTTCAAATCGTTCTAAAAAAATTATTTTTAGTTACGGGAGTCCATTACAATCGTTTTTGGTCAATAGACATACCCTCGAAATCTTAACCAATTTCGAGAAAAAAATTCCTTACCAAACATATCATTTCTGGCGAGAAATGTTACCTCGAAATTTCGTGCGAATCTTTAAAACGTCATAACTTCTGAACGGATGAGACAATTTTAATGTTTAAAAAAGCAAACTACGCGCATTTTAGTGTAGAATATGTACAAATCGTAAAAATATTGGAAAAGTTGGTCTTTGACCCCGCAAAATAAGAAAAACCCCATAAAAATGGTCCAATTGTCAAACAGCCATAACTCCTACAATTGTGAATATATTTCAATAAAACTTTTTTCTGAAATAGAGCTCATGGGTACCTACAAAAAAGTATTAGACAACTTTTCTGTAGGGTGTCAAACAAAATTACTAAAAATGAAAAAGGAATTTTTAAGAAAAATCGACAGGGGGTAGGTGCTTAAATTTTTCGATTTAAATTAAAACGTTAAATAATATTACCCAGGTCTTGCCACGTGGAGGTTGCTGCGAATGGAGACCCACCCTAACCGAATCCCATCCACCCTCTATTAATAAAGAGCTTCTGTGACCAACGATCGTTGGTCGAGGAAGCAACAAACGATGAGAGTTAAAAGAATTTTTCTTCAAATAAAAATAACTTGCTTAACATAATAGTTAACCAAACACCTGCCTAACTATAAATCTAAATTCGTTTATTATATCAAGAAACAATTCTAAATTCGCAGCCATTAGCTCGGTGTTACCCACGAAGAATAACTTTTCTATCGTGGGTGACACCGATTACCAGGTCTCACCACGTGGAGGTTGCTGCGAGTGGAGACCCGAAGGGAGATAGATGGAATCCAAGTTCCATCGATCTCCCTTTTACATCCTTAGAAGCTAAATTACTAAACTAGAGAGATAGAAGGAAGCAATGTTCCTTCGATCTTCTAGTTTAGTTGTGCCAAGTAATTATTTCGTTTGAAAAGGGATGAAGGTAAATCGAGGGAGACGCGACGCGACGCGATACGACGCGATGCACCATGCAATAGTGCAAGGAACGAAATACGCGACACCCGAACCGAGTAACTGGTCAAAAGGGTCAGCTCCGTTGCCTCTTGGCAAGTCCGATCGAAGGGGAAGGGAATCGACGCACCCGACACAGAGGTTCCCCATTTCTCCCACGCATCCTGTTGGGAGCCAACTGGACCCAACTCGGGATGGCTAACAGAGAGAGGGAGCGTGTGTCGGGGCTACCGCAGACAGGAACAGTCCCTGATCCCCTCTGCGGCCGAAATACTCTTTCCCTTGGATCGTCTCGCCAGAGGACGGCAACTGACCCTTCGGACGAGCTAAACGGCCGATCACTTGCTTTCTACATGGAAGCAGTGGTGATCGGAACGAAAAACGAGGGAACGGGTGAACGAGAAGCTAGTTGGTAAAGAATTACTTGGCATATACGCAGACGCATACATGGGAGTAAATGTTCCAAGCAATTATTTTGTTTAAAAAGGGGTGAAGCTAAATTGTGGGAGACGCGACGCGACGCGACGCGATGCTGTACCGTACAGCAGATCTTCGGATCGAATCATGTTTCAAGAAACGAAAGATCGAGAGAACGAGAAGCTAAGTTAATAATTGCTTGGTATCGCGGCCTTAAAACTAAATTTATCCTAAGGGCCTTAGAGATAAAAATCCCTCGATGTCCTTGCGTTGTCGTCCCACGATGTCCCGCGATGTCCAACGATGGTCTGTAAGTAAGCTGAAACAAACTAAAAAAGGCGGCATTTACGATTAGTTAAATATAATAAATTGGGGAACACGAAGCCCTGAAATAAAATAAATGGACCGATCGATGTCCTTGCGTTGTCGTCCCACGATGTCCAACGATGGCCTGTAAGTAAGCTGAAACTAAAAAAGTTTGCATTTGCGATTAGTTAACACAACATATACAATAAGCAACGTTTAAGCAAGAATAAAATAGAGGAACAAACACATTCGCAAACAAGGAGCCAGAAGTAAAATATGTAAGAAGACCAGACAAATGAAAGCGAGGCAAAATGATAGATTCAAGCCCAGTAGACATTTGAATGTCGAAAAAGAAGTAAGAAATTGGAGATTGAGATATCACTCGCCACTGTATCGATAGTGGTCAGTGAAACAGATTTTACTTCGGACAAACCAAACAAGGAACCAGTAGTAAAATATGGAACGGGACCAGAGAAGTAAAAGCAAGATGTAACCCAACATTCAAGCCCAACAGACGTTTGAAGGTCAAAAAAGAAATTAGACAGGAAAGATTCAGAATTCTTTCACTACTGGTCACTACTGGTCACTACTGGTCACTACTGATCACTGATGGTCAGTATTGGTGACTAGAGTTGACCAGTGCTCGTCCAGTGGTCAGTAGTGATGAGTAAAGGTGGAGCGCAGAACCACGAGGTTCCGTCACGTCCGCTAGCCTGGAAAAGAAAGAGAGCCTCAGGCAGAAGAGTTCAAGGGGTGGGGAAGACCGACCTTGGCGAGTTCACCAATCAATTAACGGTTAATCGTGCCTTTGACCGAAAAATGAATATTCTATGCAAAATAGTATTAAAACCAATTATTTATACAACCCACGCTATCGAGCATTATTTAAACTATTGTCTGATGTTAATTAATAATTATTGCAAACAATAGGTATGAAAATGTGGACAAATTCGAGGAGACTGAAAGTTTCTTTGAATTTCTGTCGAGAGCCAAGGTCGTACATCACGTATTCATTTCTTCGATCTTTTGTCCTTTATACGATACTTTCTTTTGTATAAGTTTTCATCTTTCATTTCTTATCAGTAAATTATACAGGATTTTAACAACGATACGTAAACTACGTCACTAAAATCGTAAAACAATATGTTGCAACACCCAACAAAACATGCATTAATGCACACGAAGAGAAGTTGTGTATTTTGGATTGTAAATTTGGAAAATATTCAAGCATCGAGGGGTTTAATCTCGATACATGCGAGAACAACACTCGTGTCGGCCAATTGGAACGTTTTAAAAATATTAAAATGATTATAAATATTATATTGAAAAATTTCAAATCGTTCTGGAAAAATTATTTTCGTTTACGGGGGTCAATTAGAATCGTTTTTGGTAATAGACATATCCTTGAAATCCTATGTATTTTCGAGAAAAACAATTCTCGTCGAGGTTATCCTAGGTAGGAATCGCGATTGTAAAAGAAATACAATAAACATTCCAAACTACCGTTTTTCTTTTGATGCTGTGCGAAACATACACGTGGTATACGAATAGACCTTCCACCTTATGGACTTTGATGACCCAATCTGACTGCCATACCGAGTTATTTTTTAAATAAATAAGGATTTTCGATGTAGTTGTCAACGAGGTACATCCTACCATATTTTAATAATCTTGAAATCTTTAAATAATCTTAATCGATTGATGTCCAATGATGGACCGTACAGCTTTCATACCGTTAAAAAATAATAAAATTTCTGAAATTTCATTTTCTGTCTCACTTCCTCTTGTGTTCATTTCTAAATCTGTTGGTAACGTTGCGAGTGACACGGAAATGGTAATGGGGCTCTAGAGCCCCAGAGAATCGGGCCGAAAAAATACATTAAGTGATAGGTCTACTCGTATACCTCGTCTGTGATATTATGGTCGCTTTCTATAACCTGTTGATAACGTTGCGAATGATACTAAAAGAATAATGGGATCTAGAGCTACACGGAAATGGGGCGAAAAAGTACATTGGTCACAGACGAGATGAGAATGGATTCATGGACTTCTGTGGCCCAATCTGACTGGCATACCGAAGCAAAGGAGATGATTTTAGCGTCCTCTTCTCATGGATGACGATCAGTTGAGAAACTATTCACTGAATTAGTGTTGATGGGCAACAACTGTAGTTCGTGCGTATGTACATATATGTGAGCTGATTAGGAAGGGATTGGAAAAGGTAATTCAGTGTTATCAGACGGTAGATCGGTGTACAAAGGAAACTCCCCCTCCACTTAAACACACTAATGCATAGCCACCTTGTATGTGAGCTCTGGTGCGTCGTATAGCTTCGGAGATTCGAGAAAGAAGGCGAATGTAAGTCTTCCCTTCTTGCTCTCAATAGAGCTGAAATCCGATCTCGCGTCACCGGCACACGATTTCACACACAAAATTGCAAATTTTTCTGGAAATCTGTTAGACACCTCTGTGATAATTTCATTAATCGATTGATTTCGGTACAGCTTTCATTACGTTAAAAAATAAAAGAATTCCTATAATTTCGTTTCCTGTTTCACTTCTAGGTACTTGTGTTCATTTTTATAATCTGTTGGTAACGTTGCGAGTGACACGAAACTGGTAATGGAACTCTAGAATCCTAGAGAAATGGACCGACAAAATACGTATGTATGTGCATTGTATGTCTATTCGTATACCTGGTCTGTAATTGGACGTAACGTCTATTTGTATAGCTCATCCGTATAGTTAATCCGTATACACCTCTTAAATGCCCTAACCTACCTCACCTATTACTGTTACGTGCAGGAGATCCACTAAACTCTTCCTGGTTTCCATGACGTTATGTAAGAAATAGTTTTCACGCGTATGCGCGAAAAATTGCGGCAGATTTAACTAGTTCCGTCTCTAATATACGTTGCCTGCAGTTATATCACAAACACAACTTTCCTACGTGTGCTATCTTTATCGATTACGATGGACGAGTTTAACATGATTAAGAGCATATTCGAAACTGTGTCTAGGGAAATTTTCCTTTATGAAGGGAAAACGATGCTAAACTAAAACATAATTACTGATTACTTATTTTCTAATATAAAATATAATATTTAAACAGTGATCGACATGGTATCGAATACTTGT
Organism: Colletes latitarsis; assembly: GCF_051014445.1. Lineage (NCBI taxonomy): Eukaryota > Metazoa > Arthropoda > Insecta > Hymenoptera > Colletidae > Colletes > Colletes latitarsis. Next base: position 11,810,417 of record NC_135140.1, read on the forward strand.
TCTCACTCTTTTTTCGATGATATAATTGTATCACACTTTTGAAGAGTTTAAAATTATTTAGAAATAGCTAAATGGACTTCAACAATCTAGCTACATCCTTGACTATGACTTTTCTTATCGCAAAATGTTATTATCACTATTCACTTGTTATCACTATCATTCAATGTATTAGAAACCAATAGGATGATCTTATTCTTTATCTGTGATATGATTGACGAATCTGCGAAAAGAGCGCCAAATCTGACATTTACAAAATACTTGTCGATTTACAAATTCAGAGAAACGATAATTTTGTTAGAATTTGTGAAATATCTAGAAAGTGAAAGGTGTGTAATGAAATTTCTATTCTCTTATGCACACAACAATTTAACTGTCCTTGATTTTTTGTCTCTTTCCAAACAATTATACTAACGAAGAATTCGGAGATTTCGGCATTTATCGTGTCCATTTTATTCCCGATGTATGTTCCTACTGATGAATTCAATTAAAATTGGAAATGTAAAATGAAAGAGGCAATATACGTACGCGTAACAATTAAAAGAAAGTTTCACAGATGCGATAACGTTTGAAATATATGCGTGTAAACATTGTTTGTTTCTAATAAATTTGTGACTGTCGCGTGATTGAACCGTTAAATAGCAGGTTGATGCAATTGCATGACGAATTTCAAAATCTAAGAAAAGAATATGACATAGGAGATAACAGTGTGTTTCGTATCACAAACATAATACCATATTTATTACTTAAGAGCTTACTATAATCGCCAGGATGTGTTCAGTTAGTCATAGAATTTCCTATGTTCGGAGTTAAAACTAGCGATTTCAACCTTTCGCGGTTAGTTTTATACTTCTGATTCATTTAAGTACCGATTACGTAGCGTTCTATCGATGCCGAGCGTGGAATATATTAGTGACCCAACGGATTATTGCTCGTGTCAACGTGATTCCGTAGTTATTCTCAAACAATCTCAACCGTCTTTCGTTACATAACGGTGCAACAGTGTATTTAAATACAAGTTCAAAGGTCACTTACTACGATATGAGTACGTAACGTCTAAATGTGTAACATCGACGCATGAAATGTTTCATTGCACACTGAAATTTCGTACAATTCGTTATTAAAAATCTGTTTGATTATGTAATTGTCTTCCTGCACCTTGAACGTAAATTCTAAGTGGTGCTGCCAACTTTTAAACAAATACGCACACATACACGTCTATACAGTGTCTAATTAAATCTATCACGCGATTTTGTTAACGCGCGAACTTATTTGAATTTAATCATCGTCACGACCAATGATACTTAAGAACAAAATAATATCAACCGTCGGCATTTTAATCGAAACTCATTTAAAATGGTGACGGTCGGTATTGTCACTATCAGTATTGTCGCTATTATATAATATTCTATTGACTGTTTAACCATGAGTTGCTATTCTCGTCTTCATCGTACGTTACAATTTTAGTCTAAGATTTCACTGACGCATATTGGTTATAACCTATTTCTCCATATCGTGCGAAAATGTTAATAAGTGCAATATTTTCATTTTATATATGTATATCATTCTGAAAAAGAACAATCGAATATAAGCTACAATATCAGTCTTCGGGTCATAAGTTGTCACATGTAGAGGTCCAGCGTTGCTTCGCGTTAAAGTGAAACGCTGTTACTGTCGTACAGCCAAACGTATCGAGCATAATTCGAAACTTTCACATTTCAAATCACATTTCCTGTTCCCTAATATGACTGACAGAAAATTAATTGTAACGGTACTTATTCTTATCTTAGGTTTATCTCTACACTCGACGAAAACAGAATTTCGAGTGGAATTAGTACAAGTGGTAAGTACACATTTTGTTTTAATTTTTATAATCGTTTGTACAAATAGAAACAATAATTTAAGTTTTTTCATTATACACTCCGAATCATTCAGATCCGTTGACTTCAGCATTGTTTTCATGGCTCGATCCTATCAAAGCTAAATATAACAGTTTCGATGATTTTATTTACTTTGTTTCGTTATAATATTCTTAGATGACACTTTACTTTGTTAGGCTTACTAGGTTTTTGCAATTCGTTTAGTTTAAATAAAAAATTCTACTTTAATTTATTTCCCCAAATACAACAGTGTATATTTTAAATTCTAATATATATTTCGTCATCTTTGTTTACATTACATTTTAAAGCAGGGATAATATCGATTACGGTTCTTAAAACAGTTATAGAGAACATTTATTTTATTTATATTATACAGGGTGTTCGGCCACCCTTGGGAAAAATTTTAATGGGAGATTCTAGAGGCCAAAATAAGACGAAAATGAAGAATACCAATTTGTTGATGGAGGCTTCGTTAAAAAGTTATTAACAATTAAATTAAAAAATTTCAAATCGTTCTGGAAAAATTATTTTCGGTTGCGAGAGTCAATTACAATCATTTTTGGTGAATACACATAACTCCGAAATCCTACCCACTTTCTAGAAAAAAATTCGAGAATGTGAAATTTTTCGACGAAAAAAAAAAATTTCAAATCGTTCTAAAAAAATTATATGTAGTTACAGGGGTCAATTACAAGCATTTTCGGTGAATAGACATACCCTCGAAATCCTAAGCACTTTCGAGAAAAAAAATTCCTTTCCAAAAATCTAATTAGGTGCCTAAATTTTTTTCAATGAACACCCTGTATATTAGTAAAACATATTAAGTAATACAATTCAACGTGAAATAGATAATTTACTAAAGGATCGAAGATTTAAATCTTCGCCAAATATTTCATTTTATCGGTATAATAATAAGAATAAATCACAAGAATCTCAAACATTAGATAAGGTGACTTAGCCTCCCGCGCGCCTAAGTGTGGAAAGATTGTTGTCTTACCTAAATGCAGATATAATAGATGATATTTGAATCGTCAAATTAAATTGTTATGACAGGCACTGATTTCCAATGGATTTTTTCCTCTGAAATTGTCAAAATTTCGTTAGTTATTCAGGCATGGAGAACGAACACCGCGCCAGAAAGAATTGGTCCCGAACAATCTTCATAATGTGTCGACGTATGAGCCCTGGGGCCTCGGGCAGCTGACAAATGTATACACACGTAACAAGAATAGATCGCGTGTAAGTAGAAAATGGGAATATAGATAACCAATGTCATTCATTTGCAGCAAGGAAAAATGAGAGAATATCGTATAGGAAAAATGTTACGAGATCGTTATAACAAATTCTTAGGCGATATTTATCATCCTAGTGACGTGTACGCTTACAGCACGGACATGGACCGAACGAAAATGTCTCTTCAATTAGTCTTGGCTGCACTCTATCATCCGTCTCCAACGCAAAAGTGGAACAAAGACTTGTCGTGGATGCCTATACCGATACATTACATGCCAGAGAAAGTGGACAATATAATGAAGCCAGATTTCTCTCCAGTGTATGTGTCTTACAGCCCAGATGAACTGTGTTTGCTGCAATTTTTATAGGGGACGCGAGTTTTAGGGGGGATTCCCGTGCAATAGCGCTAGAATAAAACTTTCCTTTTTCATTTCATTCGTCAAGAATTAAAAGTTCTATTGTACTAGACTTCTAGGAACATAAAGAGAGACCCTCAAACTGTACGAAAATATGTTTTTAGTCCATTTTTTATTATCATTTAAATAGTAGCTAAGTCTTGTAATCTTATCCGCCGATGTAATCATAGTTGGTGTACAACGTAGAGATAAGAACGCAACAAACGAAAAATTTTCTGAAAGCTGGTTGAATTAAACAAAAAATATAACATTTTGAGGAAAAGTTTTTTTTTTGATATAAAAATTTTGTCTTCAAAATGTTATAATTTTTAAAGTTTTCTATATTTTTTGTCTAAAATAGGTTCAGTGTCAATGGGAACTAACCATCTTTAAGAACATTTTTCGTTTGTTGCATTCTGATCTCTATGATGGATGCTACTATTTAATAAAAGGTAATAAAAAATGGACCAAAAAGATATTTTCATATAGTTTAAGGGTGTTTCTTCGTGTTCCTAAAAGTCTAGTATAATAGAACTTTTAATTCTGTATGAAAAAATTAAAAAGAAACTTTAATTTTAATGCTGTTACACGAGAATCTCCCTTTAAGTGAAACGGAACTGAAAGTAATTCGTAAAAGCAAGAAACATCAGATTATTTGCTTAGATACACCTTTTGTTAGATTGCTAGATAAATTAAAATTGTAAGAAATATTTTATTACAGGTATTTGAACGAGCTACAGACAGTGAGAAAATCAGAAGAGGTTCTTAAAAAAGCCTCAGTGTTCAGCGATTTATTCAAGTTTCTGTCTGAGAAAACTAGCATAAGTATTACTAGAACGAACGAGGTGTACGAAATTTATAATTTGCTGGTAGCACAGGTACAGTTAATCGTTTAGAAATAATTTAAGATTATTCTGTCACGTTAAAAAGTAAGTTTCTTTTTACATTTTTTGCAAAATACGGTGGTTCTGTTCACTGTTTTATTTATCTTTCGAGAATGCACACAAATCTTTTTACATTTTGTTTGGTAAAGAATGCTTATTTTTTCGATCGAATTTGTAGGAGATACTTTTAATACTTGCATCGTTTCAATGTGTTCGTTCGTGTTAAATTTATCGAAATGATTTTGCAGAAAAGCATGAATCTGGTAATGCCGGAATGGTGCACCGACGATGTCTACAAAAAGATTCAGGACGTTGTTAGACTGGAGTACGCGATTCGTTCTTACACGTCGCTAATGAGACGACTGAACGGTGGCGCACTTATCAAAAGATTTATCGATAACATAAAACGTAACGAAGATAGCGCTACGCCACGGAAGATTTACTTGTATAGCGGTCACGAAACGAATATCGCAGGATTCGTGAGAGCGCACAATGTCACTGTGCCGGATCTGCCAATGTATGGTTGTGCAATCATATTTGAAAAATTGAGCGACGCATCTGGCAAGCACTTTATTAGGGTAATTCATTCAGAAAGGCGTTTCGATGCATGATATCATTGAGAAAAGAAAAACGTACCGCTTACAATAAGGAATGGATCAGCTAAATTGATCAAATCAATTATTTCTTTGGCTAGTGAACAAATCAAAATTCCTTTTATCGTGGATAAAAAAAATTATCATGTTTTTCAGCCAAATTGAATTATTTCATGTGTTTCTAGATGATTCTATGGACCGGAAGTACGGAGGAGTTGATACCTTACAAATTCCCTGGCTGTGACGAGATCTGTCCAATCGATAAGTATATCGAGTTAGTACAAAATGTCATTCCATCGGAAGAAGAAATGAATCATATATGGGATTATATATCAAAAAAAGAACTTTGCAAACTGTACGAAGAGAAATTGAATCCTAACTAAAATGTCCAAAAATTTGTCCAAGAATTCTTTTCTTAAATTAAGGTAATGAAACATTTACGTAAACGATATAAAAATTGGCACACAATAGAGACGAATATATTTTAATTAATAATGTTCGTATCAGAACGTTATTTCAACAGTATTACCACAAATCGGTAATAAAATGTACATGTGTAGAATAGAGAAACGTAGAAGCTAATGAATAAAATTTTTAAAAACAAAAATAGAAACACTTTAATACTTGATTTGTGTGTATATTATGAACTAAATTGTGCATATGCGTGTGTATCAAAGAGTTGCGGGATCCATTTGGGAATTGGACAATTTCAGTCAAGATCTGTTTTAGAGAAATGATTTATTAAAAATATTCATTTTATTTTTTATGTACCTCCTTTAGCCATACGTTCTGAGAGACAGATAGAAAAATTGATTTTACTATTTCTCCTTTTTCATCCTTTAAAAATAATTCCTAAAGAATTTATTGTTGAATTACAAATAAATTATTTGTATTAAATATTTGATAAATATTTACAAATAAATAATGTTAAATAAATAAATATTAGATAAATAGTATCGTTTCAATAGTTAGATTGTTGTTTTATTGCTGAATTAATTTCGTTGGTATTTCCACATAACGCTGCTATATCTTTAGGTATTATCGGTGCTACGAAGTTTTTGAATTTGTCCAACGAGCACATTTCTTTACCACAGCCGGGTAATTTCAAAATTCTTAAATTATCGTTATTTCTGTAAAGTATCTGCGAACAATGAAAAAAAAAACAAAAAGTACAAATTATAGAAATATCTTCTTGATCGCTCACAGTAACAAAAATTTATTATTCCGAAGATCAATTTGAAATGGTTTTAAATTATTTGTGTAACAAGCAGTAATTTTCACGTGGAGAAGATGTACAGAAGATATGAAATTATTGCTATGCCAGAAAATATGTAGTTTATCTTTTATAGACAATTATACAAGGCGTTCGCCACCTCTGGGAAAAATTTTAATGGGAGATTTTAAAGGCCAAAATAAGGCGAAAATCAAGAATATCAATTTGTTGATTGAGGCTTCGTTAACAAGTTATTAAAAAATTTAATTAAAAAATTTTCAATTATTCACGGAAAAATTATTTTCGGTTGAGGGGGTTAATTGCAATCATTTTTGGTCATTAGACATACTCTCGAAATCCTACCCACTTTCTAGAAAAAAATTCAGTACGGACGGAACTTTAAACGTTAATAACTGTTTAACGAAGCCTCCATCAACAAATTAGTATTCTTGATTTTCGTCTTAATTTGGACTCTAGAATCTGCCATTAAAATTTTTCCCAGGGGTGGCCGAATACTCTCTATAAAATTAACGGTACATAGAAGTAAAAAAATGAATAGAAAATATTTACAGTCTAATTATTTTAGTATGATGGTAAATACAGTAGCAATTACTAATTAATATATTTATTACATTACCTGCACGTAATACTTATTATTGACTTCGTGTAATTCAAACATCACAGTACTACTGTAGGAAGGAATTTCGTAGTCGAAATTGTCCAATACTACGAGTATAGCCGCAATATTTAATTCATGGCCAGCATACATAAATGCTTTTCGCGTATCGATCTGATTTAAATAGTTATCTATGTTTTTCAACCATTCGCGAATCCATATTCCTATTGAACATAATAATCAAATATTACATAAAATATGTACGTAAATAGGTTTGCACTATATGGTAACAGATACTGTTACAATAAATATTTTGGTATATAAATATGTCGTCAATGAGTAAATAATATTTAATATTTTAGAAAATTATTTCATGAAAAATTGTCAAATTAAAAATAATCGTTTAACGTATATTAATGATTTTAAACTTACCACCTAATAGTTGTTTTAATTCCGGAGTACGAGTCCGAATTAGAATGTCATACGTGGCAAGTTCATCCAATCTTCCATCTGGGAAAACCTTTTTTGTCCACTCGGGCAATTTTAAACCAATATCTCTCTAAAATATTAATAATATGCAAATAAATAGGTTTACTTATAGTTCCCTATCTCATGGAATACTAAAAAAAGGTAAAGATTCATACTATTTCTAATACGATTTATACGTATACATATATTTCGACCAAAAGGTGCATTTTAACACATTTACGCTTAAATAGTTAATATGTGAATTTTCAATGATGTGATAATTTCGAAAAATGTATCTGTCTACAGGTCACCAAGCTGTTAAGTCTTTTGTTTATTCCAACAAATCACATCTCGAGCAAACACCATTCGTATTATCGGTGAGATACAGTGTGATTTATGTGCCGGAGTCACATAAAATTGGGTGTATCGTATTCACTCCACTCAGTCGCTTTCATAATGGTCATTTAAATAATACATAAAAATATTATTCACCTGCGCGTACAATGTTTGACGCAAACTAAATGTCCTTTGTTGCGTGATATTACTTCCTGTATGCTCCGACAGGTATCGATAAATATCACTGTTTTCTTTTTCATACCTCACTATATCTTTGTCCGTTTTCTCTACATTATTTCTCCACTTTTTTGCATTTGTACAAAACAGGCCGTTGTAAAGATAATCGGTCGCAAATGGCGGCGCCCATACTGGTATCGGCTGCCAATTTAGATGAGGATTCCACCTGTAATATTTAATCGTTTTATTTTTATCGGTCAATGCTTCTTTACGACGTTATGTCAATTCTTCGTTAAACTTTTGTGTCAATAATCAAAATATTCAGGGTTGTCCAATAACCACAAGCATATAAGTATTTATAGTCCATGTACACGATAATTACTTTGAAAAAGCAAATCGATGTATAATATTAGATCGTCCCATATGTTCGTGACGAGTATTTTACTGCAACTTAAAGCAATATTTTCAAGATATGATGGAATTTTATGGAGAACAGTAAACCTCTTCTCGTTCGATAACTCCCTCCCTTTCTTTGGCGAAGCCAAATGCAGTTCAACACATTTCATTATAATGTTGATATTTCCAAATTGTTTACCCACTAATAAGCCTAGAGATTGTTGTATTTTATTTTTTATAAGGTTTGGTTTTATTATACAGAGTGTTCGATCACCCCTGGGAAAGATTTTAACGGAGGATTTTAGAGGCCAAAATAGGACGAAAATCAAGAATATTTAATAAGAAAACGTTCTGGAAAAATTATTTTCAGTTGCGGGGTTCAATTACAATCATTTTTGGTCATTAAACATATCCTCGAAATCCTACCCACTTTCGAGAAAAAAATTCAGTACGGGCGGAACTTTAAACGTTAATAACTTTTTAACGAAGCCTCCATCAACAAATTATTATTCTTGATTTTCATCTTATTATAGCCTCTAGAATCTCCCATTAAAATTATTCCCATGGTTGGTCGAACCCCCTGTATATACTAACAAAAATATTCATGCAATTCCAAACTTGGAGCTTTGACGCAATATCTGTTTGTTTCAAAGTATGAATTATAGATGTTAGTATGTTTAAAATTTCAAAAATCTCCCGAACTGACAAATTTTGTTTGTTTTCTATTAAATTATACATTTTATCCTCGTCAATTTCAATAATATTAAACAGCACGAACTTATGGCGCGACTTAATAGAGTTGTCCAATGAATATGGATCCAAAGCAATATTAAAATATTATAAGAACATTTAAATTTGTTAAGTATAATACGGTACCTGGTACTTGACTATTGACACAACAGTTAATAAGTGAAAATTAGGTTTACATTTGTTCTTTGCATGGCGGATACATTCCAGCAGCCACGAGTTCTCCGGTCATTACCACTCTCTCTATTTCGTCAGCGCGAAACCATACAATTTCCTTTGAGTAAATTGGCCCTAAGAATTTATCGTATCTTTCTCGAAAGTATTGGCCAAGTTTATACGACGACATTTTACCAGCCTATGCGAATTACAAATTTCTCATAACTTGACTATACTGTCGTAAACTCATGCCCAGTATCGAACTTACATTTTGATTTCCGATTCATTATTTAGCAATGAAATTACGTGCAATAGAAGGAACGATAAGTCAGTTATCTTAGTTAATTTTGAAATTTTAACAAGAACATAATAAACGAAAATGCGATTTACAAAAGCATTTCTAATTATTTTTGTTAATCAAAAATACCAAAGTGACTAATATAATTGTGTAAATAAATGATATGCATATGTACGTTTGTTAGGCTGCCGTATCCTTCTGGTTCGTACGATTTACTGTCATAAGGGTCGTGCGGATAAAACGTCCTTCCTTCCGTAGGCATTCTGTTTCCATGTCTAAATACTGCCTGTACGAGTTTTAGTTCAGCCACGCACGGTTGAAAACAAAATAGACAAGCGAGTATCGTTAAAGTCCCCGCAATGTTCATGTTTCTGGAGATAATAGAGTAATAACAAATAAATAAAAAGCACACGCGTTAACACTTTGATATGGGCGCACGTTTCACGCGATACTTCTTCGTTATCCTCAAAAACATTCGTTAAAATCTACTTCTGAATTATGAATCTACGCTTATCGAAATTCATGGTTAACTTGTGCGGATTTAACTTGAACCATCAACTGATTTTTAAGACGGTTCGTTGATCGATTTGATATGAACAGCCCTTCGAGAATATCACTCGTAAAAATCACAAAAATTTTGCCAAGATAGACACCCATCGAATAAATCACTTTGTGAGAAAAGATTACAGTCGAATTTATTTAGAATAAAAACGCACAAACTTTTCGTTCGACCTGTTAACCCGCGATAACCTACCGTTCGATATTTTAAATTCAGAACAATTTCTGGAACATTGAACTCGCTTTACAAACGCTATAACACGTTTTGATAATTGATTAAATAATTACCTTGTAACAATGCCACGGGAAATGTCTTGCACTGGTTGCACCGAAATGCTGACGTCTCGACGCGCGATGAATAAAGAACGTTTGCTCCGTTCTTACGGCCACTTTACATCTGATTTTATAACCGAGCATATATTTCCATTCGGCCAAGAGTCCACGACCCTCATTAACGCTCTACAAAGTACTTATTTCCTCGAACTCTGACGAACAGTAAACGGAAACGTTCAAAATTCGGATCCGATTCCTGGATAGTCCTTATCTAACGGAATTCAAAAACAGAAATTATAACGTCGAGTCACGAGGAAAAGAAAATCATCGCAGCAGGAAGTGTTTGACGCATGGGTCTTTTTAAGACAGTGACTCGTTGATAGAAGGAGAAAACCGCACGCGATTTTTCAACATAGCAAATTGCAGCACATTACGTAATCGTAACAGCACTAAACAGAACAATGCACTCACAATTTCAATCGTTGCACTTGTGGAACGAATTCTATAAACCGGTATATTTAATTATATTTTTTCAACAAATGAAACTTCCTTAACACGATGTCTATTGTTTTTAATGTTTCATTTGTTTCACCGATACGGTTGGTTCACGGTTATTTAAGGAGGTATTGCTGTCTAGACTGTCAATTTCACGGCCCTTTTTGTGATTTTTTTTTTAATGATAGATAGGCTTTTTTGTACTGAGACTTTGCAGATATATTTATTCGTCTTATAAGCATGTACAATATTTTTTTCATGGAAAAATATTAAAAATCATGGGAATTATAACTTCTTATTTAGTGGCTCTTTTGGAAAAGGTGCTCCAATAACTTCCAGGATTCCAGGTACTTTGAAACAGAGGGGGTTAAAGTATATTCATAAGAAAGGTTGTAGTTATAGCAGAAACTAGGGAGAAGTCAAGTTCTTCAAGTTTCTAATTTCTATTTGTTAATCGTTCTTTTGTCTTTAGCGTATCAAAAAAAATAGTAAAACTTAATATTTTTTTAAATCTCTAGTTCCAACTATAAAGGCGTGTCTGCTGAATATTCTCTCCAAATTTGAAGTCAATCGGTTTGCTAGATCTTGAAATATCATGTAAGCCATTTTAAATGCGTTTTTTAAAACAAGAAGCTATAACTCTCGCAATTTTTAATATTTTTTGATGAAAAAAATACTATACATACCTATAAGACAAATAAATATATCTGCAAAATGTCACTACAAACCAACCTACCTGTCGTTAAAAAAAAAATCACAAAAAAAGGCCGATGAAATGACAGCCTAGACAGCAACTAAAATACAAAGTTATGTTGTTTATTTGCTGAAGCGGAAAATGGATTAGATTCGCTTTTTGCGTGAATTTAAACTTAGCAGGGGCAACTTAGGATATTACTGCTGTGATCTAGAAAGGTCTAGTAAATTAATAACGCGACATTTGGTTGGCAGATTTTGATCGGAAAGAATGATCCGTGTGGTTGACCTAAAAAGACCATAGATAAGCTACAGTCTCGTGTTATCGAATTTAATAAAGATATAATTTCGAGTTTGACGTGGAACAACATAATAGTTTAGATTAAATATTAAATTCTATAACAAACGTGAACGTAAATGTAAATTATTTATATTATGATTCGTGTAAATAAAACATATTCTATACAAAACGATAAAACAATAGTAAAGTTTATAGTATTTTATGAAAATCTTTTTCCTATCGTGTACAAGAACAAGTTTTTAGAAATAATATTATGGAACATTAAAGCTCTACAAGATATGAAATTTATACTTTTTCTTTTTCTAAATTCTTCTTTCAGTTTATAGAAACTAGATTCGACAATATTATGGCATCTTCTTAGATATAAATAATATTTAGCGTTAATTATGAAAAAATTACGATTAAATAATTGCAAAAAACTAATTTCAATTGAATTTGTATAAATTTATTTTGCACATACAAATAATAGGTACATCATATTTCTTCAAAGATGGTTTTGAGCTTTTTCGTTAACGGTACGTTAGTCAGTATTCGTGGGTTAGAAAATAAATAAGTTATTGAATCGATCACGCGTCAAGCATCGCAAGACATTAAGTACAAACCATTATTATTCTAAATAATATTAGAAATTTAAATAAATTTGAATATCATTTTACAATGACTATAATTAGAAATTTATCTTTCCCTATTGTAAATTACAATGAGAAGATATAAACAATTATGTTACGTCGAAATATATAATTTTCTATGTATATTCTCTTTATACATAAAATTTGATAGTAAACGACGAATTTTCCTCGCGCCTATCTGCAACGTTAGGTAACATGCAATTTGAATCAATGATTTTAATTAGTCTTTAATTAATGCAGGATATTGCATTATTCGCACAGTATATGATTTCTTAACAGTTTTCTTTGGTTCGTCGAGGAATAAATTCAACGTCATAGGCTCGTGCTTTTCTTATTAAGTTATAATTATCCAAGTCTATTTCTTCGTTTGATTTTTCATCGACGTAATCTGGCGTTATTCTCTTGTTGCAAACCAATTCTTCCTTGGATGGCATCAGATTCTCAGTAAGTTGCAAGTATTTGTCCAGAGGACACATAATGTCACAACCAGGAAGACGAAGCTCTTCTACTTTCGACGGAATGCCCAAATAATGAAGAATCTGCAAATATGATTCGAATCTCCGTTATAAATAATTCACATTCTGAAGTAACTACGTATAGAAATTGAATCAACTACAACAAAATCTACGACTACGTTTTCGATATAGATTCGATATACACTGACAACGCATAACTGACTTTGAACTCTGACGAGCAGGTAATAAAATAAAAATTTAAGAAGAAAAAGAGATGAATAACTGATAATACTTTACAAACCTTTACGTAATATTTATTATCTAGTTCGTGGAGTTCCATTATCACGGCGCTGGAATATTCGGGTACGTGCGGACGATATACCTGAAGAGCGTGCAAAATGGCGCTGACAACGTTTTCGTGTCCACTGTACAGGTATATCTTCCGTTCGTCCTTTAATGTTCCAGTTATGAAGGCCAGCATGGTTTTCGTGACAAGTCGAAGATACGGTCCTGAAACGCGAATAAGACGAACAGAATCAGAAACTGTGAATAACAATTCTACAATTCCAAAAATAAAGATTTTGTAAAATCGGGATAGGATCAGGGCTAGATCATGAATCAAGGATAGTAGTCTTACCTGCGTAGAGTCTTCTTAACAATGGAGTAGAACAAGCAATGTCGTACGCGAATACAGTTCCATTCCACAGCTCACCATATGGGAATATGTCATGTGTCCACTGTGGCAAAGAAAGTCCCATAGAATGTTCGGCCATTAATAAATGATACATGTAGTACATATCCCACGGTTCTGTTATGTTCCTTCCAGTCCACGTTGTTAATTGTTTCATAAATTTACTATATTTTGCCAATTCTCTGCGTCCCTCGGGTGAATCCAGTACTCTGTCGTATTCAGCTAAATATCTATGGAGAAAATATTATTCATGAAAATTTCAAGATTCACGTTTAAATATTTACAATATTTAACCGTGGAAAATTGTACAAGAATTCTAAAAATTTCAGCAAATAAACATAAAGTGTTGCGGATAAACATAATTTGCATTCGTAACTGCGAAGATAACGAAATTTGCATGTTGTGTTAAGGGGGGATTCCCGTGTAATGGCTCTAAAAATATTTCATATTTAGGAAACCTTTTTTCAAATCTTTATTAATTAGAATTGTACTTTTTTCAGGGTATAAGGAGACATCTTCAAATTACAGGTAACGTTTTCAAATTTGAGTTTAAAATTTTACTAGCTTATTCTTGAAACGCTGTACAAGTTCAATTTATATCTGATTTTCTTTGGCGTTCTACCTTTTCATTTAGTTTGTATATATACATATACCGCTATTTTGGGACTTACTGAGGACACTCTTCTGGAAGAAAGATGTTGTCTTCGTATCGACGTATATACTGTGTGGGGATCGGTTGCCAATTTAATTGTGGGTTCCATTTTTGTTCTGCGTTTGGTTGAAACAGTGCTGCCAGAACGAGTTGCAAAGACATTTTCGTTCTATCGTAATCTGAACTGATACCCCAGACGGAGCGTGGCGTGTAAGTGGAGCCTAAGAACTTCAAATATCTCTGCCTTAGAACTTTTCCCAATTGGTATTCTCGCCTTTTGCCCGACTGTAATGTTTAAAACTTTTTGTGTAACTTTAATTAATTTGTATCAACTTACATACACGCATTTAACTACTGTTTTCAAATTTTATTTCAATTTTACGATCGATCGTGGTATTTATCATTAAAATATATTTAGAAATGCAGATCATCGAAATATTATCACGATACGATTTTTCAAACGGATAGAAATAAATTTATTTTATGTAAAATCCAATACATTTAATGTTAGTAATAGACGGATTAATTATGAGATTTGAACTTTGAATTACCAATAATTTCTCAGAAGATTTCAAATTTTTAAAGAATAATCAAAACTTACGTTAGTTAATTGACCACGACCCATTGGAGCGAAATTGGAATTGAGATAGGGATCGTTCGGATACGTTTCATGATCGCTGTGGTCCGGTGTCCTATCGCCATGTCTAAATAGCTGTGAATTTAAAAATTAATTGAATTTTTTACAACTTGCTTCGTCTTTTTGCAATCGACAGTTCAAAAAATGTTAAACAAAAGAGTCGATAATTATTTCGAAAAAGTTATCAGAAATCTTAGTCCTAATCGTACTGGAACATAATTTTGAGGCGCGTAGTTTTAAATTTATATAGTAATGACATTTTAACTGTTTTATACCTTAATCAAACATAAAATTTCTTTAGTGAATAAATATATCTACTTACGAGACTCTTTTCTTATTAAAACTTGCCAGTGACTCAAATCATATTCAAACACAATAATTATTTCGAAAAAGTTATCAAAAATCTTTCTATCCTAATTATCCTAGTTATCCTAATCGTACTGGAATGTAACTTTGAAGCGCATAGTTTTAAATTTATATAGTAATGACATTTTAACTGTTTTATAATTATATATATTAATACATTATAAAACAGTTAAAATGTCATTACTATATAAATTTGAAACTATGCGCTTCAAAGTTACGTTCCAGTACGATTAGGATAACTAGGATAATATTAATTAATATTAATATTAATGTTTGATTAAACAGTTTTATAAAATATTATAAAACTGTTTAAACAAACATAAAATTTCTTTAGTGAATAAATATATATACTAACGAGACCCTTCTGTTATTAAAACTTGTCAAGTGACTAAAATCATATCCCAACACGATTAGGGTTAAATAAAAATATACGATTTTCATTTTGACTGGACGTTTTGCACCTAGAAAACGTGCTAAAAATAAATAACCGTGTTTCTTACCACGTTCACTTGACGAAGTTCTGCATCAACGGACGTGACACAAATTATTGCTGCTAAACCAATGATTACAAACATTGGTAAGGAACGCTTACAACCACTAAACGAAATCATCTTAGAAATTGTTCTCCTGTAACGAACAACATTTCGATAAGATTAATTTTATTTTAGAAACTTTATAGAGAAACTTCATTTTCGTTTATCAATTAAATAAACGAGATTGTAGTGCTCTCGTACATATTACAATAATTTGCACTGAACGTTTTTGGTAAACCATTTTTTTTTTAATAAATTCGTTTCGAGTTAAAACATTCAAAGATTAAGTGCTCAATTTGTTTACGAATAAAGAATGTCTTCGAATTATTTCAGTTGCTCTTATTCGAGTAATATTTTTTTTATTTTTCAGATAGTCAATTGAAATGTACCATTTCCTTACGTTTCAACTACTTAAATAAATTGACTCCGGTGCACTATGTAGGAAATAATTAACAATACTGATGTTACGTTTGTCAGACTTAGCGAAGCACTGGCTATATTGTCGATGTGCAACTGATTTTAAAGGAGAGTAATACGTCAAAGGAACATGTCTTTCCTTAGAACGGTTTATCAATGATTTTGGTGTCAGTAAAATACAGTGCAAAACGAGAGCCCCCTTCTAGGCGCGTCTAGAATCACATGTTTTTTTTTATCGCATAATTACGCACGGAACGATAAGAAAAAGGAAAACCTAGTAAGGATTTTCGTTCTAATGACGCATCAAATATCCCTAAAGTATACAAAATGTGGATCACCCGCGTTTATTAGAAACATGGTAATCACAGATACAGTTCACGCTGGAGAATATTTCCCATTAGATCATTCTTCTCTTTTCCTAGTTGAATCATTTAACTTGGTAATCTTCGATAACTCGGAAATTATTCGCCCGATAGGAAAATATTTCGAATAAAAATTACATGGTATTAAGAATGCCGTGTAACTTAATAATTAGTTATTTCTTGTTTTATCATTTTTATAAGTTTCAACGGTTCTGTAAGTTGCATGAATACAAGCATTAATATGTAACGTTGAAGCAGAAATGGAATTATTCGGTAGAATAGTATAATGGATACAATATGGCGAAGTTAATTGTCGACACATAGATTATACGTTAATAATTATCTTCTATTAAATTATCTTTTTACATATTTCTATACGTGTATACTACACAAAAGTGATTGTACGTTAAATAGATTGTAAATACATTCTCCTTGAATCAAAATTACTGTGAAATCGCTGAACAATGTTTGTAAATAATTTCTTTGGTCGTTTCAACAATTTCATCGCACATAATGATGCGAACGTAACCAATGCAATGCCACTGAGTCTTACAAGTATATATAATAGTTAATAATGATGACAAGTGATAACTTAGGGGACACCGTTTCACGTAACATGTAATTTTCAAGATAATAACTCGATGGCCATCGTTATCGTTGCAAATGAACATGAGAATTATATGGCGGGTATTAATGTTGATACTACAACCGATATGTAATTTTCTTGTAATAATTTTTTATCTATTAAAAAGAAGAGAAAAAAAGTTATTCATAGACATTTAACAACTTAATTTTAAGTTGTTCGAGAATCAAATTTACCCAACTTTGTTTCGACAAATTATTTTTACTTTAGCGTAAAACGGTTTGAGTTCCTTCATTATTGGTTGCTATCGAACCAGTTAAATAAAGTAAAAAACTTTCATAATAATAGCGTACAGTTACTTGGGAACTACCTCTTAAACATAATATTTAAACTAACTTTACAAACAATCTCGTGAAAACAACAAACGTTCAGGTAAGCTTTGGAACGAATGAAATCGTGTAACTACGAATTAAATCATTAAACCGAAAAATCTGCCGTTCTATCTAAACGATGTTTATCGTGCGCAAGATTATCGATAAGCCGACAAATTTATACGAAAAGTTAGCAATTTTACGGAAGTAATCACGCAGTTACATAAACTGAAAGAATAATGGGTAACGACGTATAATATATCAACGTTCCGATGTAATTAACATTTGATACAGGAACAGTCGTTAATCTTCCCGGGAGAGATTAGTTTTCGGCTTGGTAGGTTCCATTTAGGGCAATTACATAGAAGCAGTCGACTAATCTAAACAAATACGATTCTGAAGTACATGTCTATTTCATGAAAGAGAATAACGACGGCGATAAGAAGAAAAAGAGATATTGCCATGATATTATTGTAAGATTTACCTGTCGCTCAATTAGAATTTCTCATACAGTGAGTCATAAAATTATTGGCACATGCAAGAAGTAATAGAAATATGAAGGCTAAAAAGTACTTAGAAACTATAAAAGATACTTTTCACGCTTTTTATTTTTTTAGATATAACGTTTAGACCACGCTCAATTAGGATTTCTCATACAGGGTGTTCGGCCACCCTCGGGAAAAATTTTAATGGGGGATTCTACAGGCCAAAATAAGATGAAAATCAAGAATATCAATTTGTTGATTGAGGCTTCGTTAACAAGTTATTAAAAAATTTTAAATTATTCACGGAAAAATTATTTTCGGTTGAGGGGGTTAATTGCAATCATTTTTGGTCATTAGACATACCCTCGAAATCCTACCCACTTTCGAGAAAAAAAATCCAGTAGGTACTGAAATTTTTAGACGAAAATTAAAAAATTTCAAATCGTTCTAAAAAAATTATTTTCGGTTCCGGGGGTCAATTGCAATCATTTTTGGTTATTACACATACCCCCAAAATCCTACTCAGTTTCGAGAAAAAAATTCCTTACCAAAAATATAATTTCTGGCCAGAAATGTCTGCCCGAATTTTCATGCGAATCTTTAAAACGTCATAACTTCTGAACGGATTGGACGATTTTAATGTTTAAAAAAGCAAACTACGCGTATTTTGGTGGAGAATATGTACAAATCGCAAAAATGTTCGAAAAGTTGGTCCTTGACCCCGAAAAATGAGAAAAACCCCATAAAAATGGTCCAATTTTCAAACAGCCATAACTCCTACAACTGTGAATATATTTCAATGAAACTTTTTTCTGAAGTAGAGCTCATGGGTACCTACAAAAAAGTATTAGACAACTTTTCTGTAGGGTGTCAAACAAAATTACTAAAAATCAAAAACGAATTTTTAAGGAAAATCGACAGGGGGTAGCTGCCTATATTTTTCGGCGAAAAAAAAAAATTTGAAATCGTTCTAAAAAAATTATTTTTAGCTAACGGGGTTAATTACAATCATTTTCGGTGAATAGACATACCCCTGAAATCCTACTCAGTTTTGAGAAAAAAATTCAGGAAGGGGGACAAATTTTTTGACAAAATTAGAAAATTTTAAATCGTTTTAAAAAAATTATTTTCTGTTGCGGGGGTCAATTACAATCATTTTTGGTCAATAGACATACCCCCGAAATCCTATTCACTTTCGAGAAAAAAATTCAGTACGTCCGTAACTTTAAACGTTAATAACTTTTTAACAAAGCCTCCATCAACAAATTGGTATTCTTGATTTTCGTCTTATTTTGGTCTCTAGAATAACCCATTAAAATTTTTCCCAGGGGTGGCCGAACACCCTGTATATAATATAATTCTTAGAAAAATATATTTTTGTTATCTCTTATGGTGCATATCTAGGGGGTGAAATTGGCCTTCCTAGTCAAAATTCTGACTACACCCTTGTTAAGAATCCCCGATTCAGAGAAAAAATTATGCAAAAAGATGTTCCTCAAATTGATTCGTCATAGTTATAAAGTATGTACGATTAAGATAATAAAATTTCTTTGTTGATTGTTTCAATTTACCTTCTTTTATTTCTGTCTTATTCGACAGTTATAAAAAAATGTATACCTTTGATAACAAACATAAATATTACATTTTACGAATATTTAACTATTATGAAAGTACATATCTTTCAAACAATAACGATTTCAAGACACGCAAATAACATGACTGTGACCAGAATTCCGTATTATGTATAAAATAGGTTCTTTATCAGGACAAAGTCAAACGTTCCTTGCATTTCAATGTATGTATCTCTTTTTTTTTTCCTTCCTTTTTTTAAGGTTCTCTCAACATTATATATAATTAATGACTACACGTAGAATACATGATGCGGGTGGTATTTGTTGATAACTTATCAGCAAATACCGAAAGCGAGCGTATCGAAACATTATCTCAATATTGTTTGATAATTAAATCGTGATTTAGAAACGTTTATTGCATTATTTATAATAAACGAGAGCAGAAAATCCGATTTATTGTACGTTCTTATCACAAACGATTCTAGAGATTTAGACACCAGCTGTACTTAAAGAGAAAAGCTTTGCTGTATAAAGATTGTTTGCACTTCACTGACAAACTTTCCAATCGAGATGTAATTCACGAATAATCAGTAAAAGAATAACTGAGCGACGAAGTTACTATCTAATCAAATAATATTAATACGTTTATACTCCTTTCACGTGTTTTCTTTAACAAATATTGTAGTAACATCAGAAAAATAATGTTTCAAAATGTATAAAACAACTATTAAGGAACAAAATATCTATGAAAATTTAAATTATATTTCAGATCAGCAGGGTTTAAAACAGCATTGAAAAATATTTTGGACTAATTTTATAGGTGTACTGCTGAAACTTTGTTTCTATAATTTTATTCTAAGGGTAATACCATCGAAATTATAATATACGTATTTGCATAAAGAAAAAGATAACATTTCTACTATCAATGTACTCCAAAAAATATTAATGCGCCTACTGTTCTAACAAATTGTGTAACGCATGCTGTGCACGTGGTTCCGTGTTTTATCACATGAATGTAACAAGCATTGAGCTTCAAATTTCTAGATGATAAGATACTTCGCCAACGTGCTGATATACATAAAACTGGTTTGCAGTAAGCAGGTTGTTGATAGAGAAAATGATCAGTGGCATAATTATCTTTCATGGCACGTACTATCGCCTAGATATATCGTAATTTATGCGCGAAGCGCCATACAATTCAGGAAAATTGATGATATTTGAATATTTTTAGTTTATGATGTCAGAGATACTCTGACAAGGAAACAAATGTCGAAATGTCGATTGTCGATTTTGATGAAAGGACAATGATAAATAACGTCAATTTTTTGCCTTGACAGAGAACAACAAATTCTTTCATAACTTGCTTCTACACATACTTAGGAACAAAAAATATGATGTCGATTAATCATCTTTTTGCATAATTTTTTCTCTGAATCTAGGATTCTTAACAAGGGTGTAGTCAGAATTTTGACTAGGAAGGCCAATTTCACCCCCTAGATATGCACCATAAGAGATAACAAAAATATATTTTTCTAAGAATTATATTATATACAGGGTGTTCGGCCAACCTTGGAAAAAATTTTAATAGGAGATTCTAGAGACTAAAATAAGACGAAAATCAAGAATACCAATTTGTTGATGGAGGCTTTGTTAAAAAGTTATTAACGTTTAAAGTTCCGGACGTACTGAATTTTTTTCTCGAAAGTGAATAGGATTTCGGGGGTATGTCTATTGACCAAAAATTATTGTAATTGACCCACGCAACAGAAAATAATTTTTCCAGAACGATTTGAAATTTTTTAATTTTGTCGAAAAATTTCACATGTTCTCGAATTTTTTTCTAGGAAGTGGGTAGGATTTCGAGGATATGACTTTTCACCAAAAATGATTGTAATTGACCCCTATAGCCAAAAATATTTTTTTTAGAACGATTTGAAAAAATTGTTTTTTGCCGAAAAATTTCAGCAGCTCCCCTGTCAATTTTCCTTAAAAATTCGTTTTTGATTTTTAGTAATTTTGTTTGACACCCTACAGAAAAGTTGTCTAATACTTTTTTGTAGGTACCCATGAGTTCTACTTCAGAAAAAAGTTTCATTGAAATATATTCACAGTTGTAGGAGTTATGGCTGTTTGAAAATTGGACCATTTTTATGGGGTTTTTCTCATTTTGCGGGGTCAGGGACCAACTTTTCGAATATTTTTGCAATTTGTACATATTCTCCATCAAAATACGCGTTGTTTGCTTTTTTAAACATTGAAATCCTCCAATCCGTTCAGAAGTTATGATGTCTTAAAGATTCGCATGACATTTCGGGAAACGATTTCTGGCCTGAAATTAGATTTTCGTTAAGGAATTTTTTTCTCGAAATTGGTTAGGATTTCGAGGGTATGTCTATTGACCAAAAATAATTGTAATTGACTCCCGCAACCGAAAATAATATTTCCGTGAAGAAATCTAAATTTTTTAATTTAATTTTTTAGTAACTTTGTAACGAAGCCTCAATTAACAAATTGATATCCTTTATTTTCGTCTTATTTTGGCCTCTAGAAACTCCCATTAAAATTTTCCCAGGGGTAGCCGAACACTCTGTAGATGGATACACAGGGTGTTCGGTAACTGGTAGTACAAGGGGGGTGATTCTACATGAAAAAATAAGTCTAAAATATAGAATAACAATCTTTTTTGAATTTTCACAGGGTATGCGTGGTATGTAGATGATTGTCTCGATGGGTATTATTGCAATTTAAGTTTAAGTTTAAGTTAATAAACAATTCCATGACACTGGAGGTGTTTATCAACATAAACTTCAATCGGGGCAATGATCTACAGTGAAATTCGTTATAACAAAACATGATCAAGCACACGCGTACCCGGCGAAAATTCAAAGCCGATTTTCTCGAAAACAAAGCCTCACACGAAAAATTTTTATTGTATATTTTAGATTTATTTTTTCATGTAGAATCACTCTTTTTTCGCTTGTACCACCAGTTACCGAACACCCTGTATATTAATATTTCTCTGGTTGAAATTTCGTTCAATGCAAGTTTCTTTGTTTATGTTGTTAAAATTATAGTTTTTCACAACGTTATCTAAGTCTTGGTAAAAATGCAACCATAAATTATATTGATATTCACGACATATCATGTACTACTTTATTAAATTGCTTTCAACCTGTCTTATTTAAGGTCACGATAATGACCATTGAAAAACCAAACGCAAAGAATTAACGAATGTAGCGAATTACGCAAATACTCGTATGGTGTCCTGATATTGTTATCAATTGAATTTTATGAATCGTACAACTAATTAAGTTGCTTTCAATTACCCGGTGATTTTATAAGTATCCAATTATATTTTTATTAATTTTTAAATTTAGAATTATTCTTTCAAATTGCTAATTAATTTCAACATCAAGATCATTACATTGAATAAATTTATTTATTCTAATAACATTTACAGAAATTATTACACTTTGTATACTACACTTAGCAACGTTCTGTTCATCAGTTATCTTAAGTCTTAATTTTAAATTTTATTCTTACTAAAGTTTATAATAGAAAGTATATCTATTAAAAAACAAGATAAGTCATATCATATTTCATTAATTGTTCTCAGAACAATACTTTTAATCGAATCGTACTCTTATTTTAATTCTAGTAACGATGTGATTCTTCGCTTTTCTTCAAATAATACGTCAATTTTCTTTCTGTCAAAGTCATAGTTTTCATATATCGTTCGCATTGTAATATACAAAACGGAACACGTAAAATTGTCAGTAACGTTTACATCAATATTATTATTCTTTTAGAAATGTGAGTAAAATAAATGTAACTAATTTTCGGTAGAAATGTAAAAAATATGTTAAACGAAATCTTCTTTGAAGGAAACTTTTTGGAAACTCGAATATGGCTCTTATCTCTTTTCTTTCTTATAGTATAATTCGAGCATAAGTTGAACAATTTCTGTTATCAGTAGATCCGAGAACAAAAGAAAAGGAGCAACGATTCTAATTGTCTACGCTAAGATAAAAACAAATTTCATACGATGTTAAACCATATAACTTTGTGCAAACACAATCGACGAATGTGTGGGATAATTTACACAGATTAAAAGTTCGTAAATTACTTACTCGCGATAAGTGACTCATATGTAAACGGTGTAAATTTTTTAAATATTTTTTGCGTATGTTTATTCGATCGTGCATAATTTTGTTTTCACTCGAGTATTTCTTTGGTACCGCAAAATAATTGGAAATTCTTATATTCCATTTTACCATGGAATAACGTGTTTGTAACCATTGATTAAATAAATTATTCCAAGAGTTTGAAAAAGCAATCGTGCACGATCCTGTTCACTTTAGAACTACAAAAATAAAATTCGCGATAAATTGAAAATAAAAACAATGTTCGATTCATAAAATATTTTATTGAACATATCGAACATATTGTTTTACATATTCTTTTCCTTGATAAAGAAAATCAATTTTTGCGTATGTTATTTTAAAGAATTCATTTCCCGAGATCGATGAAATTCAATATTTCGTTAAATAATGTATCGTATAATTCAGAAGACATGCATAACTTAATTTCGAGCATCAGATAGGTAGTGTGTACATTTTCTCTTGCAATTTAGCATTCGACAATTTTACTATTTCAATATATTCTTATCTCTAATTGAACACTTCACTTTAGTCATTATTAATTTGTTACTATTAACTTACTATTAAGTTGGTTCAGCGTTAAAAAAGTTTTGAGCACTGAGAATTACTGTAACTTTCGAAATGCAATGAATGACTATGATGACATTCTTACTGTGCACGCGCTGTTTCCCCCAAGTTGATGATGGTTTCACAGAGTATCGTCGGTCTAAACAATCCTCACAAAAGGTGACTTCGGATACATTTTATAAGATCCGTAATCTTTCGATTGCGAAGCCCCATACTGGAAACGAACTGATTGCTATGAATTATACAAAGCCCAGAAGATCGTTACTTTTGATAAAGTCGACGATTTTACGCGAAGGTTACCGATTAAATTAAATACCACTGTTGCACGAACACTGGAGACACATCAGAAACACTTTATCTGATTACTATCATCAAACGAAGAAGCAGATACCGTGTTATGCAGTCACCTGGGAAGTTAGAACAGGTGTCGCCTTCATTATTGTGTTGCATACCTACAATTCAAGGGAACTGTTAAAAAGTACTGCGGATATAAAAAGCATCATAGATAAAACAATTATGGATTCACGAGTGAATGTTTGTAGCCGTGAAGTATCCTGATAATTTGTTTGACAACAGAAATAAAGCGTATGGTAAAACGCAAAAAAGTGTAAGATTTGTAAGAGGAGAGATTTTTAAAATTGCTTAACAGCTGATTGAGATCTTTCATCAAAGTCGATGAAGATATTTGATGTATCTTGTACAATTTGCTCGAAGATACGTACGTGCGAAAAAAAATTTACGCGAAACTGTTGTCAGTGGGATTTTAACAACGATTCGATTGTTTCAGGGCTGTTGTAATTATCGAGTTATAAAATAGGACCGTAAGAAGTTCTCCACCTGAAAATGAAAACGACCGTAGGTGTATCAACGATAATTGTGATCGCATTATGTATCGTAACGTCAGTCGAGTGCATTCCAGAACTGCAGTTATTGCACATCGTGAGAACAAAATTTATAATTTTATTTTTCGAAGTGTGATAGAATGGAAAGATCAAACGGATTAACGATGGGAACATCGAATATATTTTTTACAGGTGTTCGCGCATAAAACATATGCACCGATTTCGGATATAATACACAGCAATGATACAAGTTTGCCAAGCGAATTAACTTATGAATACTTTAATTCCGCTGCTCTTGACATGCCCAATGTAAGTCTGCACATTTTCTTGCTCGGTAAACAAATGTAAAAAATTCAAAACTTAAAACTACAAACGTTAAAGGAGTGTAAATATTTTGAATATGATTAATTATTTCTGATATTTTACGCGTAAGTCGAATTACAAGGTATGTTCTAAGTACAAACATGTTTTATCTGTATAAACAGGGTGCTCGATCACCCCTGGGAAAGATTTTAATGGGGGATTTTGGAGAATACCAATTTGTTGATAGAGGCTTCGTTAAAATGTTATTAACAATTATAATCAAAAAATTTCAAATCGTTCTGGAAAAATTATTTTCAGTTGCGAGGGTCAATTACAATCATTTTTGGTGAATAGACATACCCCCGAAATCCTACCCACTTTCTAGAAAAAAATTCCGTACGGGCGGAACTTTGAACGTTAATAACTTTTTAACGAAGCCTCCATCAACAAATTGGTACTCTTGATTTTCGTCTTATTTTGACCTCTAGAATCCCCCATTAAAATCTTTCCCAGGGGTGGCCGAACACCCTGTATAACGTATTACGAAGATCATCGAGTAAAAAAAAAAAGAACAGAATAATTTTATTCGACAGGCTGGCAAACTCAACATGTACAATCTAGGAGTCCATTTACGCGAGGAGTATAATCAATTTTTGGGTGATATTTATACAGTAAATACAATGAAAATGCATACAGCAGAATACCCATTATCAATGATATCTGCTCAATTAGTGAATGCAGGCCTCTGGCCTCCGACGGAAACCCAAAAATGGGACGATGATATAAATTGGCAACCAATACCCATGGGTGAGCACGCAAAAGCAACAAATTAACAAACAGACGATTAAAAAATTGCTTACGTTGTACTATTATTTCTTGTAGATTACATGTCCATTGATAAAGACACTTTATTACTGGGAACGCGTTGTCCAAACTTTGTTTCTGAGATGAACAGAGTTTTGAATACAATTCAAATGAAAAAGACAATGTTACATCATTCGCCTTTATTCGATTATGTGTCTCAGAATTCTGGAATGGAAATACGGAAACCATCTGAAGTAGCTCTTTTATACGCGGCTCTCGAGACAAAAGTAAGCTTCTCGGACAATACTGTAATTTATTCCGAATTAAAGATAAGTGTTTCTCTTACGTTCACGATGTTACAGTAGCGAATTGAACGTGCAAATATATTATAGAAAATTCTCGTAAACATTTATTATTTTAGTGGTCATCTTCGTGATTGAAACTGAAAGAGTTTTGTATTTAATATTTTTTTCAAATATGCGTGGTGTTTTGGGGCATAAAATTTTCAAACAAACGTTATCACAGGCAGATCTGAATCAATCTCTACCGTATTGGGCCAGGGAAATTTTTCCCGATGGAGGATTGTACAATATGACGTTGTTAGAGTACGATCTTCTTTCGCAAACTCATCTGCAAAGACAACTGAACGGAGGAACAATTCTAAAGGAAATTCTAGCGAATTCGTTAAGTTATATTTACGGGGGTATACCCGAAGAAAGAAAGCTCATGATATACAGTGGTAACGACAGAAATATTGCCGCCATTTTGAAGACTCTCGATTTATGGTCACCGCACATTCCCAATGAGGCGGCTTCGGTAATCTTCGAAATGTATTATGATAACGAAACGCTGAGCCACGGTATAAAGGTAACTGTATTTAATTTTTAAAAAAACTATTACATTTCTGTTACAAACAAAATATTACTATTTAACGCACAGGTGAGTGACGAAATTTGTATAAAAACTATACTGTAGTTTATACTTATAGTCCTATCGAATTCTTAGATCTTTCTTCGTAATTTTACATTTTACATTCGATGAATGTTACTGTTATTATTTCAGATAAATTACTACACGGGTATTGAAGATGATACTATACCTTTAACGTTGCCCAACTGCACAGAAATTTGCCCACTGCAAATATTCTTGAATTCTTTCTACGACGTGCTACCAAAAAATGCAGAATTACTGTGCAATTGGAAACGTACTGTCCTTCTTGATGATGTACCATTATTAGACAACGCTCTTTACAGTCGATCTGAATCTCATAAATTGAAAAGCGTTATTATTTGCTTCTCGTTAATAATCATGTTGTTTCTGCACTAAATAGTTGACATATATAATTTATAGAATTTATAATTGTAAGTACACTAATTTTACAGATTTTTTTTAATTCTTTAATATAATACGATAATTTATAATCTCGTTAAAAATATGTTTGTTTTTACAATTGTTTCAAATCAAATAATTCTCAGCAATGTAGATCTGAATACATATTTCTAGTACGAATGCATATAAATTAGTATTTGCGTACTCGTACAATTATAGGAAAATGTAAATGAAAAGACAATCTCAGTATATTTAAATTATTCCAATATACCGAATCTGCTATATTACAACAATAAAAAGTATGTATTATATATTATTATTTATTTATAACATACAATCTTGATCTATAAAACGAAGCTCCATACATGGTAGATGCACTAGTGTATAACGTTAGATTCTAATTAAAACATTGCTTATTTGCGTGTCAATATATTGACTAATTGACGTGACTTTTCTGCAAATTGGGTAAAGTTATCTGCAACAACTACTGTAAAATCATCCAGAATCATTAACCATCGCCGTTCCCTTTTATACACGCTGTCCTCTACTATCATATCCTTAAATTTCAATTGTTTTTTCCATAAATCGACGACGGATGGTATTGTTTCTTCTTCGAATTTATTGCCATCTTCGGTAGAGAAGAGTAAACGATATTTTTGAAAACATAAAGTTAACGCATAAAATATAATATGTAATTGATTTACTATGTTATATACGTCGGCTTTTTTGTCATTCATCAGAGAGACTAAAACACCTTCCTGAGATTTCAGTTTCGTAGTTAAATAATTTATCGTTTCAATACAAACTTTCGTAGAATTGCAAAGTTCTAAAGCGATGGATATTTCATGAGTTAACATTGTAATCTAAAAAATAAATAGTTAAAATTAAAAATCTGTAGATTTGGTAAACCTTACGTTGTCAAGGTCACCCCCTGAATGACCCTCAGAAGGTTTCAGCCGTCGCTCGTTTTTTATTAAAAAGTTATTAATAAAAATGTATTATTAGTATTACACTAGAATCTGCGTATACGTATACTCAACGTGACCTTGACGTTCACACAGTTTATGAAGGTCACGCTCTTGAACATCCCCCACAAAATTATACCTCTCGTTTTTTATTAAAAAGTTATTAGTATATAAAAATTACCGGAAACAAAAAACAAGAATATGTAATTTCGTTCCACGAGCCTTGCGGAGCGTAAAATAAAACATCCCTCATGAGTTGAACAGTATCATATCAAATTCGTTTTGCTGACTGGTGAGCTGCGTCTCCCCAAGACCCCCCTTAAAAACTACACTAATACCGACACCCATTTTTAATAAAATACACGATGTCTTGCGCAATGAAAATTATACATATGTCAAGGTCAAGGTCATCGGGGCTGCCTCCCCTAAACATAAGGTTTACTGTAGATTTCAACAGTTCTAGCCTACCTATTCTGTATATGAAACTGGAATAATTTTGTTTTTACTTTGAGGCAAATTAAATGCAAAAATATGAATTATATTTTGATCGACAGCGATTTAACTTTTGCCAGGTTATATTAGGTACATTTATCCAACATTTTTTGTTTTTCAATTTACCTTATTCAATTCAGGGTTCCCTATGCTTTTCTCCAGTATATCAGTTACGGTTTGCAAAATTTCATGCGTGCACGCGTTGCTTTTCTTTTCAGCTTCGTAAACATCACGAAAGTTTAATATCGTGTTTATAGCTTCAGCTTCTAAAGTATCATTCCAACACCTTTTTCTCATATATTGCCTCGATATTCTTCCATCTTGAAGAATCGAGAGTATTACTTTGATCGATTGAAAAGCAACGTTGTCTGTACTGAGAGCATCGAGCGTAAATTTCAGCCATTTAGAAGGGACCGTTTTCTCTACTTTTCTATTCTCCTTATGCATACAGTCCGTTTCGTTCGCGCAATCTAATTTTCTTTTCTTTGGGCATGATCCCGTAAGTTCCATATTCTCCGTCGAACTTTCACACCCTTCGGAATGTTTTTTCGTATCTCGTTCACACGCTTTTATGCTAATCAAATCTGCACCTTCGTTATCTTTCTGATGAAAGGATAATTTCAACGAAGATAGGCACGACTGCTGACTTTTATCAGACATCCTATCTTTTTCAGCCATGAACGCAGTACAAAATTCCAAATCCTGCACGTCTGTTGCGATATTTTCTCTTGGATAAGAGATAATATTGTCAATTTTCTCACCCGATAAAATAACGTGTTCATTTTGGAGAATGGAACAGTCTCCGCTCAATAGATACGTATCGTACGCGCTGTCTTTCTGAACGGAAGCAACATTATCATCCTGTTTCGCAGAAATTGGAAGATTCCTCGTACTAAAATGAGAATTAAATACTTTCGTGCGTTGAGTAATTAACTCTAACGCTAAGTTTGAACAATTTTCGTCTGACGAATCATCTTCTCCCGAGCTAAGAGCAACATCATTTTTCAATTTTAAATAACTCTTCCGTGAAAAATTACTGTCACGGGAAGTTAACAAAGATTTTTCCGTCGATGTTTCAATATTAAAATCGCTTTCCTCAAGCACCTTATCACTTACATTTCGCACCACCTTATTAATGTCTTCGTTTTCGAAAGAATCTTTGAATATATCCGAACAGGATGAATATTCTGTATCCGATTCTGAAATGACGAAGTTATTCAGAGTGGTACTCTTTTCCGTAAAACTCTTTTTACAATATCTTTCCGTAGTTCGAAAGTCAAGGATGGATAGATCGCTCCAGCTCTTTATGAAATCCTCATCGTTTTGTTTCGCGTTACTTTGTTGGTGGTGCTGCGATAAGCTACACTTTTTATTCTGCTTAACATTGCAGACTGAACTGATGGAGTTCGCGTACTCTAAATAACTGCCCAATAATATACCCCTTTTCGGAGTTACATTATGCGAATTCGTCGAATGCAGACATTCGTGATCACGTTCTTCAACTTCGGAAATTCTACCTCGATTGCAACACTCAAAATCCTTACCTGTAGGAAACATAATATTACAATCTTTTTGTTAGAGGAGGATAACATAAAGGAGACGTTCGGGTCTCCTTATGCAGCAACCTCCACGTGGTGAGACCTGGTATAGAGGGTATTCCCCTGGGAGAAATTTTAATGAGACATTCTAGAGGCCAAAATAAGACGAAAATCAGGAATACCAATTTGTTGATTGAGGCTTCGTTAAAAAGTTATTAACGTTTAAAGTTGCGCCTGTAGAACGGCAATCTGCGAACAGCTACGTGCATGAGATAGTGGTTCTCACTCAACATGAGAAACTCTACAGCCATACAGTTTTGTGAGCGAGAACCACTATCACGCATGCGCAGCTGTTCGCAGATTGCTGTTCTACAGACGGAACTTTAAACGTTAATAATTCTTTAACGAAGCCTCGATCAACAAATTGGTATTCTTGATTTTCGTCTTATTTTGGTCTCTAGAATCTCCCATTAAAATTTTCCCAAGGGTGGCCGAACACCTTGTATAATCGCTGTCACACACGATGAAAAGTACTTCTTCGTGGGTAACACCAAGCTAATGACTGCAAATTTAAAATAGTTTCTCTAAATATCGGATAAAATTAATAATAACAATCCTGTGCATCATATAAGGGACGAAAGATTTTTCTACGTTTGCTAACTTTCTCGATTTTAGTAGTTCATTTAGCCACTGGTTTTTTTTTACCAGGTTGTACGTAAATGAAGGAGCAGTTTTCTCCGACAGTGAACAGTCGACCGCCGACTGTCTTCGGATTAGGGTCGCATGAGCGTTGAAACGACGTGCATTTTTATGTTTTTCCTTGTCTTGCAATTGGAAACAACGAAGATAGACAATACCGACGTTCATATGTCTGTCTTTGGTTGTTTTCAATTGTAAGGCAAAGAAAAACATAAAAATGCACGTTGTTTCCACGCTCGTGTGCCCCCGGTCTAATGGAACTTAACGCAGTTTATTCAAGAAGCGATTATAATACACTCAGTGAAATTTCCATACTTCCATTAAAATTTTCCCTTTTTTTGATAGTTGTTCATCGAGTCTTTTATTTTGAATAGTTCCTATGAATTTAATTGTTTTCTAAGTTAGTAATTTTGGTTATTGGATTTTGTTCTAATTGTTACCGTAACATTTGACATTTCATTGAAAATTTGGACGAAATTATTATAGTTCCAGATTCGTTTTTTTCTATTTTTGGCTCTGTAAATGTTATACATAATATGCATACGTATTGAATTAATTATATTTTCATAAAATAGCGAGTATTTTTAGGTTATGTTGATTTATTCTTAAGTTATTAGGAAAAAATAATTCGATATTATAATGCACGACTCTAACAGAGACATTGCTCGATAAATAAAGAGATAGCATCATGTTGTGAATAAATTTGTTAAATTAAATTAAAAATTCAATATAAACAAGCAAAATATTCATTAAAAATGTAATGCAACTTAAAGATATTGTATGACAAACGTGGGATAGTATACATATTAACATTACAGAACTTAATTAACATTATGAATGACAGAAACTTTGAAGTTATTAGGAAAAATGGTGGTAATACACACTATTGGCCTGTATACACTTTGTTTTTAAAATATAAATAAAGCAATATATTACTTGGAATTATAGAAACTCTCTTTAATTTATTTTTAAAAATTCATGTTTTTCAATAATTACTCATATAAAGATGCATGTACATTTTATTATTATTCAATTGTCTTTATTATTAATCTAGTATTAAGTTTAGAATTAGAACATATCCGTCTTCTACATATCATTTGATATTATGAAGAAATATTGCATAGAACTATGAAAATTTTGACTGAGTGTATTGTTTCATATCTTTCAAACGACAGTGCAGTCAGCCTATGCTTGGTTCATAAATGTATGAATGGAGCTTTAAACAAATATAAAAACAACTCTTTAAAGAAAAATACTAAATGTTGACCTGTAGTATTACTTCTCTTTGGATTAGTATTCCATTGTTTATGAAACACCAAATGAAATTGTTCAATGGAAATATCTTTCATGAACATTGTCATTGATTTTAGCCAAACCACAGCCTGTATAAAAGCTATATCAGCCTCATAGTCTTCTGTATAGTCTGAGATTTTTTCACAAGCCTCTATAAGATTTTGTGGTATATTCAAAAAATGTTTGCAACGATAACAGTCAATATTATTATTTTCATCGAATTTCCTTAATTTTGTTCCATTCATTTCCATTAAAAGATCTTCCACAACAGGGGAATCTGATTTTTCTATTGTTTCCGGCACATTATACATATAACTATCTATATTAATAAATAGAAATAAAAATTACGATTATATTTCTATTAACATGCAATTTTTTATTTTAGTAAACATAAGGGTTTTAATTATTTTTACACAACCTATATCGGATGTCAGATGGGTCGAATTTTTCATGTATATTTGTTGCAATTCATCTAGAATTTTATTTCGATTCTCGACATGAATTTTTATTTGTTCAATTTCAATAGTATTGTTGTTCATCTTGAAAATAATGGTAATTAAATTACGATACAATGCATATTATACAATTGTATATATCAATGTATATTTTAAACAGTTCGTACGAATATTGCTACACTCTATTCAGTTAATTTTACAATAGAAAAGCATGGAAAATCTTGCCTTACAATATCGTTAGATCTAATTATGAGTGTAATTGATGCAAATATTGAATTTTAGTTCAAGTTTGCAATTTTTAAAACCTGTTACGGTCACATAGTTAAATATAATATACATATACATATAACTAAAAAGAAATGACATTTAAAGCAAAATTGATCTTAACGTTCAGAAAACAACAGAATAGCGTACAAGGAAATACGAAGAAGAGTAATATGAAGTTAATAATTATAGTATTGTATAGAAATTTAAATATATTACTTTATTGACGTTATCAATGCATGCAACTGATAATTAAGAATATCCCTTGATAACCATTATATAACTTCTAAATGTAAATAGCAAATAATTGTAAACGCATATTGAAGGTTTAACTTCACGTGCTTCCGGTGTACCGAACTAACCGGGAAGACATGGTGGTTCAGAAGCACTAGTAGTGTAAAGTGATTTTGATTTTAATATTACCATATAAAAAAGCTTTATCAACCACCTGTAAATATGGATTCGCTTTCGTCTGGTTCTTTAACTAGGGACGAGCTTATGGAACAAATTAAACAACAAATTGCCGTTGCAAATGCACAAGAATTGCTTACGGTACGGTTACACAAGTACATATACTTTTTACTTTTGCAAACTTAAGATGAATGAACGGCACAGGTTTAATCTCATATTTTCAGAAAATGACAGAAAAATGCTTTAAAAAGTGTATAAGCAAGCCGGGTACTGCATTAGATACTTCAGAACAGGTAACCTCTCTTATTCGTAAAATATAACCTTACGAATACTTAAATGGTTCATAAAAAATGCATTAGGTAACAAATTAACAGGTTTATATATCGAAAGTATTCTTCTTTCGTGTTTAAGGTGCCTTGAAAGTCTAGCTCGTAATACGTTTCCTAATTTAAGTTCTACTTTAAGCGAAACATTGTGCCACTTTCATTGACATTCGTACAACGTGTATTCCGTTCATTGGAAGATTATTAATTAAGCATACTAAGAATATGAAAAATATTTCATAAAGAATCATACTTAAGTACGGTTTCTAAGGAGTTTGTAAATTTATTTTTGCATATATTAGTTTTACATTATATATAAGTAAGGTTGCATCATTATGAATGTTTGAAAAAAGATATTTGTATATAAACATGAATAGAAATAAATTAAACATAATATACACAACAGTGTTTTGTCATTATTGTTACAAGACGTCATTTAATGTTTTAAAATTAAAGAACAGACTTTTGAGGTATCCTGTATATTCAAATTGATAATATTTTAATGTTACGAACATTTTTATTATTATAAATATGGAATTATAGCATAAATTACTTTGTTTTACTTACAGAAATGCATAGCAATGTGTATGGACCGATATATGGATGCTTTTAATCTTGTATCAAAAGCATATAGCGATCGATTACAAAAAGAACGTAACAGAATGTAAAAGTACAAATTTTTGAATAAATTGTTTCTTTGTTGTATACCTTGTAGTTTACTGAACAACAAAAGTAGCATTTCAACTATTTTCCATCTGAGGATATCAATATGAAGATATTATGATTGTAATTACAGTATACATTTCATACAAGATTGGCATAAAATAATCTGTTCCAAAGTTATCTTGATTATAAGTAATAAATAGTTTTGTATATAAGGATGTCAATCTTAATTAATTTCTGTTATGATATAGATATTTACACATGTAAAATTTGCAAATTACTGATATGTTACTTTTAATTTTAATACTTAAAGACAAGCGACACTGCCATGTGCGTTGATAGAATATTAATGTAATTGTACAATAAACTGCATGTTCTTTAAATTTGGTATTTTACATATGTGTTAAAAAATTAAAAGATCTTGTTATATTCTACCTACAAATTTCATAGTTAAACACATTAATTGAACATTGATTATAATTTATATTTAATCAGTTGCAGAAAAATATTCATTATACAAGTACTATTAATAGTATGGCCTCGTTACTGGTAAAATTAAGATTTTAATCAAAAATTCATTGAAAACAGTTTCTAAGACTCGTATAAAATTTTCCCGCTTATATTGTCACGTCACATTAAAATATCGAAATATTGATTTTCGAGAACTTAAAAAATAGATTTCTACAAAAATTTTTTACTTTGGTAATGTAAACCATTTTTCAGATATGGCAAATAAATAATTATGCAAAAGCCAAGTGAGGAATTCGTTAAATTTTACACGTTTATTTGGATACTTACTAATTATTCAGAATCTAATTGCAATCTCGAAATTTTTGGTAAAACGTGTTTATATCTTTTTGAAAAGTACTTGTAAAACATAACTCCATCTTGAGCAATTTTCAATTAATACAATTACAGACAAAACATTCGTTCAATTTTATTATTAATATAAATATTACACAAAAAATATTTAATATTTAATTTAGTATACAGAGTATTCGGTCACCCTTGGAAAAAATTTTAATGGGGGATTGTAGACGCCAAAATAAGACAAAAATCAAGAATACCAATTTGTTGATAGAGACTCCGTTAAAAAGTTATTAAAAAATTAAATTAAAAAATTTCAAATCTTTCTGGAAAAATTATTTTCGGTTGCGGGGGTCAATTACAATCATTTTTGGTCATTACACATACCCACGAATTCCTACTCAGTTTCGAGAAAAAAATTCCTTACCGAAAATATAATTTCTGGCCAGTAATGTCTGCCCGAATTTTCATGCGAATCTTTAAAACGTCATAACTTCTGAACGGATTGGATGATTTTAATGTTTAAAAAAGCAAACTACGCGTATTTTAATGAAGAATATAAACAAATCGTAAAAATATTCGAAAAGTTGGTCCTTGACCCCGCAAAATGAGAAAAACCCCATAAAAATGGTCCAATTGTCAAACAGCCATAACTCCTACAATTGTGAATATATTTCAGTGAAACTTTTTTCTGAAGTAGAGCTCGTGGGTACCTATAAAAAAGTATTAGACAACGTTTCTGTAGCGCGTCAAACAAAATTACTAAAAATGAAAAAGGAATTTTTAAGAAAAATCAACGGGGGGTAGGTGCCTAAATTTTTCGACGAAAAAAAAAATTTCAAATCGTTCTAAAAAAAATATTTTTGGCTGTATGGGTCAATTACAATCATTTTTGGTGAAGAGTCATATCGCCGAAATCCTACTCATTTTCTAGAAAAAAATTCGAGGTGTGAAATTTTTCAACAAAATTAAAAAATTTGAAGTCGTTCTGGAAAAATTATTTTCGGTTGCGGGGGGCAATTACAATCATTTTTGGTGAATAGACATACCCCCGAAATTTTACGCATTTTCGAGAAAAAAATTCAGTACGAGCAGAAATTTAAACGTTAATAACTTTTTAACAAAGCCTCCATCAACAAAATGGTATTCTTGATTTTCGTCTTATTTTGGCCTATAGAATCCCCCATAGTTTAAATTAATTTAGTCGACTGTATCATGTTTCGATCTTTTTCACTAATATGAATATTTAAATCAATAAATCATTAAAAGTATGAAAATTTTTTTAGTAAGATTAATTTTTAACGAGGATCGGGTATAAGGTACGTAGAAGAAATTCACAACACTTGCAAAAGAGAAAAATCTTTATAAAATAAATAACATATACATGAATATCATTACATCGTACTTCAAAATCATAAATAAGTAACTTAGGTGTTTTGTAAATCCCACAATTCCATAGTATGTATTTGCATTGTTTATTATTCATACACACTAAAAGGCACAATATAGCTACCAATACTTCAACGTGGTTACAAAAGTAATTCTCTAGGACTGTATGAAAAAATATTGTGAGTAGTTTATTAATACTTCTTCTGTTTAATTTGGTATTATAAATTAGCAAATAACAATAATTACAATTATTTCGTATCAGTGTTTGCAAAATTTATGATTAATTTGCATATAGTGCATTAAATACCATCGTATATACAAATTAATACAGATATTTTTTGTAACATAACAAATCGATGTCATTAGTTATTCATGATATTCTTTTACTATCAAAAACTGCTTCAAGGATACATACATGTATATATATCAAAAAGAAATTTATTAATAATTTTTTATCTGAAAAAATATATTTCGAAGTTTTTTTTTTGTACTGCATTCACTTATATGTTTCTTTTTTTTCATATGAAGTGAAAGATTACATACGTGTACTGTATATGTACATTTTACAAATTTAAAAAAAAAACAAAAATATATAACAAGACTTTTACATGTATTGAAATACATGAAGAGTATGTAACTGTATATTAATCGGCTTATGATTAATTAAAACCATGTAAATATAAAAATGTTTGTGTACCCTGCAATAAAAATGTTTACAGAAACACTTTCTAGTTTTGTGAGAATGTAAAATAAAAATCTTGATATATTGTGGTAGTTGTGAAACATTTCTTAAATTACTCTCTCTTATATGCTATGGTGAAAAATACTTATTGTGTAAATTTGTTTACTAATACTAACAATACAACAAAAGTGCAATAATCTTAATAACAATGGAATGTATCTACGTTTTACATTCTATAGAGTGTAGGAATGTTCAGTGTTGTCCTGAAATTGATTTTATAAAATTATATGTTATATTGATTTTAAAATGTAACCACGTTGATTGGTCAGGAACACACCTGCTTTAATATATATACATAGTGATAAAAGTTGATTCAAGCCAAGTGATTTCATTATTATGCGTGTATCCTTAATATTGCAAAAATGAAACATTAAAATTTTATGTTTTGACTGTTCTATCGATAAGCACTCAGGTTTGTTCTGCTAAAAACTACCTTAATTGTCCCATTTAGTTGCAACAATACCAGGAAAATGTTACATCGATAATTTAAATGATTTTAAAGGAAAAGTGTGTACTGCAAAACATATTCTTTCTTTATAAATTTTCATGGGATATTAGTTTTATCTATAAGCGCATATTTTTTTCTCTCGCATGATCTAAATTTCCTTCAATGATTTGAAACCTCAGAATTTAATCGTATTATCACAACTAAATTAGGTGTTCCGTTCAAAGCGAAACAGTCTGTATAATAGACATACACTTTGTAAAATTTTCATTGTTCAAAGTGTAAACATTTAATGCGTAAATGAATTTTAGAAACATTAAGAAAATGTGAAATGAGAAAAAATTATCCAATGATACTAAATAAATATAATCCTCTTGTACTATAAATAACACTGTTATAGTAAAAGTGCAGTCAACAGTTGCAACTTTTTAATTACCTAGTGCACAAAATATTTTAGAGTTATAATTATAGTAATTTTATAATTAGAGTTAATCTTGTGCAGACACGTTAATTTGATTATGAAATCTCTTTGTTTGAATCAGTTATAATATTTGCTATTGATAACATTACAGTATTTATGTGCTACTGAAAATTTTTGTGAAGGAAGCAGGCTGTACATTTTCTTTTTTTTTTACAGACAGATTTTGATTTGTCAAGCATCCTGTTGATCCACCATGAATTGTACTTAGTTATTGCATCTTATTTGGGGCATAGTATATCTATACCAATATGTTTATCAAGGTATTGGATTGCCCAAAAATGTAATTACTTAGTCTAAAACTTTTATTAGTCATTAAGATCGTAACGAATCACGGATGCAAGAAAACACATAAGCACCTAATTTTTCATTAAACAACTTCAACTTTTATAAATAACTTTAGTTTCACGCATTTAGCACCATTATCTTTGAAAAAAAATAATTTGATATATTTTTTTTTTTTAGGCAATCCATTTTTAGACGGATGATTTATCAATATTGCTATCGATACTATACCAGTAACTTTAGTTAAATGAGGTAATTAATGACATTCAGTCATAAAATTAGACACAGGAATCATTCTGATAAACACAACAAAACTATTACAAAACTTTTTAGAGAAATATAACTAAGTATCTAACAACCATTAATGTAACTGATTACTTTCCACTTCTTAAGGTATTTTAACGTTGAGATAATTGGCTTTAAGAGTAATAATACTAGACATATTTACAGAACAACGTAGAAGGCAGTTTGTCTGAAAATCCTTGCAATCAAAAGTCTTAGTATTATAATTCTAATTCAATTAACAATGTATCACAATTTTTAAAACAAAAACACGTTCACGTACTTTGATTATTTATATATTTAATTTAATTAAATATTATTCTCCCGTTTCTGGCAATGATGCAATGTTTTAATTGCAATTACTCTTTACTAAGTTACAGAATTATAAATATGTTTATAAAGCTTCATACAAGCTTTTTCTTGGAACCTTCGGATGATTTCTATTTTTAATACTTAGATCCGCAAAAGATATAATATTACACCTTATTGCAATAATAGTAACAGACAATGGCAGTTCAGTTTGTTTTTCAAAATTTAGTCTATATTAATAACATCTCTATATCATTTTTTTTGTAAGCAGTCAAAAACACTTTAGTCTTTATACGACAACTAATATAATACTAAATCCAGAATGTTCATTCAAAGGCTGTGATTTTTAAATACTGCTATGATAAACTTTATGATTTATACAAAAATATGTTTCTGTTGAATTTATGTAAAGTAGTGAATAACATGTACGGATGTAAATTCAGACATTTCCCTTCTACGTTTTTTGAAGAAAAACTTGTATTGAGCCATAAATGGCAGTGCCACGTCAGAAACCAAAATAACTTTGCAAGTTTGTGAATCCATAGCAATTCCCATAAACATGCTTTATACCTTACCACAGGATATCAATGCTATAAAAAAAAAAAAGTAACATCTTAAGAATCTTGCAGAAGGTAAGATCTGTAGTGATGTGATTTACGATTATAGTTCTTTTGCACAATTAGCTGTAATACCCGTTGCAAAATTTGATATATTTTTATCCATATTTATGTCTTCAAGCTAAAAAAGAATTATACATGCAATATTCAAAATACATAAAAAACATACGTTACTTATTGCAATATATTAAACAATAAGTCCCCTGATTCATGCTACATTTACTTACACACGAAGTGCTGCTTAATATGTCATCGATTTCTTCAATTTCTTCACTGATATCATCACTATGAGCACTCAGAGTTTTATCTTGTTTCTTTATTTGAAGTTTTATAGGACTGTCAGTTTTTTCAGGTTCTTTAGAAGGACTTTGATCATGAGCACTGCCAGATGCAGATGAAATGAAATCTTCTTCATAATTATCAATACCGTCAGTTCCTAAAAATATATTGATGATATGTGTATTATAACAGATATACATATATACAGGGTGTTCGGCCACCCCAGGGAAAAATTTTAATGAGAGATTCTAGAGGTCAAAATAAGACGAAAATTAAAAATACTAATTTGTTGATGGAGGTTTCGTTAAAAAGTTATTAACGTTTAAAGTTCCGGACGTACTGAATTTTTTTCTCGAAAGTGAATAGGATTTCGAGGGTAGGTCTATTCACCAAAAATTATTGTAATTGACCCCCACAACCGAAAATAATTTTTTCAGAACGATTTGAAATTTTCGAATTTAATTGTTAATAACTTTTTAACGAAGCCTCCATCAACAAATTGATACACTTAATTTTCGTCTTATTTTGGCCTCTAGAATCTCCTATTAAAATTTTTCCCAGGGATGGCCGAACACTCTGTATATACATACACAGGAAATCAATCAATATTCATATTCATAAGAATGTTATGTTAACTTACCAAGTCCGATATCCATCAATTCTTTCAGATCATTAATATTAGTCTTTTTACCATTTAATGGTGGGAGATCGCTAAGTATAGAATGAGATTTTTTATCTAAAGATGGTAAATCTTGTAAAAAGGATTCAGTATCATGTATAGCATTGATATTTTCTTTTTTCCCGTCAACAATAATTTCTTCAAAGTACACAGTTTTTCCAAAACTGTTTCCAATATTAACTGACTTTTTATTTTGTACGTTATTCGCTATTTGTAATTTGAAACTATTTATATTATTTTGCTTACTTATATCTTCATTTTGATTTGTTTGCATTTCAGTAACTATAGATTCGTCAAACTTAATTAAAGGCTCGGTTTTATTTAGTAAATTTGTTTGGATGGGCATATTTATTTCAGTCTCCTTTGTTATATGATTCATCACTGTAGTTGTGCCATTTGGACTTGTAGAGAGTGTATCAAAATGCGTATTATTGTTCCCTTTGCTATCAATTCCATCATTATTTTCTGTGCTTTCAGAAGTGGTACTCTTTCTGAGAGAATTATTTTGTTTTTCATAATTTGAATCGTCCATTGAAACATCATCAAGAGATGTTTCTTTGCTTTTCTTATCCTTTATTGTCACATTTATTGGAAGTTTTGGACTTTGTTGCAAAGCACTATCCAATTTATCCGAAATATCATTATTATTTGACAATGACACAGTTTCATTGTGTAATACTTTTGGAATAGAAATTTCAAATGTTGCATTAGCAATGTTTGTCGAAGTCTCATCGGTTGTATTAAGCCTGCTATTATTAGTTTCATTCTGCAATACAAGTTAAAGTGTTTATGATACTTTACTATTTTTAAAATAATAAAAGTTTATATTATTTTCAACGTAGATACCTTCTGTAAATTATTAAAGGCACTGTTCATGCTATTTTTTAAAATTTCTCCGAGTAACGGTTCATTGGATTCAATACCTAATTCTTCGCATAATTTATTTCTTCCAACATAATTATATTCTTTTCCAAAGTATGTCTCTGGATCATATACAGATATCGTATAATCAAGACCAAAATATTCTAGGAACTCCCTAACCAAGGAAAACAATAATTTTCCTTCTGAATTAGCCAGGTACTGCTTTACAGTTTTATTGAGGAGTGGTTCTGGATTCTGAAATATCAAACATATTATTTACCTTCAAAGTTCTAATGCCTGTAATTCGTGGACACATTTATTAATCGCTATTAACAATTTAAATGCAACAAATAAATGTTATAGAAAGATAAACATTTTCTTTTTATATTATTCGTTACATGTTATCACAAATCTAACGACTTGTACATTTATTTCTAAAAATAAACATACAAGAAATATTCTTAACAAAAAGATATATATAAAAAAAATTTCAAACAAGATTTTTTAACGACCACCTATTATAAAAAAAATGTTGACATACCATTACTGATTCTTGTTCTTCTAATGCTAAAAACACACTTGCCCTGAGTTCTGCCTATAACATAACAAAAGACTTTAATAGAAGTATCACGACAGTATGAAAAAAATTCGACGGAAGAAAGTTCTTTGACACAATCTACATAACCTAAAGAAAAAGGCGTGATTTTTATAACAACGTTTTAGCATACCCGCACTTTCGCAAGAACACCATTATTCTCAAGGGTTTGCACCACCAAATCTCGTAATTCTGTGTCCTCCTCCATGGAAATATTTCCGTCTATCATGATTATAAATAAAAATTACTCCCGCAAACACTCAAGAAATGTAAATATTTACGCTTTCCATCGCGTGTCTTCTTTTCACAGATGTTTACCTAGAGATTATTTTTCCCTGTCTAGGGAGTTTAAATTTAATGATTTCGAAAAGTATATACTTTTTTCTATGTAAGTAATCTCTTATTCTTCCTTCAACAGTATAATTAATACGAAAGTATAGATAAAACTAAAATAGAGCTTATTACACAATAGATACTCTGCAGCACAAAACGTAAAGTAAATCACCAAATTTAATACTTTGCTTGAATATCTTACAAATGTGTCAGTTTTACCAACACACTGCAGCTTTTAATAATTATAAAAAATTAAACACGAGGAAAGAGTATTTTGAATTTCCTTTATACTTATTTAATTAGTTGTGAAAAATGTTGTTCAATATGAATTTGTATCTCCGTACAAATACACCAATTCCCATGTTAAGTATTTAAGAACCGGAAATAGCATAAATCGTTTGAACTTAACGATCATTTCAAATATTTAAATTTCGTATTACTTCGTTAAATCTCAAACGTATTATTTAAATTGATTAAAATTCACAGACATATTTTGATATATACTTTATTTATTTTAACATTTTATCAAAATCGAAGTTCGAGTAACAGTAAAATTCGTTTGCAAGGTTATTTCGATGGCGGGGTATAAAATTACAAATTGTAACATCCAATAATCTT
Source organism: Colletes latitarsis (assembly GCF_051014445.1). Taxonomy (NCBI): domain Eukaryota; kingdom Metazoa; phylum Arthropoda; class Insecta; order Hymenoptera; family Colletidae; genus Colletes; species Colletes latitarsis. The sequence goes on from NC_135140.1 coordinate 11,853,705, forward strand.
CCTGCCAATTCTGCCATCACTGCACCTATAAAACGAACGTACAGAATGATTTCAAATAATAGGCAAACGAAAAGTTGCATTTATCAAACTTACCTGTACAGAGAACAATGTTTCTTTTGGTCAAAAATTTTATCGTAAGAGCAGTTTTTGTTAAACATTCATCGGAAAGGAATGGTGGATCGGCTATGACCAAATCATAAGAACCTGACATATCTCTCGGCACATCCAACGGAAATTTATAGTTATATGGAATGAAATCAGAACCGAATACTTTAAAACGTTCGTCGTACTCGAAAAGCGTAACTGTTAATACAAAAATGAATAAAAACTATTAGAAATAATGCTTGTAATATTAAGTAAATCGGTATTTCTCAAATTAGAAGACGCCTAGCAATTCAAGGAGGAACGATTGAAAATTTGTAATGCAGAAAGATATAGATAACTTAAAAATTTATTTGTGTTGATGATACATTAATCATCGAAGTTTATACAGCTGTAGGGTATATATTTTTTCGTATCATTTTAACTTTTTCAGAGATGAATTATTTTGCATAAAGTAAACTAAAATTCTGACTAATATTAACCCATGACATTTATTACTCGTGACGATATGTCGTGTTATGTCATTAGGAAATACGTATTCATAATTCTGAATATGTATTCACACTTGAACGGTTACTTCTATGTATAGTATTTAAAATAATTTAAAAACTAAATATAAATATATATATGCACAAGCCAATATCTTAAAAGAGGATAAATTTATCAGTTGTCTTATTTAACAAATACTTTATTCCTACATTATAGTTTGAGAAAACTGTATAGATATTTTATTTGAATTTTTGTAACTAAGGAAAGCAGAGTAGATTGAGAGCTTCCAAAATGATTAGAAGTCACTGACATATTATCATAGTATTGCAATTGCTCTCACTAGACAAAAGCAAATTTAGTGTTTTCCAGTTGAATGGCAAACAAATTGTATGGCATAAGTCAAATACAAGTCTTGGTAAACAAAATCTTTACGTTATAATGTGGGGATGATTTTTCATTTATATTGAACATTTGCATAATGTACAAACGCGCGTGAAAATAACTGTACATATATACCTTGACGATCGCTACATTTCTTTTTTAGTTTGCTGTAAAGTGTTGGACAAGAAATCAGAGCAATCTTTCCATTAGTTTCTGTAGAATTTATCGCACCTTTCACAAGAGTATCAGTCGTCTGGTCATCATACCAAAACTGACTTAATTGCTATAACCAAAATTAATATATGTAATACTATAGAACAATTATGTAATACTATAGAACGCATAAGTAGATGCAAATACAACCAGAAATACAGTGTCATTTGAAGAATAATTGATACGACATAATAATAATATAAATTGCAACATAAACGTAGTAATTAGAATTAAAATAGTAAAATATTATCCTTCTATTTAGAAAGGTTGACTCACCCAATTTTCATCAAAAGAAACATCTGTAGATTGGTATCCTAAGATGGATTTAAACTGATTTTCTTTTTCTTCCTTCTCTTTAAGAAACTCATTTAAGGCGGCAAGTGTCGTAGGACATAATTCTAAATCATTATCGTCGCTATCGCTCATTTTCTACGATTTTAATAGTATGACCAAGTAAATCTATCGTATTACACACATTACATGTAACCTTATCGATCACTATTTCTAAACGAATTTTACGTTTGTCAAAGTAAATGAAATCAATTTTGAGATAATCAATTAAAAATAAAAATGCAATACGATATATTCGTCAAAGATAAGATCCATCATTATTTAAAAACAGATTTAATTTGAAAATAGAATAAATTCTTTGCTATGTGAAAAATGCATTTTAATATTTATATCATTGAAAAATTACTATAAAATTATAGATTTTGTTGACAGTTGTGTAAATTTACATTGTTGTTAAGAAAATACGGAAAAGATTATAATTTGATATATGGAAATTAACAACAATAAACAATAAAAATTTCAAAACCTAAAAAGTAGAAACAAATTCTTTGCAATAAAGAGCGCATCCATTCTTTTTTAATTGCCACATAATCCGTATGTTTATCAAGTATCATATGGTACGTATGATTAATACCAATTCATGTGGCATGAAATGTACACGTACGAACGAAAGTCAGTTTCAATATTAAAGCCGGATCGTAATTACGTGTTGAAAAACGAAAAAGATTATAACGATGGAAGCGGAGGACGATATAAAATTATTTCAATCAATTGGTTTAAGTGAACAAAAAGCTAAAGAAACATTAAAAAATAAACAAATTTCCAATAATTTGAAACTTGCAATAACAGAGGTTAGCAAATTATTTAAGTATCTGAACATACATGCGTTTTAAATATCCGTTTCCTTACTTTTCGTCGACGTAATTTTTTTAACGAATTAAATTTATTATTGGTAGTTTTTTTGGTCGATTTAGAAAATGTGCTATTTTTATAACCAAGTGTTGCAATGTTTTGTGATGTCCAATCGTACCATATGTATTCCTATTTGCAGGCTAATAAATACGAAATTATTACACCGGAAGTTGGAATTTTATTATATCATCTTGCTTCAAAAATTAAGAACCAAATTGCAGACAAATTGCCATTTATTACTAAATACATAACTGAAAAGAAATTGGATACGACTCAAAGAGTAGATGCTGGACTGAATTTCTTACTTCATCATATAAAAGAAACTATCGACATATCAAATTTTGAAAAGGAATGTGGTATAGGTATTGTTGTTTTACCAGAAGAAATTGAATGCGAGGTAGAAAAAATTATAAACGAGCATAAAACAGAGATATTGGAAAAAAGGTACAGATGTTTCGTTTAATTATTTCTTTAATAACGCTGTTGTGAACATTGTACATATTAAGGTAAAATATGGTTTTGCAGATATCATTTTAACGTTGGTCCATTGATGCAGCAAGTACGTAACAATTTAAAATGGGCAGATGGTAAAGCAGTAAAGAATGAATTCGATGTTCAAATGCTTGTATTATTAGGACCCAAGGTTGGTTCTGATCTTGCACCGCCACCTAAAACAGTGAAACAAACAAAAACAAAGAAACCAGAGAGTGAGAAAGGTAAATTGAAAATGTTTGTTAATTTGATTCTTTGTGAATGGACAGTTCGGAATATGTACATTGAAAAAAAGAAAATGATTTTAATAAACTTGTATATATGTATTATGAAAATTGAGTCACGTTCTTTATGTACATCCAAAATGGTAAAACTACGTTATCTAGTATATCCTGATATCGGTTTGCAAAGAATTAAATGAATTAAATTAATACATTTCAAAACTTCTAAAAAACAAAATCATTTAATATGTTATCATTTAGTTGAACAGAAAAATGCAGCAGTAACAAATGAGAAAGTAGGTGCTCAAACAATAAGTGAATTAATGAAGACTAAAGTTCATTTTCATAAACCGGGAGAGAATTATAAAACTGAAGGATACATTGTAACACCGAATACAGATAAATTATTACAAGAACATTTGCGAATAACGGGTGGTAAAGTGAGAACTAGGTTTCCACCAGAGCCTAATGGAATTTTGCATATTGGTCACGCAAAAGCGATTAATATTAATTTCGGGTATATTTTCTATTTTAGAGTATGTTCTTCTTTAATTTCATTCATTCTGTCAAATTATGTTATAAACAATGGTTTCATTACAGATATGCTGCGACTCATGACGGTGTATGTTACTTACGTTATGATGATACAAATCCTGAGAAAGAAGAAGAGAAATTTTTTGTCGGTATACGCGAAATGGTTGAATGGCTTGGTTATAAACCACATAAGATTACTCATTCCTCCGACTACTTTCAACAGTTATACGAATTGGCTATCAAGCTTATAGAAAAAGGTTTGGCATATGTTTGCCATCAATCTAGCGAAGAAATAAAAGGTTTCAATCCACCTCCGAGTCCTTGGCGTGATAGGCCTATTTCGGAGAGTTTACAATTATTTCAAGTAATTATAATTTAAATAAATGATCATTTTTTGATTGTGATATTTTTTTTGTACATTTTTTGTTGATTTTTGATTGTACATATTTTTATTGAAATTCGTCATATTAACGGTTATATTAAAATGCGATTTTTCTTTTAATTAGAATATATATTCATATCATTCCATGAATTAAATTCAATATAAATTGCTAACAAATAGTATTTATGAGTTCTGTAACTTTAAATATGGAATCTGAAATCTGTCATATAGACGAGTTCCGTAAATCTAGTGTCTATGTACTCAGAACAAATTTTAAGAACTAGATTAGTATTAAAAACATTTTTATAATTTTAATGTAACTATTAATGGTGTCATAGATACCGTAATTAATATCTTAATTATGATTATTTTATTGTTGATATAGGATATGAAAGATGGATTACTTGAAGAAGGCGAAGTCACATTACGTATGAAACTAACATTGGAAGAGGGAAAGCAAGATCCTGTTGCATATAGAATAAAATATACTCCGCATCACAGAACAGGGGATCAATGGTGTATTTACCCCACTTATGATTTTACTCACTGTTTGTGCGATAGTATAGAAAACATAACGCATTCTCTGTGCACGAAAGAATTCCAGTCGCGAAGATCATCGTATTATTGGCTTTGTAACTCTTTAGATATTTATTGTCCTGTGCAGTGGGAGTATGGTAGATTAAACGTGAGTTACACGGTTGTTTCGAAGAGAAAAATCGGCAAACTGATCGAAGAGGGTTTTGTATCTGATTGGGATGATCCAAGGTACATTTTAATTTTATCTATGCATGTACAGCCTCGTCCATAAGTATATTCGGACATTTGGTATTTAAAAGAAAATTTGATCTTTGACAAAAGTAATATATTTTGCAATACTTTTCTTATATTATATTGACATCAATATCTGCGTAGTTTTAATAATTTATTTAATCATTTAACTGGTTTTATTCGTTCAAAATTTATATCAATACTTATAGATGGGATGTGTATGTAAAAACTTATATATAATGATGTTTAAAATAAATTGTAGACCGATGTGTGTTTCACGCGTATACAATTTTTGTTAGATTATTTACGTTAACAGCTCTTCGCAGAAGAGGTTTTCCACCTGAAGCTATAAATAATTTTTGTGCACAAATGGGCGTAACTGGTGCTCAAGCAGTTGTTGATCCAGGTGTTTTAGAAGCATGTGTCAGAGATGCTTTAAATGTTACCGCAAGTCGGCACATGGCTGTTCTGGATCCATTAAAAATAACTATTAGTAATTTTCCTCATGAAAATTCTATAAAACTGACTGTTCCCAATTTTCCTAATGAACCTGACAAAGGGCAACACAATATTATTTTTGATAAAGTTATTTATATCGAAGCATCTGATTTTAGACAGGTATATTTCACTAAATAATGCAATATAGTAAATGTTAGCTGGTACTATCTTTTTTGAAATATTTATCATATATCTCGCAGAAAGCAGAAAAAGACTTTAGGCGTTTAACACCAAATCAATCTGTTGGTTTAAAACACGCAGGAGTTGTTTTAACAATCAAAGAAATAGAAAGAGACAGCAGCAGTAATATCGTAAACATAATTGTCCAACAAGAACCTATCTCCGAAAATAATAAACCTAAAGCTTTTATACATTGGGTATCAAATCCCGTATTGACGTCTGTTAGATTATACGAGCGGCTGTAAATATTAAATAACATTTATAATTCATTATTATTGATATGATAATTTACTTTAATTGTAACTATGTTTCATTTATGTTTAACGTCATTTTTTAGATTCAAACATAAAAATCCTGAAGATTCAAACGAAGTGCCAGATGGTTTCTTAAGCGATATTAACCCAAACAGTAAAAACGATATTGTTGGATACATTGACACGAGTTTGGCAAATTTGGCGAAACCTTTTGACAAGTTCCAGTTTGAACGCATTGGATTTTTCTCTGTAGATCCTGATACCACGCCAGGGAAGGTAATAACAAACAGTCAAATTTATATAGTTGTGTCTTTAATAATTTGTTTCCTTTGCTACAGCTTGTCTTTAATAGAACTGTGACGTTAAAAGAAGATTCAGGAAAAGCGTGAGTAATGTTAATTTACTAAAAATATAATGAAATATGTAAATAATTGGGTTCAATACTGTTTTACATATTTTGTAATACTTCGTATAATATTTATAAATGTTAATTGTATTTAAATCAGTTGTTTTTTTTTATTATTCTACAATTCTATAATTTGTGATCATTACCAGATATTAAGTAAACAATAATAGACTTAATTCATCATGCAAGATTCATACGTGGGAATCATATACTTGATATTTATAAAAGCATCTTCACCACCATAAATTTCAAGCATTTCAAGGGTCTCTTGTATTATATCTGCAGCGTTCTCTCCTCTTTGTTGCGAGTAGTCAATTCCTTCTCCGAGATTGACTGCAATATTGAATCCAAATTTATTTTAATATAGAATCATTAATATAAATAAAAATCCTACCGTTTTTATCTTTCAATAAATTAAGAACTGGTAAAATTTGTCTGAAATATGGCACTAAAGCTTCCCCGACACAATCCGCTGAACGTACGAGTTTTTGGACGGCTTTCAATGTAGCACAAATGATTTCCGACATTTTTGTATTTAGAGCCTCTATAATAGTGACATATATGTATTTATATTTAAGAAATTGACTAAAGAAATCAGGAAAAAAAGGAAATTACTTTTAATAGGAATTATTAATTGCGGTACAACGGGTAAAATTTTTGGGCCGCCATGTTCTAACATGTCGGATATTCCTTGTTCTACTAGAAATTTATAAGGTTGCTCCGTTTCTGTCAATCCATCAAAAAACAATGGTAAATAATGATGAAAATCTAAGTCTTCGATCTCGACTTTCCAGCTGAGTTTCGTGCCATAAATATCATTTTCCAATGATATCGGAAATACGCCCTGTTCATAGAATTTTCGAAAAGTTGATGGTTTAGGTGGTTGAGGTTTATATAGTTCGTACCGAGGAGGCTTTGCAACTATAGTATTTTCCTAAATAAATTGCCAATAAATAATGTAAAATTATTACGTACAATCTTATAACACTAAAGCTTTACCTGCAAAGCTTGAATTGTAAAAGCTGGAACAACCCTCGGTTTTCTTTTTCTATACTGTGGTATACCTTTTCGAATTTCAGTCCAAAATTCTGTTTCATTTACCATTCCGAAGATCTATAATTACTATCCAATTCAAAGAAAAATTTTAAGTAATTCGTTATTGCAAAATGGCGTCATACAATTTTATCCGTAGTATAAAATATATTAATATTCGCGTTAAAAGCACGTTGCTTCAGTTAACATTATCGATACGATACCAATATGACATTGCCGAGTTACAGAAATATAACGTGTGACAAATATGGATCAAACACGTTGTTTCTTAGCAACTAAAGATGGTTCATTTAATAAATCACAGTATCGCACTTGTACTTTTAAAAGTATATTTTTGGCTTAAAAAGATAAATAATTTTTAAGCGGACAGAAACTATGAAGTATAAAAATTGTTAGTTTCATTAGAATACATCTTTCTTTTTATGTACATTAAATATTTTATTATAAAGTAGGTAACAATTAATTTACATTTATGCCGCGGTTTTTGTAATTTTCTTATGGAATTGTGGGTCATCGAATATCAAGTTCCTTTTCTGTGGTTCATCCTTGTCAGCTGTATTTTATTAATAAGGAAAATAACGCGTTAACAAATTTTACTATACCTAAACTGAAAAAAATTTAATGTTGTTAAATTTGAAGAAGCTAGTTTGAAAAGGATATTTGTGAAGCAACTTGAAGATTCCTGTTCCTACTGGAACTGGAATACCCATTATAATTGATTCAGATACACCGCAGATAACATCTTTCTGCCCGTAATAGGCTGCGTCAAATAGATGATCGGCTGTTTTCTCAAACTGTTAAATAATTACTTATTAATACTATTTGCTAATAATGTTATGCATGTATATGTAGGTTGTTCCATGCAATTGAGAAAAGTTATATCTCTAAAACGGTTAGAGACACCAACAAATTTCATAAGGCAAAATTAAATGGCATCGAATGATACACAAATTGACGTAATTTTTTAAAAAAATGCAGAATAGGATATCTCACCGAAGCCAAATTCAAAACAGATTCCTTCATCTTCGCTAAGCCTTGTCTCGTAATACCTAATACTTCTCCCCTGCTTGTCATCAAATCAGCTACAAGCATCGGATGTCTTCGATCAATGCTCATTCCATGATTTTCCATCACTAATTTAATTTCTGTCATTATTGTTGCTCTTGCAGCTTCAATTCCTAAAGTTTTAAAAACCTGAAACATTACATTGCATACATACACCGAATAAAATATTTTTTTCCTTTCAATTTTAACTCATTTCAACATACTTCTAACGTGTTGTTCGAAGTTGTTTTCCGACCTAAAACGCCGTGCGTAGCCATGACTTCACGCATATTATCTCCTTCCACGAACAATTTGTATCTTGTTTTACCATTTGAATCGTCATTATGAATGACCGCTCTAGAAACTGATGGTAAACCCTGTAATATTTAAATACAAGTATTTAAAATACTATCTACATGTACAAAATGTCTATTGTCCTTACCTTTACAACGATATTTGGAACAGTTTCCTTCAATTGCGTGAGCGCATAATTCAAACTGTATTTATTTTTACTAGGATTCACAGTAATGATAGAATCGCCTCTAACATTTACCAATTTCGGATTAAGCTTTAATTTTGACGTACAAATTCTGTAGGAATTATAATGTATTTTCTAATTGAAATAGATCACTTGTTTGAAATACATGTCTATGTTACGAAGTTCATATACATTCGTATACTTACGAATAACGTATGGAATCTACGTCTACTTCCAACTTTAACAATTTTATTCTATCAACATCTAACTTTATTAACAGGAAACAATCGTCCGGTAGATACACTTCCTCGACATATTCGGTCACTTCTCCCAAAGTAGTCTTTTCAATTCTACCTTTTACTCTTCTTGCATATTCTGGATCTGTATCATTTTCCTAATATCAGCATAAAAATGAAAATGAAGTTAATATATCTTAATTTATCGCATATAGGTATGCACTGTACGGCATATTTAAAACGAAGGACTTACTAGAGCCGCCGTAATAATTGGAGTGCTGATCTTAGGATTTGCGTTGATAATTTCTTTAATACGTGGTACACCTTGAGTAATATTCATAGACGCAACACCGGCAAAATGGAAAGTTTTCAAGGTCATTTGTGTGCCCGGTTCCCCAATACTTTGCGCAGCAAGCGCACCTACAGCAGTGCCTGGTTCTATTTTAGCTCGCATGTATTTTTCCTTACAAGTATGGATAAATTCAACTAATTGAGAAACTGTAAGTCGCTCGAGTTGTAAAATTACAGGTACGTTCGATGGAGCATTATGTCGAAAGCATGCTATTTTACGAGCCACAGTTTTAAGGAATGTGCTACAATAGATATAGTAACACTTAATCAGTTATGAGAACCGAAATGTGAGAACTGTTATGAGTAGAAAAAAACTCTTTTTATAAATACTGTACTTACGATAACTCCTGCCTAAATTCTTCACTGAGACACTTGTACTCCTCGGAATTTAGAAGTTCGTTTGTAGCTTTAATTACACTGGGACCATCTAGTGATTTTTCATTTTTACAGGGCGATTTAGCTCTTACATGATCTAATATTCTCTTACAGTCCACTGGACAATCTTTGCCTATTGAAATAATTATTTTATTAGTTCATCAACAATACAATATATAAGGAATTTGGTAATTATTTACGTTAGGAGTTACCTAACCGATTTTGATGACCTTGAAATATGTTGTCGGAGTCATCATCATGAGCAACGTTTCCTTATACATATTATCGCTGCTCGGCCTTAGTTTTTGAGATATTCACGAAAATATACTTGAATTTCTGTTTCAAAGGCATCAGTGAGGTATCCCACTAATATAAATAATTACCAGGAATTCTTACCTTCCATATATGTAGGATCTAAAGCATCTCCTCCATAGAGTATTTGTACAATATCTCCTACCGAATTACGAACTGTCATATCATAATGAAGGCACAAATCTTCTAAACTTTTGACTAATCTTCGTTGCATATAACCGGTTTCCGCAGTTTTAACCGCTGTGTCTACAAGACCTTCTCTTCCACCCATTGTGTGAAAGAAAAATTCTGTTGGAGTTAGACCGGAATAAAATGAGTTTTCGACAAAACCTTTAGCTGCTGGGATTTTCGAGTGCCGTTCGAAGTGCGGCAAAGCTCTGTCTTCAAATCCGTTAGGAACTCTATGACCACTGATAGCTTGTTGCCCCACACACGCTGATGGATGTAATAATAGTAAGTAATAAGATTAATTAATTTTTGTGTTTAAATATCACTGTCACGCTTACCAATCATTTGTGAAATGTTGATAAAACTGCCCTTGCTACCAGATAAAGCCATAACTAACGGACTGTTGCTCGGATGGAGTTCTTTCAAACATGCTTTACCAGCATGGTCACGAATTACTGAAAGCTCTTTTAGTATCATTGCTTCCAAAGTCTCCTCTTCTGTACATCCAGGCTGACATATAAGACGCCCTTCTTCCATTTGACGAATGTATTCAGTACATTTAGAGTATCTAAATTCCAATACGCAATGACGTTATTAGAAATGATTTTGCTTGTAATTTTTAAAATGTTCACTTACCCAGCATTTAAAAGTTCATGCTTAGCTTTAAGAAGCCCTTGTCCAGGCGTTACGTCGCCGATACCGATAGAAAAGCCTCTGTTCATAAGGAAGAAACTTGCCATTCTTGCCAATCGCCACATAGCAGTTGTTGCAACATCTTCACCCCAATCGCGCAATAAAATGTAAAATATGTTTTGCTTCGATCCCGAACCCAATGTAGATTTATCCATAGATCCTGTTATTAATTCTGAATTCCTGATAATAACATCTGTAATTTATCATACTTATTATTTCCTTTACTTTAACTAGTGTACTTAGCAAAGGAATATAAATTTCGTTATTTTTTCTGAACACTCTAATTAATAAGAGAACAAGTTTTTCAAGTATAAGCGTTTATACGCACAGGAATCATTAATGCATAATTCTTCATTGCTAGTGTAAGCTCTTCCTTTGGTTTCTAAATTAGCTTTAATCTTGCAAGCATCGTTGGGTTTTAAAATTAAACTGAAAATTTGCTTTCCCGTCCATAACGTGGTTGGTTTTAAAATAGCTGGTTCAGGAAGATTAACGGGCATAGAAATATCAGTCCCTGCTAAAAGACAACCAGCTAATTGACTTGCTTGAGCTTTGTTTAAAAATGTATCTTTTTGAGTTAAAAGATATCCACCGGTGATAAAATCTTGTGTCGCTGCTATTAATAATTCTCCGTTACGCGGTGTAACTAAATTCGATTTATTCTAAAGGTGTGTAAATCAAGATATATATTAATATTGTTTTGCATATGAATATGTAGAATATAGTATACTCGATGCAAAATAATTTTTATGTTACCCCCATTAAAACCAAAGCTTCTGCTCTTGCTTCTTCAGTTTGTGGTAAATGTAGATTCATCTCATCGCCATCAAAATCGGCATTATATGGAGTACAAACACATTCATTAAACCTAAATGTTCGGTGTTGTAACACTTTCGCTTTGTGCGCCATGATACTTAATTTATGTAATGATGGTTGGCGATTAAACAATACTACATCATCGTCCCTAAGATGTCTTTCGACAATATCACCATACTGTTGAATGAAATAAAGATACTTACTCGCATTTTGTAAATCAGGTTTAAAAATATTTTTAAATAGGCAATGTTACTTGTAAATCTTGGGCAATCTTCTGTCGATTACCATATTTCAAGTATTTTTTAAATTGAGTTTTTCCTTGTTGTATGAAATTTGCACCTGGATGTATATCTGGACCATTTCTTACTAATTTTCGCATTAATTCTATATTTGATGGATTAACTTTCTCAGGGTAGGTTAAAATTTTGGCCACGTGAATAGGTACACCAACCTAATTAATAACATGTTATTATTCATAATTAGCTATCCTAAATAAATAATGTAAATATAAATTACAATTTACCTGCTCAATTCTAAGATTGGGATCTGGTGAAATAACAGTACGACTAGAGAAATCTACACGTTTACCAGATAAGTTACCACGAAAGCGACCTTGCTTTCCCTTTAATCTTTGGACCAATCCTCTACCAGATTTTTTTGGCTAAAATATTTTAATACTTTATCAGTAATAGCTTTTGGTAAACAAGGAACCTATTCGCCAATAGGTAAACATATTTCATGTCTAACAAAGAAGACAATTTTAAATCAAGGAAAAAAGAAGGAGAGATATTTTTAATGAACAGAAAATTGTGTAATTTTAATTCATTAGAAACTTACTTGCATGTTGAGAGGTATACCAGACATTTCACTATTTATATAAAGAGCACAATGCAATTGTAAAAATTCCCAATCTTCACTATACATTTGTACTTTGGCTCCACTTTGTCTATGTTTTTGTATAACATCATTAATAAAGACTATTTCTGATAATTTCATTGTTAGGTGATCTTCGGTTGTACCTGCTTTCAAATCTGATACAACACTAGGTCTAATACAAATTGGGGGCACTGGGATTCTTGTTAATACTAAATCCTTTGGTAATGCACATTCTGGATTCATCATTAATAGAGGAATGTCGTTTTCTGGTATTTTTTCTAAAATGCTTTGTACCTTAAATCAAAACATTTACGTAAATATTAACATTTATAAAGTAAGTAAATATATTCATTGATACTCAAGGTACTCTCGAGAAGTGCTTGAGACAGCCATGAGTACTTATGAATTTATTTATTTCAAACCACCCAACGAAAGTAAAATATTTTTACCTCTAATGGATTTAAGACATTAACCAATCCACTTTGAAGTACTCCTTCCAGTGCTTTATTATCCTCGAGCACATTATTATATTCTGCCAGCTTTTCTTGAACAATAAGGTCTACTTTCTTTTTTGCCTTATACTTTTCGTGAACTATTTTAAGCAAGCCAGCCTTTTTAACCGTTCCATTAAGATCTCCACAGTTTTGACAAACTGTAGTCTTTTTAGCTTTATCCAAAATTTGTTTACGTAAGGCTTTACGCGATAAATATCCCAAATTTGGATTTAATGCTCTGGCTAAGTAACGTTTTTTATCAACTTTGGATAGCATAACGTGAGAACAATTCTATGAGTCAGAATACTACAATTAATGTTGCAATTACTATTGAATAATATAAATTTAAATGAAATTAACGATAAATTACTTTACAAATGGTCTGAAGAATACCAATAATCGCTCTGAAATAACCAACATGAAAAACTGGTAATTCCAAATCGATGTAACCAAAGTGTCCAATACATTCGCTTAAAGATTTGCCGCACGATACGCAACAGATGGTATTATTACATGTCCCCTGAAAATTTGTAATTTCAAATTATAACATTTTAATGTAATATTAATCATAAAAATGCTGAATTAGGAGTGGATATATTTTATGTTTCTGTATGGAAATGCTGGTTTTTTAAGGGTTAATGTATAAGAAATTAAGATAGAAAAGAATATTAATATCATAAATACCATCCTTCTGTCAAGTACGCCATATGGAACTGGAGTATGTTCGACATCTTGATTATATAAATTTTTTGCCACAACATGCATATGGGCCTGCCTCTCCATGTTGTGGCGGCCATCCACTCCGAATGACACATGGGAACTAATTAAACACGAGTAATAGTTTACAATAAATGAAATGGATTCTAAATTATACATATTAATCAAATAGATTCAATTTGTACTTTATTGCCCTATATATTATTTAAATTTATAATTTCTATAAAATTATAAATAAATGTTTCGACAGAAAATTCAATTACAATCATACCACGGAACTTATAATTTACTTTGTTGAGATTAATGTTTAAAGTTTAAAGTCGATTAAAGCGATATACGTACATTTTACGGGCTACGTCGGTTTCTCTAAATTGTTCTTTCACCATTGTAGAGGTTATACTTTAATCTTCAATATACAATATATTATCCAATACGGTTATATCCTTGAATAACGTAGGATATAAAATAAACGAACTTTAAACTGTTGCGAAACATGCGCCGGTTTTCATGTATAAATTATTTAAACAATGAAAAGAATTCGCCGAATTCTTTTTCAGACACGTGTTGTTCTCTGTTCGTGGTGCCATCTCAAATTTGACAGTTTTGCTTCTACTGTATCAGTAAGTTGACGGTTGAGAGTAATCGATACATCGTATTTTCACGCAGAGTCACTCTGTAATTTGATGATGATTTTAATCACTTATAAGCTCTACATTTATACATTGTATTTTACGTAAAATATAAATTTCAAAGCTCTAAAACCAAATTTCTTCAATCATAAAAAATACTATAAAAACATATTACTCATCAGTTTAATTTATTTATAAAATGTGTATATGTTACTATTTAATAGAGTTAGAAATGTGTAAAACATTCCTTACGTTCATATTAATAGAAAAATCAAAATTATAATACTTATTTTCCATACTTTTTATCTACATTCTCCTTTACCTTTCCCATTAGTTTATTTTTATAAATTCGAAAATTTTATAATCCTTTACAGTTGCTCCAAATATTATACGTAAAATTGAATCATTTTTCTACACATTTTTTCATATAATTAATTAGTTATAAACAATTACTGGGAGTGATAATTATTTATGAGGGGTTCCCGGTGCACCCAGTGCCCAGTCTGGTAACACTGGCTTAAAGTTACTACCTATCGACGCACAAGCGTGGTACCACACCATGCTTTACGGAAGTGCGCGTTGATTTGTGGCGTGCGACATAAGTACCTTGAAGCGAAACAGTTTTGAATTTCTTCATTCGTTTATCTCCTACCTCTAAAGTATCGTTTGATCGTTTTAAACATTGACACATCTGTCAATAATTGACAGATACCGAAGATTTTTGTATGCTTGAAACATGCCAAAGGTAAGTTTTAACGTTCGGAATCAAATATTGCAAACGAGGTTAGATTCGTTTTATTTAGAAGCGTGCATTTTAAAACTGCCAATTGACCATGGAATCAGAAATTTCATAAAACGTAACGTTTTTCTTTATATTCGTAGGACATACGATCCTATTTCCAGAGTGTTAAAACCAATTCTACTTCTACACCCACGAAAGCAGTAAAAAGACGAATAGTAATTTCATCCGACGAAAATGAAGAAAAGACACTGTCACCGGTTAAGCGATCAAAGGTTTGTATATAATTTTGTATTACAATTTCAGCTTTTTAAAGAATAACGATTTTTTTAAAGGTTTATAGTGAAATATCTCCTTAAAACGTTTAATAATTACATTAAATTATACTTGATTGACTACAAATTTTTGGATTAATTTCTTATTATAACAGGCAATATATACTATGAATTTAGTTTCTTGAAGTTTCAGATTTTACTTTTGCTTATTAACACTTTGACTGCAACGCTGAAATCACACGTTTTGCTCAGGACGCCACAGACGTGTACCGCCAGATGCAAGATTTCATAGAAATTAATCTTTTATTTTTGATGTTCTAATGAAAATTTTTAATTGCTCGATGGGGCATTTGTTATTTTAAAGTATCTTCTAATTAGCGATTACGTTCAAAATGCACTAAGTGTCGATTTTCATTCAACTCTTACAATTGTAAGTAGTTCAAACGCTCTGGTCACTGATGGTCACTGTGGCGTCACGAGAGAAACCATGGCCGGTCATATATGACCAACATGGCAGTCAAAGTGTTAAGTGGTAGTTATCATAATTTCAAATAACAATGATTTCAGTAACAATAATGAAATGTGCTTCTGGCTACATTTTAGAAAACAAAAAAGTTAGGAGAGAAACCTGTATCGTTCAATCCTGATGATGATACAAAGCTACAGAAAATTGTTTCTCCTTCTAATATCTTTGGTAAGAAACCAATAAGAAGGCAGGAAGCGCAGAAAGTATCAAAACAATTGCAAAAAAAGGTAATTCATTATTGTCTTAGAAATATTAGAATATATATTAATATTTGTTTACTATCATAGGAAGCTAAAAGCCATAATGATGATGATTTTGAAGCTACTTTGATCGAATTGGATACATCTGATATTGAGCAGAAATATTTAGCAGAGATCAAGTCTGACACAGGTATTATTTAATATGAAAAAAGATTATAATGAATAAATAACAAAATGTGAAGTTAAAATTGGAATTTTTGTCTTATATAGATTCATTTAATAGTAAAGACAAAGAACAAGGTTCACATACAACCAGTACTAAGAATGAAGAGAAGAAAAAGACACCTCCTAAGAACAAAATTAATGACGAAAAAATAACGCCTGTTAAGAACAAACACAACGTCAAAGAGAAAAAGACGCCTGAAAAGTCGGATTTGGAACAAAAGGATGAATCTCACGTATCAAAGAATAAAAAGTCTTCTAATGACAGTACAAGTGAAGATATGGAGCATGCAGATTCTGAAGCTAGTAATAAATTTAAGAGTAAGAAAAGACGTTCCACATCCAAAATGGAAGTGGAATACAAAGAACTGAAGAGGAAAGTATCTCCTAAAAAGTCAGAAGCATCAGATATATATGAGGAAAGACTTGAGAAAAAGAAGCAAAATGTTGCAATGTATCAACAGTATCTTCAGAGAGGAGGAGCCAGACATCCAGGATCTAAAGAAATTCCGGAAGTATGTAATGAATGTTACATTATTATCAAAATTGGGTGTTACTCGAATAATTTCGTATAAATCTTTATTTCGATAAATCATTAAGCGTTATTTTCATTCGTTGTTTAGATAAATATGTAACCAACTCTGATTATTACTTACAAAAGAAATGTCATTGTACATTTTGTTTCAAAATCTTTATATTCCAAATATTAATATTAATATTTCAGGGCGCTGAATATTGTCTTGCAGGATTAAGTTTCGTGATAACTGGTGTTTTGGATTCTTTGGAAAGGGAGGAAGCTGACGAACTTATTAAAAAATATGGTGGACGAATTGTATCTCAAGTCACCAAGAAAACTAATTATGTCATAGTAGGAGATCAGGCTGGTCCTTCAAAATTGTCAAAAGTAATGATAATTACTAATTCACTGAAATTTTGTTTAAATTTATTATAATATAATTCTCAATATGTTTTTTTTTTTTTCATTAACATATATCAATATATCTTTAGGCAACTAGTTTTAATATAAAACAAATATCGGAGGATGATTTGTTAGAGATGATTCGTACGAGAAATGCAGGCCATGCTCATGATGTATTACAATCGCGAACAAAATCAAAAGATAGAACGAAACGAAAAGATACGGAGTCAGAAGACACGTCTCCTTCACCAACAAAGAAAAAGAAAACTATAGTAAATCAGGAGACAGAAAAATTGGAAAAAATATGTTCACCGCATAAAAAGAAAGAATTCTCTTATAAAAAAAGATCTGATAATAAAGATACGATAGCAACAATATTGTCATCGCCTAAAAAAAACGAAACTGAAGTACATGAATCTCTTATACAAGATAAAAAAGAAATTAATGATGCTAAGTGTGTACATATAAAAACAGATACTTTACAAGATGTAAGATTCGATTGAATTCAACACGATCAATGATAATTAAGAAAGCTTTTGTATTGATGACATTCTTTTTTAGATAAATGGAAACATACAAACACAGGCGTTAGTTGAGAAGTATAGACCAAAAACTATGAAACAGATTTTGGGGCAGCAGGGAGACAAAAGCAATGCCAAGAAATTGCATAAATGGCTAACGAATTGGCATAAAAATCAAAGTGGTCAAGTTAAACATGCCAAACCCAGTTAGTATTAATTTTAAATATTTTTAAGTATAATTACAGTTCTACCTTGTTTTTATTTCAATTTTTAATTTTATTCGTATCAGGTCCCTGGGCAAAAAATGACGATGGTGCTTTCTTTAAAGCTGCTTTATTATCTGGTCCACCTGGAATTGGAAAAACTACAACTGCTCAAGTTGTTTGTAATGAATTAGGTTTCGATCTTGTAGAATTCAATGCATCAGATACCAGAAGTAAGAAACTTCTGCAACAAGAAGTAGCAGAACTTTTATCCAATACTTCATTAAAAGATTACTTCATAGGTATGTATACATATATACATATACGTATTTCTGCGAATTTATACAAATTTCAATGGTAAGTGCACCGTCTTCTTGAAACGTTACGTTTTACAGATAATAAAAATAAGCCAACATCAAAACACGTTTTACTAATGGACGAGGTTGATGGTATGGCTGGTAACGAAGATCGTGGTGGTTTACAGGAATTAATCGCCTTAATTAAATCAACCGACGTACCAATTATTTGTATCTGCAACGATCGAAATAATCCTAAGATGAGAACGCTCGCTAATTATGTATTCGACCTGCGATTTTCGAAGCCCAGAATAGAACAGATTAGGGTAAAACGAAAATTTATTATATGTAAGTACTTAACACGTTTACTGTTTTCGTAAGTAAGAATGGATATTGTTTACAAATCTTGAAAAAATAAGCATCTCGTGGCAGACATTAATATAACAAATTTAAAAAATCAAAAAAATAGAGATGTTTCGTTTGTTGACTTAATTTTCGATCCTCTGCTGCAGAGCTAGCAAAATGGAGGAAAAAAGAATGTATAAATAGTAATATTTTAGTTTCTGTTGAAAATTTTAACTTTTATAACAGTTTTTTAATAGCAGCTCTGCCATCGGTTTTTCAACAGATCGTCGTGTTTCGATCTACTCTGTGATGGATCATGTCGTTATAACGGATGGTGGGAGTTTGATCACGTGACGATCTGTTTATTTAAATCCACTCTATTTCGAGTGAACAATAGAAAGGGTTATGAAAGTCCATCTGTTTTAAGAAGCATGTTTGAATCAAGGACTCCCGCGTCAGAAATGTCTTGACCCGTGTATTAATTATTAAACAGTGAACGTGTTACTTACCATTCTTCCACGAGAAGAAGGCACAGCGTGTTTAATCCCCACTCCTATTGCAGTCCGCTGACTCATTGGTTGAAAACAGTGACGAAGATCGATGACAGCCAATCAGCGGACTGCAGCAAGAGTGGGGGTTTAAACACGCTGTGCCTTCTTCTTGTGGAAGGACGGATACTTGTCCATAGTATAAATTTTCTGTTAACTATGATTTGTTACATAGGGAGCAATGAAATCCATATGTTACAAAGAAAACATTACTATGTCGACGGAAGATCTAGATCGTTTAATCGAATCCACTAATCAAGATGTTCGACAAATAATAAATTATTTAGCATTGTTTGTTGGAAAAACTGGTCGTCAGGAAAAATCTCAAAAACAGCATGTTAACAAAGATCTGAAATTGGGACCTTGGGATGTTATAAAGAAAGTATTTTCTACCGAGGAACACAAGCATATGAATATCCATGACAAAAGTGATTTATTCTTCCACGATTATAATATAGCACCGTTATTTGTACAAGAAAATTATTTATTGGTTACGCCTCAAGGACAAAGGTATGTCTAAATAACAATAAAAAAATCTCTTCTCTATGTGTACGAAGTAAATCATATAATTAGGAAATATCAGGACCTCCTGTTTGAGATTAGAAAGTAGCAATACAGTAAATTCTAAATATCAAATAAAATAGAATACAAATATGGTACATGACTGGTCATATAGAGTAATAGAAATTGAGATTGAGATTTATTAAAAACTTAATTTCAATGTTTTGGAGTTTTGGCCCTTGTTAGGAGTATATTTCTGAGATAAACAAATACAGTAAAAAAATATAATTTTGTTTCTGAGCAGAGATGAATTATTGGCAAAGGTAGCAGAAAGTGCTAAAAGTTTAGCACTGGGAGATATAGTGGAGAAATCAATAAGAAGTAATAGTGCTTGGTCTCTTCTGCCAGTGCAAGCTTGTTATTCTTCCGTTATACCTGGCACAGTAATGTCTGGTTATATTAATAGTCAAATTAATTTTCCATCTTGGCTTGGGCGTAACTCGAAAGCTCGCAAATTTGATAGGTAATACATATACATATACAGGGTGTTCGGTCACCCCTGGGAAAAATTTTAATGGAAGATTCTAGAGGTCAAAATAAGACGAAAATCAAAAATACTAATTTGTTGATGGAGGCTTTGTTAAAAAGTTATTAACGTTTAAAGTTCCGCCCGTACTGAATTTTTTTCTTGAAAGTGGGTAGGATATCAGGGGTATGTCTATTGACCAAAAATGCTTGTAATTGACCCCCGTAATTAAATATAATTTTTTTAGCATGATTTGAGATTTTTAAATTTTGTTTAAAAATTTCAGTACGTACTCGAATTTTTTTCTTGAAAGTGGGTAGGATTTCGAGGGTATGTCTATTGACCAAAAATACTGTAAATTGACCCCCGTAATTAACTATAATTTTTTAATTTTGTCGAAAAATTTGTCAACCTTCCTGAATTTTTTTCTCGAAAGTGTGTTGGATTTCGGGGATACGTCTATTCACCAAAAGTGATTGTATTTGGCCCCAAATTCTAGAAATAATTTTTTTAGAACGATTCGAAACTTTTTAATTTCGTCTAAAAATGTCAGTACCAACTCGAATTTTTTTCTCGAAAGTGGGTAGGATTTCAGGGGTATGTGTAATGACCAAAAATGATTATAATTAACCCCCGCAACCGAAAATAATTTTTCCAGAACGATTTAAAATTTTTTAATTTAATTGTTAACTTTTTAACGAAGCCACCATCAACAAATTGGTATTCTTGATTTTCGTCTTATTTTGGCCTCTGGAATCCCTTATTAGAATTTTTCCCAGGGGTGGCCGAACACCCTTACGATGATTTTTCTTATACTTTTTATATTTTATATGGAAATTTTCTATAATATCGTAGAATGATACAAGAGATTACTGTGCATACACGTTTAGCTACTGGTGTAAGCAAAGAAGCAATAAACATGGACTACATTAAACCTCTTAGGGATGCTATAGTCAGACCTTTGGCTGTAAATGGTGCTGAAGGAATAGATGAAGCGATGAATGTTATAAGTCACTATCACTTACTCAGGTTAAGTATTAAACCATGGGATATAAAATGTAAAACATCGGAACTTTGAAATTTACTGTCGAATATTTACATTTTTATTAATAGGGAAGATCTGGATTCTTTGATAGAAGTTTCATTGTGGCCCGGTGATCGCGATCCCATGCAAGTCGTTGATAGTAAAGTTAGTTTCAAGTTCCAATACATTCCTAATAATTTAAAAATATTTAGACAGAAAAAATAGGGTAGTGAAAATTCGTTATAGGTAAAGGCTGCTTTTACAAGGACATACAACAAAAATTCTGTAGTTGTACCATATACAGTGAGTGGTACATCAAAGAAGAAAGCAGCAAATGAAGAGGTTGACACTTATTTAGAAGAGAATGAAGCAGTAGAAGCGAATTCCGACGATAACGATGACAACGCTGAGACTGACAAAATGATCAAGGTAATTATATTCATAGCAACTTACATTACCAAAGATGCATGTTAACACAGTGACAATTGATTGGGGAGATTTCTTTCGTTATGCCGCGCAGGATTATGCGCTTATAAACACATAATAAGTGTGATTATATTAATTCAATGTGTAAATTGTTAATTATATAAAAAAATGTATATACAATTGTTTTTATACAATTCAAACGTGTTAAGTTTCGAAGGATATGCGTATTTAAGAGTACTTGCAGTGAATATTTTGTATCAGTCCTGTGGAATTTGTTATTGCGTAAAATTTACGATTGCAACGTTATCCATCAATTGTACACTTTCAGGTGAAGAAGCCTACCGTAAGTAAAAAAACTGAATCAAAACGTAACAATAACGATAAAACAGAAATGAAAGGTAAAAAAAGCGATAAGCCCAGTAAACGTGGAAGAGGACGTGGAAAGACAAAATAACACAGATATTGTAAAACTGGAATTTGCGTTTTATTGTTTAGCAAGACGGAATGAATTTAATATTTCAAAATGAATGTACTTATTGTCGAATTCGAACCGTTTATATATTCTTGTCAAAATAAGAGACTGTAACTCGATTTTTCTCGTACCTTTTGTACGGAAGTGTAAACACGCCTTTCTCGAAGTCACAGTATTAAAACGTAAATACTCCTACTCCATCGCTTCAGTCGTTTCGGTGATTTTGATTGTTTCATCAACCGCTGCTAATTCTGATCTAGTTTGTACACATTCTGAAATAAGTAAGTATTAATAAATCAGCATGTAATATACCATGAATATTGAATTGAAATTGTTACATATGTATATTTTATTTATTTTTATTTATTATTTATGTATTTCATTATACGAGTACGTACGTTTTGCTCTAGGCTTCCATCCGATGTACTCGTTTGTTTTCTTATTCTCCTCTGTCAGCCAATCTGTTAGTGGTTTGAAATATTCCAAGAGTCCCGCGGTATCCATGTTTCTTTGACCTGTGAGCTTTTCCATCACATCTTGCCAAGGTTTAGAAGAGCCCAGTTCTAATATGGATCTGTGTTGTAATAATAAATTGTACCATGAATTTTAATATCAATTTTAATATGTTTCGATGGATTTTCGCCAATCCAGATGAATAGAATACTTCCTCGATAGTCAAGATATAACATTTTTATACACCATTTGAAGATCAAGTACTTACTTCAGCAAATTTCCTGCTGCTTTGTTGTTATAAATATTACATTGATGCAACGGCTTTGAGTTTGGATTCTGCGGATCGTACTGATTCGCGGCTGTGCACAGAGATTTGTGGAATTGGAATTGTACGATGAAACTCACATAATACCTGATGTACTCTACATCTGCTATTATATGGTACTTCGCACCAGGATCAAAGTCATCTTCTGATCTATCTACCGGTGGCTCGATACCTTGGAAACTCTCAATGAGATCCCACCTGAAAATTGAAATTTTAAAAGAATATGCTTGACAAGACAAATTTCATCATGGTAGAGTCCCGATTATTTAAGGTAATGTGAAGCTTCTATACGCGTCCATACGCTTGAACTCGCATAATTACAGAGCTTGTTGATTGCTCGTGTGCAAGTAGTTATACTGACCAGTTACAATTATAATTATCTGGTGTAACTGCTCCTTGGAATACGTTCCAGCGCCATTTGTCCATCATATATGCGAATGGTAGAAATACAATTTTGTCAATTCCTTTTAGGTAAAGATTATTGATAATGGCCTCTTGATCAGTTGCATCATCGTTCAACAATCTATAATATATAAACACAACAGATATCATATAAAAATTTAACGTTGAATACACATTTTAGTAACCAAAATAGTTAAATGTTTAAGTCAATCTTTAACACGTTAAACACCGAACTAATTTTCTTTCGCTTTTCATTTAGATGGGCGTATTTGTTAAAAACGTTTCAATAAAATCCATTAGAATATTTTTCAAATTTGATACTGTTGGACCCTAAGGACTGATCTCGTCTAATCAGAAAGTTTAGTGTTTAATGGGCCATTTTGATTCATAGCAAACATTTCATTGTAAACATAATGTTTTTCATTTACTTGATGCTTTTCAGGTGACTAGGAGTCGATGCGCTGAGCGCTATAACATCGCCGATAGCTTCAGTGAATCCGGGATTCGCGCTCTCTTTGAAGACAGTGGGTTGATCTTTATATTGCAAATAATATTCAATGTGACCCATTTCGTGATGTGCAGTTAACAAATCTTGCATGTTAATTGTTGTGCATTGCTTGATTCTGAAATCCTTGCCATCGTAGAAGTCCCACGCACTGGCGTGACAGATCATCTCTCGATCCTTCTGCTTTTCCAAAATCGATCGTTTCCAGAACAGATCCGGCATTGCGGTAAGGTTTATGGATACGAAGAAATCTTCGGCTACGCGGAAGATGGTCGTTGCATTGTATCCTAAGAAGCCACAAGTTAAAAGAATCAGTCAACAAAGAATGTTTTTGAAAGTCTTGAAGCTTACACTTTATATTTCTGTAATGTTACAGCAATCTTTTGTAGCAATATTAACAGTTTTGAACAGGTAAGAAGATACTTGGTATAGGACTATTTCGGCAATTACTTATGACTAAACCCAATATACTACTAAAGTTTGGTGAAAAAATAGTCAGACACCACCTAATAAATAACAGAATATTAAACAAACCTTGTTCGATCATAGCATTTGTCGCGTCTGGTAATTGCTTTCCTGGATATGGAATTGTGAAGTCTGCTATGCCAGTCCAACTCTGTGCCCATAAATTGCCTAATAAGTGAGCGGGGATAGGACCGTCCTTCGAGACGATATCTTCACCATATTTCTTCCTAAGTTCTCGTCGGACGTAAGCGTGCAGTTGTAAGTAAAGTGGTTTCAATTGTTGCCAAAGTGTTTCTAAAAAAAATTCATTAATACAAATTTAATCCATGCTTCATTACTTATTATCAGTTTCTCATTTCTTTTTTTCAGTAAAAAAGAAAAAAATATATCAAAATCAGATTCTACGCCAAAAAGAAACCCCCCGAAAACCGTGTCATTTTCAAAAACGCGTTTAGTTTGCGTTTTTGGTAGCGCTTTGGCACTGCCCTCCTCTACGTTTCCGGTAAGTTTCATTGAAATCGGCGATAACAAAACGGGTAGTTTCTCTCGTTGGAATTACATTACTGATATTGTAAGTTTGAACGCCTCGTTTACCAATTTGTTCAGGGAAGTCGTCAGCTTCGTAGTCTTTCATCCAATAAGCTGCGTTGTCGGTGTAGTTGTTCAATACAGCAATCATATTGCTCAGCTCGACGTATCTTACGTACAACGACTTCATTTTTTCGCCCGTTGCTTTCCTCCACTCGGTCCAAATGTACTTCAGTTCTTCAGGATCGCGACTTTTCATCAAACGATCGGTCAGTTCGGGTTCGAGGGCCAAATCGCATTTGCTGCGATTTTTGAAATCGCATATTCTCGCAGTGCTATAGATGTTCTCCATGTCGCTTATAATTTTCTTGTATTCTTGGAACAGCTGTAACGAATTAAATTTCATCTATACTTTCATCGACGGTCATTTTGACTCGAAGGGTTAACGTATAGATTAATTTATTACATCTTCGGGAAGAGCTGCAGCGCCCAGGACGCTGAGTTTCGAAAACTGTCTCCTGATGGTCTCGTCTTTGATGTTCTTCCATGGGTACTCGCTCACTTCTCGCCAGATTGTCTTGTACACGCGAGCCGCTTCCGCGGACACGTTCAACTTTTTCGCCAAGTTCTCCTGAGTCAAGTTCGACGCGTAATCCCATTCAGCTAGCGATTGTTTGTTGTTCCATTCCGCGTACTGCTTGTCAACTCGGCTCAAGAACCCTCTGGCAATCGTCAACAAGACTTCGGCCCCTTTGGCAGCCGTGGACTCACTGGCGCCCTGGGGCATCGGCGACCCCCATGACAGAGTCACGAGAGCTGCCACCAGCAATCTGTAATTTTTTAACGCTGAATATTTCTAGTGGATGTAATAAAAAATACAGAGTGGTTCGGTAGATGTGCTGTTAGTAGTTTGAAAATCAGAAGAACAGTGTAATCTTCATCGCGAATACAAGAGAGTGTAAGTATTGCAATTGAAATACAAAATTTTATGATATCCACATAGTAATAATTAATTTCTCTTTTATCAGGATGCCGCGAGGAGAAGTCTCGAGCTTTGAAGAGAAAATAAAAATACACGCCTATCACGATGCAGGAATAATAAACGAAATTAATAGATCTAGTACTTGCGTACATCAATTTTTACAAATACTCGTCGGGTTATTACTTCGTTAGGTCGTTATAAAATTATCTTTGAAGCTTATGAATTAGTTAAATTTCTCGTAAAAACTACAAAAATTTTGGAAGAAACTAACATACAGGCTAATGAATTTATTTGAAATAAAATGGAGAAACGTTCAATCCAATAAAAAGCGCAGGTTTACCGGCTACGGTATTTTATTGCCGTGCAGAGAAATATTACGACCTTAGGGCATGACAAACGACGCCATATTGCATATTATTTTAAATAACATCGTATATTTGTAGGCCGAGAGTAATCAAGCGTCGGGACTATATCTGATCGATGAGCACCGTTTATCGTCTGCGATACACCCGCTTCAACGGAAGAGTTAAATTACAAGATAAGTGCTTTGTTCCGTCCGGAATTTTATTATTCAATCAAACATAGTGCATTTAAAGCCCTAGATTAGTGCAAGAAACAAAGTTAAAAGACCAGAATTTACACGAAAATACACGTGCGTGGATTTCTTCTTTCGGGAAAATATGTATGTCTTTCGCGGATGAAAGCGAATTTGATAGAAACATCACCGAGCGGAAACCTATTACGTTGTCGGGAAACATTTCAGTATTCATTGACCGTTCGTTAATCACTATCGTAACGATGGTCTCAGTTGAAACTATAACGGTTACGGTTTTAATAATACTCACAGGCGCAGCATCTTCTCGTGAATTCGTTGAAGTTTGACGAATCGACGGGAATTCGAACAGTCGACGGTCGACAGTTATGGTCGACTTGGGAACAATTTTCACGAGGTCAAACTGTTTACCGGTTCCACCGTAGAATGACCGGGAGAATCGTCGCCTCTCGCTATGCACACACACGTAAAATGATCTCGGACAGCGAGTCACGGTGATCTTTTATACACAGCCCCCACTCTGTCCAGCAATGTTTTCTTGACTACGAGTGAACCCTGTGTTACAACTTGCAATATAAATTCCATCGAAGAGGCAGGCCTATCCAAAGATAGTCTAGTTGATCTTAGAAAGTAACAAAAAGTAAGTAAAAAAAAAAAATTGTTAGAATTAAAATTAAAAGAGTCTCGGAGGATTCTGGTAAGTTCATCCTTGTCTTTTTGAGCAATCTGTGCAAGTGTTCATCCTGTTTAGTTCGTTATATCTAAACAAGTCAGTCTAAGACACGTTCACCGATGATCGACATTTTGAACTTGCTATGCGTTATTAAATCGTTTACATGGTTACATATTGTGCAAAGACAGTTGTCAGCGGCCGAATTTACGCCTTACAGCAATCACAGTTGCTTTGATGGTATTTTTTGATAAAAAACAAACGATATTGTGTGAAATAATGAAACTGCAAGTCAATATATTTTAATAAATATGGTGACTGCGACAGTTGAAAATTGTACTGTTCTTTTTGAAAAATCCTATAATAAATAATTGATTTCGTCGCAAGATTTACGCGTACGTGCCCAGTAGAAGGCTATCGAAAACGTGCCATCCTCGATGTTCGTAGCTGTCTCAGTCTCAAGGGCTCGCATTACGAGAATTGAATAAAAAGTGTTATTCAGATTGTTCCTAGTTTTAGCAGGAAGCGTTTCAGGAAGACTGAATACGCAGAGGTCAACTAGGATAGAAAAGTTTTGCAACTGAAATTTATCATGTTTTTATCACTTGTCAGGCTATTATAAAACAGTAATAGTTAAGTGATTCATCACAGGTATTCATAATACAGGGTGTTCGGCCACCCAAGGGGGAAAAATGGGAGATTTTAGAGGCCAAAATAAGACGAAAATCAAGAATACCAATTTGTTGATGGAGACTTCGTTAAAAAGTTATTAACAATTAAATTCAAAAATTTCAAATCGTTCTGGAAAAATTATATTTGGATGCAGGGGTAAATTACAATCATTTTTGGTGAATAGACATACCCTCGAAATCCTACGCATTTTCGAGAAAAAAATTCGAGTAGGTAGACAAATTTTTCAACAAAATTGAAAAGTTTTAAATCGTCCTAAAAAAATTATTTTTAGTTGAAGGGGCCAATGACAATCATTTTTGATCATTAGACACACCCCCGAAATCCTACCCACTTTCTAGAAAAAAATTCGAGAAGGTGCCTAAATTTTTCGACGAAAAAAAAAATTTCAAATCGTTCTGGAAAAATTATTTTCGGTTGCGGGGGTCAATTACAATCATTTTTGGTGAATAGACTACCCCCGAAATCCTGCGCATTTTCGAGAAAAAAATTCAAAACGAGTGGAACTTTAAACGTTAATAACTTTTTAACGAAGCCTCCATCAACAAATTGGTATTCTTGATTTTTGTCCTATTTTGGCCTCTAGAATCTTCCATTAAAATTTTTCCCAGGGGTGGCCGAACACTCTGTATATGGCATATAAAAGAAGGAAGAAGACATATAACGATTAGAATCATACATTTGTGTCTTATTTTTTAATTTTATATTAGTTACTTATAAGAAATAAAAAAGTTACAATCTTAATTTCTACAGTCGGCGCGAATGCAATAGCAGAAAGCTATTTTTTAGGAAATGTTTCCCACAACAAGAAAGATCAAAATTAGTCTTTAAGAAATTCTGTAATCGCGAATACCACGAATAGATAAAAAGTAGAATAAATAAAAGTAGCAGTCTACTTATAATTAAAAAATTTGAATAATATTAAATTGTTTTAAGTAATATATTACAATAAATTGCAATATCAATATTTTAATATCCATGGCGCGTCCATCTATAAAAAACTTATTTTCCTCTCGAAATCATTCAATTTATATCCGTAACAATTTTCGATATTATCGAAAACAAACGAGTTATTCCAAGTGATAGAGTTCAATGGGACACCGTGTATAACAGTAAGTTTGGTATTTAATGAGGGATATCTTAACAATTTAGAAAAGCAAAGAAACTCATCTGATATCTCATGTTAAAAGACTCAGGTATTTTGAACTCTTTTTATTGTTGGCGCCCATTGCAATAACAATGCCATAAACAGATGCAGAACCAGTCCTGAGTTTTATCATTGCCTAAATTTGGCTTGTAAATTTACAACCGTGGCCAATGAGAACTTTTTGCAACGGAATATTTATGAATTATAATATATAGTATGCCTACGAAGTCTAGACGTATCTAGACATATTTCTAGAAAACTTTTTTTCTAAATCGGACAAGTCGTTAAAAAAATTGCAGAAACGAGTATTTATATTAATACTGTATTAATACTTTTTTCAAATTTGTATGTCTTTTAGATTTCGTAGGGAATGTAATTATTGATACATCAAGTGACATTGTTTATTCTATTTTTAAATTTAAAGATTAGGATATAAAAAAGTTTATGAAACTTTTCTTAAAAGTATATTTAACAAATTGATATGATTACTATATAAATCAATCCAATAAGAGAAGCAGACATAAAAACATTGAACTGTAATAAATAATGAAATAAATTTTCGTGTAAAAATATTTATATTGTATTTTACATATTAATAAATTCGGAGAACCTTTACATTCCTTGTGAGCGTGCAACTTTTTGAAAACTATGTAAAAAACTTGTTTCGCCGGTTGTCTTTAATCCAACTCATAATTTTGACTATATTTATACGAAAAATTCACGAGACTCTTGATAGCCTTCGAATTCAGCATTTGTTTTATCTATCCAAAATTCCGATAGCCATTAATATTTGATAATACATGATATCACCGTTATCAATTGTTTCAATAACAAATTCGTGATGTTTTATCTAAAATACAATATATTACTGCACACAGTAATGAAAAGTTATTTCTTTGCGCACGACTTAACTTCAACGTGTACGTATTAATAGTAAAAGTCTTCTATCTTAAAGTTTAGTTTGCGTAAAAATTTATGCAAAGTAATGGTAATTTTAATTTTAATGATAATAGAATTTTTACATTTTATGTTGGTTTATATTTATAAGTAATATAAAGGGTGTTCGGCCACCCCTGGGAAAAATTTTAATGGGAGATTCTAGAGGCCAAAATAAGGCGAAAATCAAGAATATCGATTTCTTGACTGAGGCTTCGTTAAAAAGTTATTAACAATTAAATTAAAAAATTTAAAATCGTTCTGGAAAAATTATTATTGGTTGCAGGGGTCAATTATAAGCATTTTTGGTGAATAGACATATCACTGAAATCCTATCCCCTTTCGAGAAAAAAATTTGGATAGGTGCCTAAATTTTTTGGCAAAAAAAAAAATTTTCAAATCGTTCTAAAAAAATTATTTTCGATTGCAAGAGTCGATTACAATCATTTTTGGTCATTACACATACCCCCGAAATCCTACACATTTTCGAGAAAAAAAATCCTTACCGAAAATCTAATTTCAGGCCAGAAATCATTCCCTGAAATTTCATGCATATCTTTAAAACACCATAACTCCTGAACGGATTGGACGATTTTAATGTTTAAAAAAGCAAACAACGCGTATTTTAGTGTAGAATATGTAGAAATTGCAAAAATATTCGAAAAGTTGATCCTTGACACCGCAAAATGAGAAAAACCCCATAAAAATGGTCCAATTTTCAAACAGCCATAACTCCTACAATTGTGAATATATTTCAATGAAACTTTTTTCTGAAGTAGAGCTCATGGGTACCTACAAAAAAGTATTGGACAACTTTTCTATAGGGCGTCAAACAAAATTACTAAAAATGAAAAACAAGTTTTTAAGGAAAATCGACAGGGGGTAGGTGCCTAAATTTTTCGACGAAAAAAAAAAATTTCAAATCGTTCTGGAAAAATTATTTTCGGTTGCGGGGGTCAATTACAATAATTTTTGGTGAATATACCTACCCTCGAAATCCTACCCACTTCCTAGAAAAAAATTCAGTACGGACGGAACTTTAAACATTAATAACTTTTTAACGAAGCCTCCATCAAAAAATTAGTATTCTTGATTTTCGTCTTATTTTGACCTCTAGAATCGCCCATTAAAATTTTTCCCAGGGTTGGCCGAACACCTTGTATATTAATACACATATACATATATGTAGATGGAAACTGGTATGGGAAATGGAACAATATGGAAATCAATAAAGCATACTACTAGTAGTAGTAGTAAAAATATACAATGTACGAATGTATGTTGAGAGCTAATCATTCAATGAAACAGTACAGGTACAAATATAGAAGATCAACATAACGTTCGAAATAGCACACTCAAAATAGTTAAAGGATTATTCATCCACATATCTGTATGCACAATTGAATATTTTACTCACCAATAAGTATAAAATTTTGTCGGAAAATCAGCGCAAATATTTTCTGGTATATCGTGTTTATTAAATACAATTTTAAACTTATTATATCTAATGCTAGATAAACTCGTTAAAAACACATTTTATTATTTTTTATTGCTAAATAAATACATCTTACAGAATTTAAAGTAAAAATCAGCTGAAATTGCGCCACGCATCGAACCATATTTTAAATACAAAGAGAATACGTTCAATATTTCTAACAAAATAAATAGAGAGTAACTAAAAGATACACGAACATAGATATCATACGAATCGAATTTAATAATTTAATTTTGTCAATCACTCTTACTCTACGCGCAATGAGTGCAGATATTTTAAGTGAAATATGCCCACCATGTGTCAGACATAACAAAATGGTTAGAGAAATTCACTGTAAAATAAAGTCTTGCATTTGGAATATAGCATGATAAATAATTTGAGACAGTCGTAGCTTTACAAACAATAACTACCAATTATAAGTATGTTTATACATTAAAATACACCATTTTTTTAAATATCACGACGAACCTAATATAGGAATTCTATAAAACAATAATTTTAAAGAAAAGCGTGGAAATTATTAAAATTTGAAATGCGATAAAATACATTTCATCCCTAAACTTTGTTTCGACTTTATAAAATGTTATACGATCAAAATAACTATAAACGCTCGAAAGTTTAGAAATTCTCATAGTTTAATAGGGACATTAAAACAACAAACTGTTAACTTCCAACTTCTTTTAAGGAAGTTATCGAGATTATTTCGATGAATTTTTCAAAGTCAAGAGAAAGTCAGCCCCTTCGGAAAACGGCCATCTTACGTAATAACGCGCCATTGCCCCACACGCATATTTTCGTACGCGATACCGAAATGACGGGCGTAACAAATTTAAACAACAAAGCTTTCTATTATTTGCAACGTCCTTCGAAACATACAATTTTATCGTAGTTGTAATATTAAAAGTCTATGACATTGAGCAAATTTCTTCCTATTACAGTATTTAACGAATATTGTTCTTGAAATTCTGATTAGATTATTAGGTAGAAAGCAATAAGTTCCGATATTAAAAGATGTGCAAAAACAATGTTTGAGTAGAAATCGTAAAAAAAGAATTGCATTAATTTAATAAAACTGTTGCAAAGCTTCGAACAGAATTATGTTAAGAATAACAAATAATCGTGATAGAAGCCATACATTTTTTCAGAGTAATGTTGCTTTCAGTATTTTAAGTTTCTCTGATCGCGTCGACGTCTAGATATGGACACAGACATATTCAATTTGAGCCGATGACCTGTCGAACCAAATAACTATGAAAATGGTTCAACCTACAAGAGGGAAAGCAGTACATACGCAAAAAAAAAGTAAAATATACCTTTTGTATTAAAATTAACTCTTTGCAGCAAGGTAGATGAAACGATCGTCTAAAAAAATAATCATTCGAGTACAGTGATTGGCATCGGTGACCATTTGCTTCAGCAACCACTTGCTTCGACAAAAAAAATTGTGTAACTCTTTGTCGAAAAATGATGACAAAGCACTTAAAAATACGAGTTTTAAAGTAGAACATTCCCTTAACACCATTCCTACCAAAGATGTCAAAAGATATCTTTTGTTCGAAAGAAGTATACATAAAGCTATAGTAGAAATGGTGTTAACAAAGTTGACCAAAATCGTAACAGTTTCTACGAAACCAAAACTTTGCTTTTAGAGAATTGTAAAGACCATACATTAAAGTGTCCTATTCAAATTTGTTTTCTTTAACACCTCGCTCCCATAGTGAAAAGTCCTGTCACCCATATATGGTTGACGTAGCAGTCAAAATGTCAATGTAACGAATTACTTAGCGCAAGGTAGCGCGCACAAATTCAGTGCAGCAACGAATTAAATTGTATAATACTTTCCATAACGATTCGAAAGCTGGATTTTGTCGATTTTGAAAGGCTATCGAGTGGTGAAAAATCCGAATACCAGTGGTTTAATGTAGATACTAATTCTAGCCAAGATTATGTTCTACTTGGGTAAGGTTGGAGAGTCGGTGGGAGGCAGGCGCATAATTCTCACCGCTGTTCTCGGACGGCCAGGGCCGTCCAAATTCGTATAGCTGTCCACCCTCTGCCGAGATTCCGACATCTGGGCTATACTAATTTCCTGGTTCGTAGCGTGTCTGATCCGCAGACATCGTCACACGGAGCTTTCGCGTGGGCAGAGGCGCTGGCCAGCCCTGGAAGCGTCCCGCGTGCCCATCTTCGGTAGCGTCGCGTACGCTGCGGATGTTATATCTGGCGTCGCGGCGCCCTCGAGCTTCAGCCGCTCCTCAGCCGCCCGTCGATTCACAACTCACCCCCACGGTTAGTAATTCAACGAACGTTACCACTAAATAATTTTTCAACGTTCTGGTATTCGACGAAGTTCTGGTGTGCAGTGCTGCACGATCGCCCGATCGATCTGTGCTTTGTGGTGACAGAAGTGCTTGTAGAAAGTCGATTAATAGGGTTTTGGCTAATTGGCGTATGGGAATGGATGCGCGGACACGTTCTACGGACTTTAGTGTGGAAGATTCTCAAAAATAACACAGTAGATACGTTTCAAAGTGGAAAGTCCGATGTTGAATACCAGTTCAATTATTTCGATATTTTAAAAGCATTTCCCTAAAATAGTTTCGAATCCGATTTCCTTTCTGCTGGAAAAGTGAATAATTATTTTGAAAAGAATAGAATTGGGCTTTAAAATTATAGTTGTTTGGCATTGAATCGATATCTCTTAATTTTGAGAGCTAGAGCTAGAACATAATGAGAACAGTTAAATCTTTGCCGCGTGGAAAACTTTTAACGATTATGAATTATTGAAATTATTCATTTTCTGACACCTGAGAAATGTTTAAGACTGAGGTGTCCAAAATCATAGATATCTTCTAAAGTAGTATATTCTCCAAATGCGATTACGAGTTAATTGAGTAAAAAGAAAGATTCACAGCACCGTTTGACCGAAACACCTTTTTTTCAGAGACACTAAAGAAGCAGCAAAATGTGCGACGACGAAGTAGCAGCCCTTGTTGTCGACAATGGATCCGGTATGTGCAAGGCCGGATTCGCCGGAGACGATGCTCCACGTGCCGTCTTCCCATCGATCGTCGGCCGCCCCCGTCATCAGGGTGTGATGGTCGGTATGGGTCAGAAGGACAGCTACGTAGGCGATGAGGCCCAGAGCAAGAGAGGTATCCTCACCTTGAAATACCCGATCGAGCACGGTATCATCACCAACTGGGATGATATGGAGAAGATCTGGCATCATACCTTCTACAACGAATTGCGTGTCGCGCCTGAAGAACACCCGGTTCTCCTCACCGAGGCCCCCTTGAACCCAAAAGCTAACCGTGAAAAGATGACCCAAATCATGTTCGAGACCTTCAACAGCCCGGCCATGTACGTCGCCATCCAGGCGGTGTTGTCCCTGTACGCTTCCGGTCGTACCACCGGTATCGTCCTGGACTCTGGTGACGGTGTCTCTCACACCGTACCAATCTATGAAGGTTACGCTCTTCCCCATGCCATCCTCCGTCTGGACTTGGCCGGTCGCGATTTGACCGACTACCTCATGAAGATCCTCACCGAGCGAGGCTACAGCTTCACCACCACGGCTGAGCGTGAAATTGTCCGCGACATCAAGGAGAAACTCTGCTACGTCGCCCTGGACTTTGAACAGGAAATGGCCACCGCTGCCGCCAGCACCTCCCTCGAGAAGAGCTACGAGTTGCCCGATGGACAGGTCATCACCATCGGTAACGAGAGGTTCCGTTGCCCCGAGGCCCTGTTCCAACCGTCCTTCTTGGGTATGGAGTCCTGCGGTATCCACGAGACCGTGTACAACTCCATCATGAAGTGCGACGTCGACATCCGTAAGGACCTGTACGCCAACAACGTACTCTCCGGTGGTACCACCATGTACCCCGGTATCGCCGATCGTATGCAGAAGGAAATCACTGCCCTCGCCCCGTCGACCATCAAGATCAAGATCATCGCTCCTCCCGAGAGGAAGTACTCCGTATGGATCGGTGGATCCATCCTGGCCTCTCTGTCCACCTTCCAACAGATGTGGATCTCCAAGCAAGAGTACGACGAGTCCGGCCCAGGCATCGTTCACCGCAAGTGCTTCTAAGCACATTGTCGAGGAATCATCGACGTCGCACGAACACCGAAGAAATATCACTCGATCCCAAGGGAATCGAACGTACGATGCGTTTGTTTCTCTTGGGCGATCATCATGCTGCAATAAAGAAGCGTTTTCGGCATATCACAGAACCCGGATCATCATCAGATCTCATCGAATATTCATCGTCGTGGTCATGCACGTCGGTGCGCAAAACAACGTTGGCCTGGCTGATCACGTCGCTGATCCAAAGAACTTATTTACGGGTAACGAAGATCACTATCATCTGTCACTTCATCACGATCGACGGAAGTCGGCGTAGGTGTTGGTTCTCGATACAGAGCTCGCTCGTGGATGGCCATTTCTAGTCGCGTATCGAAACGAATTGTCATTCATCGGTACGCGCTCGACTGGACAGCTACCAAATGTATCTTTCAATCATGAAAGGGACATTTCTGGATTAAGGCGAAGGAAATAGGATTCTTGACGGGATTGGACCAACCTCGAGGGAAGCTATGCTCGTTTCACTGTTATGCGAGATACCCGCACCTCCAATAAATTTCTCAACCTTTATTATACTTAGCCTGCTAATCGAAGCAAACTCACCATCAATATACTTCTACTTTAATTTATTTTGTAAATATTATACACTATATTACTATATTGTTATACGATATCAAACTGAAATTAAATATACATTGTCTCATACCATTATTTATATCCTTTAGCTCCAACATCTTAAGTTTCTCGTCGATGTACCCGTTGTTTCTCGTCGTGGGAGTCACAATTGTCTTCGA
Source organism: Colletes latitarsis (assembly GCF_051014445.1). Taxonomy (NCBI): domain Eukaryota; kingdom Metazoa; phylum Arthropoda; class Insecta; order Hymenoptera; family Colletidae; genus Colletes; species Colletes latitarsis. The sequence continues at coordinate 11,889,848 of NC_135140.1, forward strand.
AAGATTCTCGCATTAGTTTCCTCGATAGCGTCGCGTATATACCAGATCGTACAACCCCAGAATTCTCGTTAACTTCGCCAGCGAAACGTCTGTAACATACGTTGCTACGTAAACGTGTATGCTTAGAAATTTGCATATTATTTTGAATTAACAGTCGCGTGGATCTTTCTCCCGTTTTCGATATTCTTTTGCGATTCACCGAGCGTGGATATTAGACGTCGATATTATAGAAACGATAGTGAATGGACATGCATGCATTGTTTGTAACCAAGTATGGACGCTAACGTAACAAAATATTGAAATACACGTCATTTATAAACGCAACGAACACTACCTACGCTTCATTGTATTTTGTTACCAAGCATCTCTACATCCAAACCTCTCGTTGTTACGCTACGCCAATATTAATAGTAACTTCTTCAAATTTGATGTGTACACCCGAAGTGCGTGTACAGATACGTGCAAGAGTTTATATAAAAAAGAATTGTTGTTCTCTTCGCGATGCCCAAGTCCGATCATGCCTCATCGAGTACGGTAAAAGGCTGACACTGTGAATGCTCTACCATTGAAATTGTTTTAAAATAACTATTGTTGTGGCGTCGAGCTGACGGACGACCTTGGCCTATTATGACTAATCTGCTCCTGAACGGTTCCCTTTACTATATATTTTTCTGGCCCACGTCGGTGTACTTCCTAAAAAAGAACGGGCTTTATTTTCCAGCAGTTTGATTTATATCGTCAACATTGCCAGCGACTCGGTAATTTCTTCGCTGCATTCCGCGAAAACCTTTTTCGTCGATAACGGTTGTTGTAGCGTTAGGGTTGGCCGATAAAAGAGCCACGGATCCTGAGATTTATTTTCGTCCCGATGCGTAATCTCGAAATATTCCTCCTACTCTGGTATCTCGTAGAAAGAGGCGAACGCGTATCGCGCAGGGGTCGTGCTTTATCCAGCGTCAGCTACTAAACTAAATTTGATCAGGCTTTTGAATAAACTTTATATCCCCGTCGAGTAAGACGGTAATTTTCAGCTCGAATATTTAAAGGTCGAGGAGAATTCTGATCGCAACGACCAGTAATCTCAGATAACGAATCTGATATAGGATACAGACGTTGATGAGCGTTGGGCACGCTTTTGTACGGGATATTTTTAAATTTGATCGTTTTCAGGTACTTGTATGGCTACTTAGAGACTGGTAAAAACTATCAACGAGACACGTTATAAATAAATTTGTATCTGTTGAGAAATTTCGGTCAATTTTCGAACAGTTACTAAAAATATCCTACGAAATTCCTGATCGCGAAAAGTTATCCAAAACCAACGAAACGGAGCCCGGTGTCTTTCATTCGCGTCATTTTCCATGGAAGTAAAGTGCAAGTACGTCCAACGTTGCTTGGCACCTCGTTCTCAAACAAGACAACAACACGAAAACCCACTTCCGTAACAAAACAAGACGTAAACGTCTGGTTCGAACATCGGCGACTTAGCGGGCTGGCGATGCGCGTTCTCGTCTTAGCCCGTGATCTACAACAAGAACAAAATGTTTCAGCGGCGAGAACGAGTTATGAACACAAATTCTACAACAAGTTGCTCCGCGCACGACGACGTTCGCGCGAATCGACGACGATGCTCCACCACCCCTTCCCAAAACGGGCGAAGAAACGAAGTATGCGCGAGTACTCGAACTTTCACAGATACTATCACGAATAAATGTTTCTACGGAGAGAAAACGGGAATAGTAGGAGGTGCAGATTCGATGAAAAATCGAGAAACTATAAAGAGAAACAACATAGAGTGTTTTCACAAGCGACGCGTTTCCCTCGGTCCGCTTAGGGCCTGGGGCCGCCTAGTTCGGCGAGCGTCGCGACGCCACGCGAGGCAAGCCTTTTTCGTGCCTGTCGAGCAAGCACCATCCCACGAGAATGCGGGGGCGTCCTGACGAGAGCATATATTCGACGTCGCGACGCTCCCGAGGCACAGACGCCACTCCAACTCTGTCCCGTGCACGGTACGTAGAAACTGCTTTCTGGAACGATTATATTTCGTCTCTCTGGATACTATCGGCTGCTTCCAGAACCCTCGACAGTGTCGATGCTGTCCGTTACGATCGATCAGATCGACGTTGAAGATCATCCGTATCACAGTGGCGCGTTTAGACGTTTTTCTCATTTTAAACAGTCTTCTTCTTCCGGTATCTCGTATCTGAAACAATAGAGAGGGTTAATTTGTGTTTGAAAATACGAAGTGATATTGAAATGTTCAAGTAGTATTTACATTGTTTTCTGCTTGGAAATGTATGCTGCTCGTGCGTTTAAATTTTAGAGTTGCTTTCAGATCTTTCGTTTTTATTCCAACACTGTTTAAAATTAAATAGACGGTGAGATTATTCAGTTAAATTTTGAATTTTAATATTAAGGGTATTCATTATAAATTACCTTTCAAATTGAATTTTAAAAGTACATTGTCAACAGAATTCTTTATAATCCATTTCACATACTAAGTATCGTTTAAATATTGATATAGTTTCTCTATTTGTTTCTCGAATGCTTTCTAGTACATCTGATACATTTAGTGCATATAATAATTTAGTTGAAGAGTATTCAATGCAATACATTTCATGCTTGTATCCGAAAGTATCCAATTTAAAATTCA